>NC_064858.1:26001198-26325475 GCF_024139225.1 Suncus etruscus
ATGAAATGAATGCTTCACCCAGAATACTATACCCAGCAAAACTCACTTTCCGGTTTGATGGAAGAATACATGGTTTCACAGACAAAAAAACAGCTCAGAAACTTCACAGACACAAAACCAGTCTTAAGAGAAAAACTGAAAGACCTAATCTAAGACAAGACTACCCAAAAGACACACCAAATTTTGAAATAAAGATGGCGTTAAATCCCAGGACAATTCTTTCTCTCAACGTCAATGGACTAAATGCACCAGTTAAGAGACACAGAGTGGCTAAATGGATCAAAAAACTCAATCCAACCTTCTGCTGCCTACAAGAAACGCACCTGAATAGTCAGAACAAACATAGACTCAAAATAAAAGGCTGGAGAAAAGTTATCCAAGCAAACAACACCCATAAAAAAGCTGGAGTGGCCATACTAATATCAGATAATGCAAACTTTATACTCAGGAAGGTTGTAAGGGACAAAGACGGACATTTTATATTAATCAAGGGGTACGTAGAGCAGGAAGAATTCACTCTCCTAAACATATATGCACCGAATGAGGGGCCAGCAAAATATTTAATACAACTGCTGACAAATCTGAAAAATAATATCAACAACAACACAATAATTGTGGGGGACCTAAACACGGCTTTGTCAACACTGGACAGGTCAACCAGACTGAAACCCAACAAGAATATACTAGACCTGAGGAGAGAAATGGAAGAAAGAGGCCTAGTGGATATATATAGGACACTCCATCCCCAGAAACCTGGATACACATTCTTCTCCAATGTACATGGGACATTCTCCAGGATAGACTACATGCTGGCACATAAAACATACCTCCATAAGATCAAGAGGATAGAAATTTTGCAGACTACCTTCGCTGACCACAAGGCTCTGAAATTATTTGTGAACTCCAAAGGGACTCAGAAGAAACACTTTAACACCTGGAAGTTAAACAGCCTCATGCTCAATAACCAGTGGGTCCGAGATGAAATCAAGGAGGAAATAAAAAGGTTCCTGGAAACAAATGACAATAAAGACACAAACTCTCAGAACTTATGGGACACAGCAAAAGCAGTACTGAGAGGAAAATTTATAGCTTTGCAAGCACACATCAGGAAGGAAGAAGGAGCTTACCTGAGTAGCTTAATGACACAGCTAATAGAACTAGAAAATGCTCAACAAAAGGACCCAAGAACAGGAAGACAGAAGGAAATAACAAAGCTGAGAGCAGAAATCAACGAAGTGGAAACTCAAAAAACAATCCGAAAGATCAACGAAAGCAGAAGTTGGTTCTTTGAAAAAATAAACAAGATTGATAGACCACTGGCAAACCTAACAAAGAAAGAGAGAGAGAGAAACTTGATAACTCGTATCAGGAATGAAAAAGGAGAGATCACTACTGATATGACAGAGATTCAAAGGGTAATCAGAAACTACTTTGAAAAACTCTACGCCACTAAAAATGAGAACCTGGAAGAAATGGATAAATTCTTGGACTCTTATAATCTTCCACGGTTGAAGGAAGAGGATGTAGCATATCTAAACACCCCCATCACCATTGATGAAATTAAAACAGTAATCAAATGTCTGCCGAAAAACAAAAGCCCAGGTCCAGATGGATTCACTAATGAATTCTATCAAACTTTCCAAGAGGAACTACTGCCAATCTTGGCAAGACTCTTTCATGAAATTGAACAAACAGAAACACTTCCAAATAGCTTTTATGAAGCCAACATCACCTTGATACCTAAACCAGACAGAGACGCTACCAAAAAAGAAAATTACAGACCAATATCACTGATGAATGCAGATGCAAAGATCCTCAACAAAATCCTGGCAAATAGGATTCAATGCCTCGTTAAGAAGATCATCCACTACGATCAAGTAGGTTTCATCCCAGGAATGCAAGGCTGGTTTAACATCCGTAAATCTATCAACATAATACACAACATCAATAACAAGAAAAATAAAAACCACATGATCATATCAATAGATGCAGAGAAAGCATTTGATAAGGTCCAACACCCATTCTTGATCAAAACTCTCAGCAAGATGGGAATGGAGGGAACCTTTCTCAATATAGTGAAGGCCATCTACCACAAGCCAGTGGCAAATATTATCCTCAATGGAGAAAAACTGAAAGCCTTCCCTCTAAATTCTGGCACAAGACAAGGCTGTCCTCTCTCACCACTCCTATTCAACATAGCACTGGAAGTACTTGCTATAGCGATTAGGCAAGAAAAGGATATCAAGGGAATCCAGATAGGAAAGGAAGAAGTCAAGCTCTCACTGTTTGCAGATGACATGATACTCTACTTAGAAAACCCTAAAGACTCTATCAAAAAGCTTCTAGAAACAATAGACTCATATAGCAAGGTGGCAGGCTACAAAATTAACACACAAAAATCAATGGCCTTTCTATACACCAACAGTAATAAAGAAGAAATGGACATTAAGAAAACAACCCCATTCACAATAGTACCACACAAACTCAAATATCTTGGAATCAACTTGACTAAATATGTGAAGGACCTATACAAAGAAAACTATAAAACTCTGCTCCAGGAAATAAGAGAGGACACACGGAAATGGAAACACATACCCTGCTCATGGATTGGCAGGATTAACATCATCAAAATGTCAATACTCCCCAAGGCATTATACAGATTTAATGCCATCCCTCTAAAGATACCCATGACATTCTTCAAAGAAGTGGATCAGACACTTTTGAAATTCATTTGGAACAATAAACACCCTCGAATAGCTAAAGCAATCATTGGGAAAAAGAATATGGGAGGAATTACTTTTCCCAACTTTAAACTGTACTACAAAGCAACAGTTATCAAAACAGCATGGTATTGGAATAAGGATAGGTCCTCAGATCAGTGGAATAGGCTTGAATACTCAGAAAATGTTCCCCAGAGATACAACCATCTAATTTTTGATAAAGGAGCAGGAAATCCTAAATGGAGCAGGGAAAGCCTCTTCAACAAGTGGTGTTGGCACAATTGGATAGCCACTTGCAAAAAATTAAACTTAGACCCCCAGCTAACATCATGTACAAAGGTAAAATCCAAATGGATTAAAGACCTCGATATCAGCCCCAAAACCATAAGATATATAGAACAGCACATAGGCAAAACACTACAGGACATTACAGGCATCTTCAAGGAGGAAACTGCACTCTCCAAGCAAGTGAAAGCAGAGATTAACAGATGGGAATATATTAAGCTGAGAAGCTTCTGCACCTCAAAGGAAATAGTGCCCAGGATACAAGAGCCACCCACTGAGTGGGAGAAACTATTCACCCAATACCCATCAGATAAGGGGCTAATCTCCAAAATATACAAGGCACTGACATAACTTTACAAGAAAAAGAACAGTCTAACCCCATCAAAAAATGGGGAGAAGAAATGAACAGGACACTTTGACAAAGAAGAAATACGCATGGCCAAAAGACACATGAAAAGAAATGTTCCACATCACTAATCATCAGGAGATGCAAATCAAAAACAACGATGAGATACCACCTCACACCCAGAGAGATGGCACACATCACAAAGAATGAGAATAAACAGTGTTGGCGGGGATGTGGAGAGAAAGGAACTCTTATCCACTGCTGGTGGTAGATGCTGTCTAGTTCAACCTTTTATGGAAAGCGATATGGAGATTCCTCCAAAACTGGAAATCGAGCTCCATACATCCAGCTATACCACTCCTAGGAATATACCCTAGGAACTACAAAAATACAATACAAATAACCCCTTCCCTTACACCTATATTCATTGCAGCTCTATTTACCATAGCAAGACTCTGGAAACAACCAAGATGCCCTTCATCAGATGAATGGCTAAAGAAACTGTGTACATATACACAAATGGAATATTATGCAGCTGTCAGGAGAGATGAAGTCATGAAATTTTCCTATACTATGGATGTACATGGAATCTGATTATGCTGAGCTGAAATAAGTCAGAGAGAGAGAGAGAAAAACACAGAAGTGGTCTCACTCATCTATGGGTTTTTAGAGAAGAAATGAAAGACACCCTTGTAATAATAATTTTCAGACACAAAAAGAGAAAGAGCTGGAAGTTCCAGCTCACCTCAGGAAGCTCACCACAAAGAGTGATGAGTTTAGTTAGAGAAATAACTACATTTTGAACTGTCCTCATATATGAGAATGTAGAGGGGAAATGTAGAGCCTGATTGAGGGTAGCAGGCGGGGGTTGGGTGGGGAGGAGGGTGATTTGGGACTTGGGTGATGGGAATGTTGCACTGGTGAGTGGGGTGGTGTTCCTTTTAATTATGACTGAAACCCAAGACACAATCATGTATGTAATCAAGGGTGTTTAAATAAAAAAAGAATTAAAAAAAAAAAAAAAATAAAGTGGGGGCTAGAAAGATAATCAAGGCTAAGGTACTTGCCTTGCATGCAGTTTACCCCAGTTTTAATCATCAACACTAAGCACTCCGAGGAGTGAACCCTGAGCACAGAGACCAGAAGTAAGGGCCTGAAGTGTGAGCCTAAAACAAATAGGCAAAAAGAATTAATAAGCGGGCCGGGGCGGTGGCGCTAAAGGTAAGGGTGCCTGCCTTGCCTGCGCTAGCCTTGATGGACCGGCGGTTCGATCCCCCCGGTGTCCCATATGGTCCCCAAGCCAGGGAGCAACTTCTGAGCACATAGACAGGAGTAACCCCTGATGCGTTACCGGGTGTGGCCCAAAAACCAAAAAAAAAAAAAAAAAAAGAAGAGCATACATTCATAAGAAGTGCCCAGACTCTGTAGATAGGTGAGATATTAAAACTCACTAAACAAATTCCCAGCTCTGGCAAATTGACCATCAACCAAGTAGTAATTTTCAGAATAAAAAGTCTTTCAACGCCCCAACCAATGCATTGATGAATTTTCATCAATAAGAACAAAGTGCCACCTAATGCAGACCCGAAAAAGGTCAACTTTGCCTGTTACCAAGAGAAAGTGTAGGGCGTCCCATACTTGTTTGCATCTGAAGCGCACCTGTCTGTGGTGTCTGTGTTTGGTTCTTGAGGCATTTATAGCGTTTCTAGCTATTATTAGCCACATGCATGTCCAGCTAAAAAGCAGGAAGTTTAAGGAGTAGTAGTAATAAGAGACATGAGTATAATGGAAACTAAAGGGAAAATTAACTTAGGTGGGGAAGAGGGTGAGATGTTTACCCCTTAGGGAAGACATTGAGACCATAAGAAGAAATTTGGGGGGGTAGATAGGGAACAAAATAAGTACATGTAATAGTTTTAAATGACAGCCTATTAGAATGAGAATCAACACAAGTAGATAAAAAGAGGTGAGTAAGGACAAAAAAGAAAACCTGATTGAAAAGTGAACAAACAGTGAGGGTCAACACTAGGCATTCGATCAAATGCTAGTAATTTGTGAAATCAGTTCTTTTTTACAGAAACTAATTGCTTAGGTATGGTCAATAGACTATAGATGAACTCTTTGCAACAAACCATGAGTAGATCCATTGTCAAGGCCTTGTTGAATCTACCAAATCTCTTTCTGGGAGGCAAAAGAGGTAGCAAAAGGGATAGAAATATGGAGAGTAATCCAGATGAATGTTCAATCATATTTGAACAATTTCAACAGCCTTGGAATGTAGACAAAAATTATTGTTTGGAGAAGAGCTATTATTTGAAAACAATGGCATGTTTTGTTTCCACTCTTTTGTTTTATATCAAACTCATTTTGTGGGAAGGACCCTTGAAAAGTGCAAATTTAACCCATTTTAGGAATAGTTCTATGTCTTTTCTTGTCAATTGTGAAGCCAATCCTAAATTTTCTTATTGTGCTTTTCATGTTTATAGAAATCTTTGCATCATTCTGATTCAGGTACAAAATGACTTAGGAACAAACTTCTTAAATACACAGAGCCTAGTCTGAAGTGCCAAAAAGACAAAAAGAACCCTGGGAAAAAGAAGAAAGCCAGTTAATGAAGACATCAAGCACAGACACTGAATGTCACCTAAAGAAGACAAAATGGTCTCTAGGTCAATAAGACTCCATTTTAATTACAGTAATCAATTTAACATACCCAAACAAAGTACAGTTTAACAAAGTACAGGTTTAAACATTGATTGGAAAACTGACAGAGTCTATCCTAGCATTAGTCTAGAATAAAAGATGAGATGAAGCTGATTTTGAGTAATTCTAACTTAACAAAGTAAGGCCTTGGTAAGGCCAAGTCTATATAGAAAACAATTTTTTATTCAACTGTGCCACACCTGAAAGTGATCTAGTTACTCCCAGCTCTTAGCCCAGAGTTCACGGTCTTAGGAGATTTGGCAGGAGACCATAAAGAATATGGCGTATCAACCTGGGTCAGCTCTGGCAAAGGCAAGTGCCCGTACCCATTATACGATATCCCCAGCCCAATAATGGAGAGGATATGATCTGCTTATTAAGTCAGGCTGATTCCATGATATAGTATACAGCCAAAATCTTCCTGTTACTGTTTGATGTGATCAATAAATAGATTATTGATAATTATGATCTTGTTTTCCTACAGTGGATATTCTACGATGCTGATGAAGACCATGATTAACACTCTGGTCCTTAGCACCATAAAATTGCCTAATTGCTAACTTGGTTGTCAAGCTTAACAACAGTAAAAATGGATCCTATTAATCTGCATCTATACACATGAAGGGTCTTTTCATTGAATTTTTTTAAAACTACTATTCAAATCTTATATATCAGTCTTCTTCAACTTGGTAAATGTGAGGTCAGACCTTAAAAGTTTACTACAACTCTGAGGTTGGGATGTAGCTCAATGGTTAAGTGCATTCTTTGTAAATATGAGGTCCTAAGTTTAAGTGCTCCTGCACCCAATCTCCCCCCAAACTAAAATACAATAAACATATTCTAAGGGAGACCACGTAAGACTAAGGAACCTGGCATTGGGATAGGTAACTTGGGTTGTCCTTAATAATCGTCCACTACTTTCCTTGGCAATGATACTCTGGTGTTGTCTTTACTTACTGTATTTATTCTACTTTACTACAAGGAGCAAATCAAGCATGATTTTCTGTACATTATGATGTTCATTTGAGCTCTATTGAAAGATTAGAATTGTATAATAAAAATAGAAGAAAGCAATGAATATGATATTTTGATTAGCTATGTATTTTAGACATTGGAAATAACAAGGCTGAAGATAATAGATAAGAATTTTTAGAGGTCACAATGGCTATAGAAAAGTTTGTTACCTTTATCTTCTTTTTTCCCTTCCTCTTCTAAATTGATATTTATAACATCTAGAAGGACCCCTCCTAGTTTGGGGTTGGCTTTTTTTTCCTCTTTCTTCTTTTCCTTTTCTTTTTCCATATCTCCAACAGAACCACATTGTTTGAGTCATCTTGTTCAGCCTCAAAAATTGAGAGGGGAAAAATGAATAGTACCAGGTCCAGACACTCTCATGAACATTTAGTGAAATTAAAAAATGATCAGAACCTGAACATCAAACCCAATGTCAACGACAACAGAATCTATACCTAATCCACAGCAAGCTCTACAAGTGGGGACCAGGTTACACTAGTATTCTGGGGGGTAAAGGAAGGAAATATGGGATGCATGGTTGGGAACAGGGATGGTGGCGGGAATGCCCCTGATTCATTGTCACTTTGTACCTTAAATATTACTGTGAAGAGATTGTAATTTACTTCGGCCACAATAAAAATTTTAAACAAATCTAAAAGAAAAAAATAAGGAGCAACTCAGTTGTCTCCAAGTAAATAGACTGTAGATCCTCATTTCTACTTCGTTTTTAAATAAGGCTCACTCTGGTGGCACTGGACTCAGAACACAGAAAACCTGCCTGAATTTAGTATGCTTTCCTGTCTGATATCCAACACCATTGCTTTGCTGTCTGTGAGTTTGTATTGATCATATTTGGCCTGCCAAGTTATAAAATGTTATGCGCTTACTTTAATTCACTACAGAAACTGTTCAGCTTTCCCACTCCACTCCTTTAAAACCTCCATCCTCTTTCCGTTGCTTCCTGAGACACCACTACTGACATGTTAACTAACAAGAACTGACCACACTCATTAAGTCAGAGTTTTCCACGTGAAGAATGCAACCCAACTTCACAAAAGCTCCTCAAGAGGTTCACAGAAAGGAAGTAGGTTAAATGATAAAAACGTGAACTGTTTTTGCAGCAAGCTGTGTACAATTAACTAGAATTCAAATATACACCTTGTTCCAATCCAAGCCATTTATCAGATAAAAATAGTCTGCTACAAGAATGTCATGATTAATGAGGTGAGACTCCAGCTAATTACTGTTTCCTCCAGAAGTAATTAGGTTGGCATTGCTAATCAAGATGAATGAACACTCTGACCCGCTTTTTTAAATGTAAAACTATGAGCCGCTCCTGCAATAACATCATTTAGTTGGGGCAATGCAGTCTTTATTAGGCTTGTAGTTTGATTAAATTCTTTTGTTACACCAAGCTTTCCACACATGAACAGATGAATGCTGTGATGTTCAAAGAGTTTTTCACCCTTAATTAAAGACTGAAAAGGCTTGTTCAATTCACAGGGCAATACACAGGACAGCTCTAAATTGATAGCTTTTAAGTACAGAATAACAGAAAGAATCTCAGGGTTGCCCTGACAGGAGAGGGTCCCTCCTCCGACCATAATGTCACTTATTAGGCTGGAGAAATGAATGCGAAATACTTGTATTTTGTTGCCATGAACCGCTTTTCACTTTACCACAGCCCCTTTCAAGGAACACAATGTGTATGCGGTGCTTAATTTTTTTTTTTTTAATGCAATTAGTATCAGAGGGAGGAAGAAATGTTGGCCCAATAGTATTAACAGAGGCAAACTGTAGAGCAGTTTTCTGGGGTGCCCTCGGGGGACCCCTTTTCACCAGAGGGGGAAAAAAGGCAGGTCTTCCTTCTACAGATGGATGTGATCATCTTTCATTTTCTTAGGAGCAAAGGAGCTCCCCTCTTGGACTTGAGGCTAAATTTACCTCTGATAAACTCCCAAGACTATCAAGTATTCATCTTGTACTGAAAACGTCCATCTCTGTGCCCTTACCCGCTTGTGGCTTGGCTCTGGTTTTGACGACCATCCCCACAGCCACACACAGTAGTCCCTTCCTCTGCCTCCCATCTCTCTCGCTGCTTTACAAATTTCCATTTTCTGATGCCTAATGTTTTTCTGTAGTCATTCCAACAGGGTAGGATTATCCTCTCCACTCTTCCTCTGCCAGTTGGTTTATATTTCCACTTGCCAGGTTGGGAAATCCTATTTTTACATCTTCTACTTAATTATATTCCCAGTCTAGAATGTGCTGTCTCCTCTTTGATTGACATGTTTGGACCTCCTGCTGCTTTGTTTTTTCTCTGCAATTTTGTATACAGGAGATAAAATAATCTTAAATTTTGACACCTTGTCTAGGTCTAGGAGTCAGTTTCTTTTTTCTTTTTTTCTTTTTTTCCTGACTGTAAGATTTCATAAATGGCTGTGGGGATTAACACCTTCCATTTTTAAATAAAACTTCTGCCTTCATTTAGAAAGTGATGAATAGGGCTGACCTGCAGTAT
The DNA here is from genome assembly GCF_024139225.1 of Suncus etruscus. Classification (NCBI taxonomy): domain Eukaryota; kingdom Metazoa; phylum Chordata; class Mammalia; order Eulipotyphla; family Soricidae; genus Suncus; species Suncus etruscus. Next base: position 26,010,788 of record NC_064858.1, read on the forward strand.
CTGTTATCTTGAACCCCTTTAAACTGGCGTTTAAAGAAGCCACAGTCCTTGCAAGCAGAAAGCCCAAGAGAGACAGAGATGGAAAATGGGCCACAATGGAGTACCAAGCCTCACTGGACAGAAAACCCAGCCTGAGGCACCCGAATAGGGAACTGTGCCAGGACATGGCCTGCTGCTCCAACGTAATTGTCAGGGTGCCATTACACAGGACACTTCATTCGCTTTCCTAATTTTCCAGTTGGGTTTTGAATTTGTCATAGTTCCGTGTCATTTACTTTGCTCCATCATTATTCCACACCAGGCTGCCTTCCTTAAATGCGGCCCCCCTCACACAGTGTTCGCTCTCGTCCTAGGATGCTGTATTAAATAGCTCCCAAGCTTTTTTAGACTTGTCTCTCGGGTTCTCTCTTTTCCTTGGTGCCTGTCTGTTTAGCACAAGGATAGCTCCTGTTCTGCCTGATAAACCCAAGCTGGTATCTTGTGCTTTCTGCCATGTGTTATTTAATTAAAACATGTAGTTCTTTCTTGGTCGTCTAAATAGTTCTGGCACCATCAGAGTCGCAGACACTAGGGAAGCAATAGGATTTCACACAGGACTCCTGACCTTGATCTAGCCTTTTACGGTTTCCTAAATTTATGTTTGTTTTATTATGCAGTCTCGACGCCCTGGTGGGAATTAAGGATAAGCTCTTTTAGTTCAGGTTCAGAGCCTGGGACCTCTAACATACTTTCCAAAGTCTACAATATATACTGGAAATTCTAATTACATTACTTGTACTTCCAAAAAAATAAAAATAAAAAAAACTCATCTCGGAAGAATTTTTTTAAGATAATATCTTTAAACCAAACTTCACCGCTGAGTTTATACAGCAAAACTCCGGTTATATGTTAAACATGTAGCAAACATTCATCAATAAAGTAATTCACAATATTTTCTCTTTCCTTAGTCCTTGAGTATTTTGCTTCTTTTTTATATCACCTTGGCATTCTCAACTCTGTTCTCAGGTTCCTGTTCCTCTATTCACTCACACCTACATTGCCCATATTAAAATTTCAGGGTTTCTAAGCCAAGACTGAATGTTTTATGACTCGATTTTATCATAATAAAACAAATTTTAGGGCCCGGAGAGAGCACAGCGGTGTTTGCCTTACAAGCAGCTGATCCAGGACCAAAGGTGGTTGGTTCGAATCCCGGTGTCCCATATGGTCCCCCGTGCCTGCCAGGAGCTATTTCTGAGCAGACAGCCAGGAGTAAACCCTGAGCAATGCCAGGTGTGACCCCCCCCAAAAAAAATAAAATAAAATAAAACAAATTTTATTAAACAGATTTTTACGGAATTAAAGAAGCACAGAAATATTCACTAAATAATAGTAGCTAAATATGAGTCTGTACATCTAAGGAATGAGAAGTAAAGGAAATTTTAAAGAGATAGCAGGGAAAAGAGCTCTATAGACTTGAATACATACTTTGTGTGCAGGACAGTGGGGATCAGCACCACATGGTACCCAGAAGACTGCTAGGAGTGGGTCCCCCAGTTGTGATTCCAAAACAAAGCATAAAAATAAACTTTAGAAAAGGCTGGCTATCTGGGCCAGAGTGATAGTATAGTAGGGCACTTGCCTGAAACACATTCAATTGTTTAGATCGATCCCAAAGTACAGAGCAAGGAGTAAGCCCTGAGCACCACTGAGTATGGCTCAAAAACAAATGGCAAGTAAATTCTGACTTTCTTTTGCCACATTATTATTTTAGGGGTGAATTTTGAATGCATCAAGAAGGTGTTCTTGAGAAAAGTGGAGGCTTAGGAAGCAAGAATTTTTACACCTTCAATATACCAGGCTAGGTATAGGTGGTGATGTCTCTAATCCCCAAAGGGCCTGAATGAGCTGAAAACTCTGTCTCCATCCACTGAACCCTCTGTCATACAAGAGCTACTCAAAAGAAAACTTGTCACCCTCTTTTTCAAAGTTCCTAAGGGGACACCCCAATCAGAGCAAAAGCCTATATATGTCATTTTAAATCACGGACCTAAGTTTTTCAGCCACCTGAACTCAGGCAGGGAGATCTGGGGGTGGCCCAGTTCTTGCTGACAGAGAGTGCATGTGCTGTGTCAACACTCTGATCTAATGTTTTATGGGTTCTTTGGTGTGAGTCCCTGGATTATCTGTGCGTGAGGTGAGGGGTGTGTGTCTGGGACTAGTGAGAACGTTGCCATGAAAATTCACAGTCCTTGCTCTCTTCTAGCTAAGCCATTTCCACTTAGGAACAACTTCAAAGAGCTCTATTTTCGGGGAGAAAGGAACTTGGGTTACTAGGGGAAACAAGGAACAGAATCTAGAATTCCACTGGTATTTGGAAGTTTAAGAATTAATTATTCTAAAAAAAAGAATTAATTATTCTAAGGTCATTTTAATTATTTAATTAATTAAATACAGGTTCCTCTCAGGAGCTTTCTCTTCTTCTCATCCCTTCTCACCCAGACTTAGTTATACTCTTGAAAAAGTCTATTACAGAATTTTTATTATTACTTTTTATTATTACTTTTATTGTTGGTATTTAATTAATCTAAGGTCATCTGTTCATATAAATCATACCCCTGGGAAAGAGGTGTGACAGGAGCAAAAATTACCAGGGTTTGTCCCCTTATCAGATCAAACACAGGAAGGGACTTAGCCCAAAGCTAAGAAGCAAAGGAAGCACTAGTTGGTACCTGCATAGTAGAGTACAAGGAAGAAGAAAAAGCTGTAGATTTAGAGAGTCAGCCAGAGGCAAATTGGTCAGCAAAACCAAGACCATCATTCCATGAATATTTAGCAAGTGCCCACAATGCAATTCCAAAATGGAGTGTCTCTAAGACCCTCCAAGACACAGATGAATGGGATAAAATAAGTTCTATACTAGACTTTTTTCAGGAGTATAACCAAGCCTGGGTGAGAAGGGGTGAGAAGAAGAGAAATCTCCTGAGAGAAACCTGTATTTAAACTGTAGATCAGAATCTTACAGCTGTCAAAGAGCTTATAAAAATTATTTAGATATTGAAGAGAAGGAAAGAATACACAATTATTTCAGGGGGCCACACCCAGTGACACTCAGGGATTACTCCTAGCTATGCACTTCGTTATTGCTCCTGGCTTGGGGACAATATGGGACACCAGAGGCTAAAATGTCAGTCCATTCTAGGCTAGGTGTGCAAGGCCTTACCACTTGTACCACTGTTCCAGCCCCAGAATTCACAATTCTTAACAGGCTAGGTGGATAATTCTAAACATCTATGAAGAAACATTCTTGCAAACTTATGAAAGCTAGGAGTAATCCTTTTTTCTTGGATGACTAACAGTCAAGCAATCAAGACTTGCATTTATCATAAAATGTTCTATAGACAATGTTCACATAGAATAATCCATGTTCAAAGAGTTACATGGCCACATACCTTTGGAAAACTTTAAATGCCATTTCCATTTCTTCATGATCATATACCACACTGTTTGCTTTTAATCAATTCTATTTTCTTGAATGTATTAAATTATAAGCTATTTATAGTTGCATAATTATTTATATATGGTCATTTAAATATGTGACATTGAGACATGTCAGGCACTAAATGATTTATAATTAAGAAATGTGCTTCAAAACAATCATTTTTCCACATGTTTATTTATTGATTTTTGACGTCTTTATTTTGGTGTGGTGATTACGGTTGATGTCTCCAATATTATTTTATTTTATTTTGTCTTGTCTTTCTCTTTCTTTTTGCACTCGAGCATGAGTTGATTTCAGAACCGAGACTATTGTGGGTTGCCTATCTTTATTGCTGTAGTGCTCACCAGTTATTTAATTCGATAATTTTTTCTGTATTGTTGTGGTATTTCAATTACCTTTTTCACATCCTCTCTCAAACTGAGGTTGGAAGCCTCTAGAGAGACTCAGCCCATTTTCAGCGTATTTGACTTTTGACTTTTTTTTTCCTCTTATTTTGTACCCCATTCTATTGCTTTTCTTGTCTTCAAACAAAACCACATACCTCGATTTTTCTAGCTCTGCCTCTTAAATAGAAGGGGAAACGAGGGTTCCAGGACCAAACAGATATGTGATCACTAATAGTAAGCCAGACAAAGAGGGGTCCGCCTACTCTAGCAGCCCGGGGGGTGATGGTGGGGTATATAGGTTGTAGAAAGGGGACTGGAATGGAGGGAGGAAATAGTTGGTGATGGGTATTCCCCTGACTCAATGTTAATATGTACCTAAAATACTACTGTGAAAGATATGTAAGCCATTGTGGAAAAAAATATGTTTTTAATCAGAAACTTTCTTTGACTTACATGTATTATTATATCAATTATATTATATGTTATGTTATGTCACTATATTATGTTATGTTAGTTTACCTCATTATGTTAATCAATTTTGTCTCTTGAATAAATTCTTAAAATAAAAATAAAAGAAATGTGCTTAAAAATTGTGTAACGATCTACACACATTTATTGGGCCTTATAAAGTAGAGAAAAGAACTAAAAAATAGGGTTATTTGGAAAAAGATTGTAAAAAGAAAAACAACATTAGAAGGATAGCCTTACCCACAGTTGAAGAAGCCAGTAGCCATTGACTAATCAAGTTTAATCTTAAGACCTCATCATCCTGAAATCTTTTCATTGCTCACATCTGGAAGAAATAGAGGAAACATGTGCTTCTTTCTAGGCATAATAAAGAAGTAATGGAGTTTGGAGGTCTTATAGAAAAACTATTAGGTGGTTTTACCAGAATGCAGAAAATACACAGGTATAAACTATTCAGATAGGTACTATCCATGGACCCATGTCAAAGGATCACCTCAAATACACATGACTATAAGCAAAGTTGATGTGTTAATGTGTGGTCATGAGAGACAGACAAACAGAAAGGACATCCGATGGGGAACTCGGGTGAATCTGCAAGAGGCTGTTTGAGTATATTATAGGTTGAGACAAGACTTCAGCACTTGTGGAGAGACAAGGGTCTGTGCTCTGGGTATGAAGCTCAGGAAGCAGAGGTAATTCTCTTGATGCAATGCCGTTACCATTCTAAGTAACAGATGAGATGGACAGCATGAGTTTTAAGTTATGATTGGCAAAGACAAAACTCCCTCATCTTAAACCGAAGAAGAGATGTCTGGTGATTTCGTGCATGGGACAGTATTTATGTTTGTGGCTGTTAGGACATGATTATAAAGCATCTTGGCTTGTCTCTTATTCCATTTTTATTTCATTTATTTGGTTTTGGACTATGCCTAAATGTGCTCAGTCGTGGCTCAGTGCCAAGAGGTCATTCCCACTAATTCTCAAAGATCATGCAGTGCTGAACACATGTTTTGCATAAAGGATGCCTGTGTTTGTTGTCTTGCACCCCAGGGCCCTGTTCAGGGAAGCCTGAAGGCACCTTCTGTATAAAGAGATTCGATTTGTAGGGAGACATGAAGTAGAGAAATGCATAGAAGAGAATATACTCTGAGTCAAAATTATTCAAAAATGGATTCAGTGGGGTTGATGAACTAGAACAGTGAGTAAGGCATTTGCCTTGAATGTGGCCAACCCAGGTTCAATACCCAGCACTTCCTGAGCCCAGCCAGGAGTGAATCCTAAACTCAGAAACCTTGGAGCACCACTGGATTTGATGCAAAAAAAAAAAAAAAAATAAAATAAAAAGCAACAAAAGATAAACATAGAAATAAGCTTCAGTGACCTCTCCGCATAAAATTTCTCGGTCATTCCACTCTATTACTCTCAGAACATAAATGATGTAATACCAGTTATTGGAATTTACATATCCTCTTTTATAATGAATCACCACATATCCTCTTTTATAATGAATCACCACACACTCTAACTTAAGGACTAACTGTGTTCTGGATGTTATTTTGATTAATGTTATTAGGGCTAAAAATAGAAAGTGACTATAAACTCTATGGAACTATTTTTCATTTTGCTCATAAAATCTAACAAAGAATTTGTCATATTCTGGGTTCTAAAGGTTATTCAATTTTTGAGGCATTTTGTACCAAAATAGTTCATATTTCTCCCCTTCTTTATTATGTTTTCATTGTATACTGCATTTCCATACAATCAATTATATATCTATTTCTGGGTTTGTTTTTATTAGTTTATTGGTCAATTTGCTTATTTCTGAGTCAAGCAAAATAATTTTTCTTATATAAATTCAGTTATTTTCTAATTTTTAAGATTTTGTAATGGATAATATTTGATTGTTTATAATACAATAATAGGTGCTCGCACACACAGAAAAAACCTATTTTATTTGACAGCATACATAAAATGACAATATCTTAAGATATATCTTAAGAATCCTCATTGTGGTTTTTTTCTGTTTTATTTTCAAATTTGATGTAACCATTGTTAGCTATATCGTATTTTAGGATGCATTTGGCAGGTTACAAACAAATATGTTACAAACAAATATGGATTTAAAAAATTAGATTGAGCGTTAGATAATTACTATATTTTGGTAAGTCCTATCATATATCAACATGAATGATTATTTCATTTACTATAAACCTTTATCATCTTTAATAGTTAAATTTATCTATGCTCTTTCTAAGTTTCTCTTAATATTTTTCCATCGTATTAATTAAATCTTCCATTTTATTACTTTTTATGCTTATTTGTGATACTGCTGGCTTTTGTTGATGTTTTGTGTAGAAAATTTACTAAGTCCTAATTGATATTATTACGAATAGGATTTTTGTTGATTTTGTTGAATATTATCTATGAAGATCATCTTGCCACTTGCATATAATAACAATTCTCTTTCAAATCTTACATGTTGTGCAGTTTCATTTTCTTGAAAATGAGTTCTAAACCCATTTAAACAATTCTCTTGACAGTGATTTCCTTTGTCTTGTTCTTAACATTAATAGACATAAAACCAAATTTTCTTCAATGCATATATTCTTTTTAAAAGTTTTTAGTATTACCCTTTAGTCAAAAGAAATACATCCCTTTTATTCCTGATTTTAAAACAATATGTTTATATTAAACTTAGACTTTTATGGTATCTCTTATGATGATAGTACATTTTCTTTTTCTTATATACATATAGTAATCATACTTGTCTCTTTTATGAAATTAAACTATTATGAAGTTCCTGGGACAAATAATAAAAAGACATTTTTAGGAATTTTATATCAATATTCACTTACTAACTGCTGTATGTGTATAAGGTATAAAGATATATTTCACTATATTATGTAGTTTTCAAACTAGTCTTACTCTACTTGTAAGAAATAAGTTTGGCAGCACTAAAGTGTTTTCTATTATATAACAGTGAAATAGGAATGTCATTTTGTTAAAACTGAAAAATTGTTTGATTCAAACAATTTTGGACAGAGAAGATACATGATTTCTTTTCCAATTTTTTATAATTATTATTATTATCTTTTCCCTCCCTCTATCTTTAGCATTTTAGCTCATCAAAATAATGACATATATAATTATGATCATATTTTAAGTTTTATTTCTCATGTTCTCATGTTTATTTCCTTATTTTCACTTTTTTTTAATATTGTCACAGAAATAGCTTTGAGTTTTGTTATTGTTATTTTTGTCATATGTATCCTTGATTCCTGCCTTTGTAAATGTTATGTTCTTCCCTCTTAAAATCTCCTTCTCTTGGATGAAGCCCTTCTGCCCAATTTGGTTCAAGTGTGGAGACTGATTGTTGAGGTGTGTATTGTTATAGAATTTAAAAATTATCTCTAGGTCCAAAGGGATAGTAGAGTAGGAAAGAAGCTTGCCTTACATGTAGCCAATTGTGGTTCCAATCCCTGATCCCACAAATGATTCCCCAGGAAACTTCCAGGGCTGTCTGCAACACACAGAGCAAGTAAGAGCCCCTGGATAACACAGTGTGACCTAAAAACCAAAAATATAAAACTCAAAATAAAACATTTTAATTACCTTTCTAGCTTTTTTTCTCAAGCTAAATATTTTTGTTTTCAGAAAACATTCCTTAAATTTGTTTCTCAATGTTTCTCATCATGTTAAGTTTTTATTCCCACCAAGTCCAAGAATTTTTTGTTTTCTTAATAGTGTATATTTGTGATAAAGTTTTAGTGCCTATTTCTACCTATATGAACATTTGAAGTTATTTTTATTATTACTTTGAATTAAGGATGTAGTCACATGGTCTTGATATTTTGGGGCTTACTATAATTTTCTTAGAGAACCACAAGCTTTTATATATGTTCCTTACATTCTTTTCAAGAAGGTATATCACCTGCTAACTAAAAAAATCTTTGTATAGTAAGTCTATAATTATAAATAACATAGTATCTTTAAAACTTTATATCTAGTAATACAAATGATAAATAAGTTTAAGCAAATTTATTTTTCATATTTAATTTTTATTAACTCTCTCACCTGCCGGTCTCAGAAGTGATTTAAAGCCTCCAAGCACAATTTTTTAGTCTCCCTTTATTTATATACCTATCACTTATTACTTAGCATATTTTGAACTTATGTTGGCATCACACTATTTTACTAATTTATTTACTATGTATTATTTACTATATATTTCACTATTTTACATTTTAGTCTATTTTCTTTTTTCCATGTACAGAGTTTCTTTTCATCCTTTATGACTTTGTTTTTAATTCTATTTCATATTCATGTGCTCTCATAACTTTAATTTTAGTTCATATTTACCTAGTAAATATTCTTATGTTTTATCTTTTGTCATACAGAAAATAGCAAAAGTGGGAAATTCTTTTTTCATCTTTCTTGATGGAATGATGCTTTGTGAGAGATAACGAAAAATCTAGTTTGACTTATATGGTTGTTATTTTATCTATTTGTGATTTCAATGCAGTTAGGGGGATTTTTTTTTTCTCTGACTACTTATAAAGAGCAAATATGTTTGAGAACTAGATTGGTGACTTTTGTGCTTTTATTTATTTTACACCTGTCTTTGCTGTTAAATATTTGAAGCTGAAAACTTGCTAGGTGTCCCTGTGTCAAAAATTCAAGAAAAGCTTTTTCTTTTATTGTGTGAGGATAAAATATTTTCCTACCTCTGGAGGGTATTGCTGCATTAAATATAATATCTTTTAAAGTAAGGAGACTCAGTTCTGCTTAGTTATAAAGCCAAGGAGAGTTTGTATGAATTCAATATTTTTAGAATTTTTATAAAACAAACTCCTGGTGCTTTGAGTGTATTTGTCTTGAACAAACAAAAACAAAGCTTTTCACAAAAATTCTCCCTTAGAAGCATTTTATATGATAACCCAAACTCATAAAATAAAGGTGAGTTTTATTGGAAGAATCATGTATTTCATAATCTTGCTGATAAAGGCTCTTGTATCTTTTCTCTAATTTTGTCAAGATGGAATGTTTTAAAACATACTTTTTAATAATTTACATTTACTTCTTATATACTAGAAATCTAAAGTCCATAAATTTTTATACCAGTTTATAAATCTAAATATGTTACTATTAGTTTATTTAAATTCAAGAAAACTGAATGTTTAATTAAATGGAATTAGAATTTTATAACCATTTTGCATCAATAGCAATTATGTCCTGATTGAGCTAATTATTAGATAATTCTTGGATAGCTATAAATATAATTTATAAGTAAGCCGAGTATTTTTATATTTGCCTTTTTTCCTTATGTTTTTATATTGTGAAGCTTGTTGACAAACGTGTTATGGCTACTTTAAGGAGGCATTAAACTATACAGGGCTGTAAAGGATTTGTGTGTTCATAAATTTTTATCTACTACAATTTTGTGCATGACACAATTCATAATAAGTTGGCCTCCAAACTTTTTTATGATTAATACAGATTACTTTGGTTAAATGCCATATTATAGAATTAAGGCAGTGAAAGTATATGCAAAAAATCAATTGTTGTTGGCCAGACTGGTGGCACAAGTGGTAGGGTGTTTTCCTTGCACATGCTGATCTAGGACAAGCTGTGGTTCGATTCCCCGGCATCCCATATGGTCCCCCAAGCCAGGAGTGATTTCTGAGCGCATAGCCAGGAGTAGCTCCTGAGCGTCGCCGGTGTGGCCCAAAAAAACAAACAAACAAAAAATAGAGTGTTGTAAATTTTTTTTCAAATAGAAAGAATATTGGTTTTGCTTAAAAGAAAAATATTGTTTTCCTTAGTACATGAAAGAGTAATTAAAGTTAAAACTTAAATGAGTATAGAAATTTAAGGAAGATTATTACAGATGGTAAGCTTCATTTGCTTTGGCTCTGAAAGACTGCAAATTAATCTGAAAATAAACAAAAATATGCAAAAAGATTAGTCAAATATTCTTATTTTATTCATTAACTTAAAAATATTTTTTCATAAAAACTGAAATTTAATTTTCTTGGTTAAAATGAAAACTTGCTCTCAGGCTATAAGCAAGGGGTATAAAAAAAGGGATATATAAATATAAGATATATAATCTTTCCAGGTCATAGAAAAATCCATATCCTAACAGAACAACTTTCTGTGATTCAGACTGAATTTTATACTCTTAATTATTTTTATTTAATTTTTAAAGGAAATAGCAAAAATATGGAACTAAGAAGACAGGAGTACAGAAATCTGAAGAAGAGAAGAAATGAAAGATTGCAAAAGTGCAAAAATCTAAATAACTTGAAAAACAATATTGAAATATTTAATGTCAATATAATTGGATATGCAGATAGTGACCTTATAGAAGTTAATTACTAACACATTAGGCATTTAATACTACCTGCTCTGTATTTATTGATCATATTCCAAAGTAGCAAATATGTATACTTAAGCATTTCTTAGCATCATCAACATAATTATAGCACAATGTAAAAAATTTGTTATATGACAAAAGCTAATCTCTGGAGATAATTTCTAATTTTACAAAGAAAATTAATTCATTTTAAAAGATTACCATAAAGCCTGAAAATAAAGCAAGGGATGGCAGCTTAACTTTACTCCACCATTCTCTCACTAATCTGCTAAAACTATTGGATTCTTTAGTGAGATGTACTTTTAGTTAAGTAGAGTTGGTAGCTACACTCCTGAATTTTTCTTCAGGCAGATGCAAAAGATATTTTTGATACATGTTCATTTATACTTATACAAGTCATGGTCTTAATTTTTTAGAAACTTGACAGAAGGAGATAACTGAGATTCCATTTCTGAAGAGTTAAATAACCATATATAAACTTGATTTGTAAGCAAAGATTGACCCAAAATCTTTTTCCAAAGACTAATTCTGTGTGTCTGTTTTTAGGGGGTGACTGATGTGGCCTTAGACCATTTCCAGTAGTGGCTGATTTCATGAGGCAAACAAAACCTAGATGTATAGGATTAAATGGTGCTTTATAAATCATTAAAACCATCCTGGAATCAATTTAAAAATTGACCAGAAGCCACTGCACTTTGCTCCAAAGAGAAATAACATGCTGAGCCAGCAACTCAAATGCTACTCTCTTTTGCAAACGGAAGACCTGCTGGGTCAGCAAGGCAACAGCTAACACTCCAGTGAACAGTCAGACTCCCAAGCCACACAGCCCCCCCAAAATAAAGGAAATGTGGGGGCACATTTCACTCTCCTGCAGTGAGTAACTTTATAAGAAAAGGTTCTAGGAAAAGCTGAATGACAAAATCTTAGACCTTTCTGTTTGTTCTGAAATAGGCACTTAGCTCTTTCGCAACTAAGAATAATGCCTGAAAGTCTGTAAAATAAGAAAATCTATTTTTTCATATTGCGGTATGAAAAGCCAGAGAGATAGTACAGTGAGGAATTTGCTTGCTTTGTATGCAGCCAATGCTGGCTCAATCCTGGGTACTGCCTAGGATCCCCTGACTATAGTCAGGAATGATTCCTGAGCACAGAGCCAGGAGAAAGCCCTGAGAACAGCCTGGTATGGCCTAAAAAAATAAATAACAGAGAGAAAAAGAGAGGAGAACAAACCAAAGATTAAGACTTCCAAGCTTTGTAGCAGCCTCAGTTTAGAAATGCAGAAAAGAAAAATGCAGAAAAGCAAGATTTTTCTCTTACTGTTTCTTCTCAAGTCTGTGCTTCAAGCACCCAGAACATTCTTTCTGCAAACAAGTGAAAACACAATTTAGTGTTCTTCTAGCAGGGACTCACCCCCCCCCCCCCAAGGCATCCTGCACCCTTATGCTAAAGTATAGTGCTTTTAAAAGCAGACGTTAAGTATGATTAACTAATTCAGTATATATGATGATTTTCTGCCTCCATATCACCCAACAGTCTGAAACACATGAAAGTCCCCAAACTACCATGCAATAGTGGGAGAACTATTACTAATTGAAGAGGAGATCTAAGCAACAGAAAATTATCTGTCAAATGGAGCAGCAAATTCCCTCACATTCAGATTTTCCTAGTCAAGGCTGAAATAACTACTTCGTAAACTTATTCTGGAAAAGCTCCAAAAGTGATGGTACCGAAAAGAAATAAGAAAGGGTAACATTTCAACTTGTGGGAGAAAGCCATGAAAAAAAAAAAAGAAAAGAAAAGAAACAGCATTAATAAAAGGACATGAGTTTAAAGAAGTTTAGTGAAGATAACGGCATTTGGTTTTGTTTTTATAAACTGGCTATTCTGTTGCGATCTCTGGGGTGAAGGGACTATTCCCATCGCCCCAATCCTAGTACATTTAATACTGAGACTCAAGAAGGCACTGGATAAATATTTGTTAAAGACATCAAATTAACTAATTAATGAGCCCTTAAAAATGTGTGTATGATTACCATTCTTTCCAACTCAGATTTCAATTAAGGATAGAAATAAAACCTTCTCTGTCAGATCTCCTTGAAAGCAAGTCTGACAAATCCTCAAGATAGCTTGTTAAAGTGCAAATTCTATCTCAGGCAAGCAGGGGAGCACTGGAGTGTCTGCATTTCTAACAAGGTTCTGGGTGATGCTACTGCTTTTGCTTCCCAGACCACATTCATCGAACTAAAATGCTGGCTGATTGACTCCTTCCAACAGAGAAGGCTCTAGAGGGAGAGATATGGAGCGATATGGGGCAGTTAATAGGCATGAAGTGGAGAAAGCTTTTGGGCTAAACAGTTATGAATGTAAAATGAAAGTGTTCTGTTTAAAAACAGTCTAAAGAGTTAGAGTCAGGGAAATAGACTTTTGCATGTTGGAGCCCTGGGTATAATCCTCAGCACTGCATGGTCCCTTGAGCTTTGCCAGGAGTACCTCCCAAGCACAAAGCCAGAAGTAGCTTTAAATGGCCCCAAATAACCCCAGACCAACAAATGGAATTTTGAAAAAAAAAAAAAAAGTGCAAGAAAAGATAGATGGTCACATAATCTATCACATAATCTCTGCCCAAAGAGAAAAGCTAAATGAGTAATTGAATTTTAGGAAGGAAATTAAAAGAGTCATCATGACTAGTAGAAGCTTAACAAAAACTCAGTCTTAGGGGCCAGAACAATCTGAAGCAGGTAAGGCTCTTGTCTTGTATGCGGCCAAGCCAGGTTCAATCCTCTGCATCCCAGACGGTCACCCGAGCTTGCCTGCCCGAGGGGCAGAGCCAGGAGTAAGTCCTGAGTGTTTTTGGGTGTGGCCCAAAAGCTAAAAAATAAACCAAGGTATTAATATTTTCTGCAAGTCTATGAACATCTATGAACATATGTCTTTCTTGTTTATTTCTTTGCTTGCTTATTTCCACTGTGGAGAATGAAGCCTGTCTTCTCTCTTGAACACACACTTCTCCCTCTGTCTCTCTCTCTCTCTCTTTCCTTATCTCTCTCTCTTTCTACCCTCAAGACTTTCTAAGTAAATTTGAATTTAAAAAATATTTCGACACAAAAATTAACCCAAAAAAGATACCATAATCAAAGCAAAAAATTAAGCGATCTGGAACCATACTTGCTGTCATTACACTTTACTCATTTCATCCTCACAAGGATCCTACAAAACTAATATAATTTTTTTCCCTAAACAAAGTAAAAGATAAAAAAATTTAGAGTAAGGTACCAAACTGGAACTCAAGTTCACACAAGCTGAATACAGAGCCAAAACTTTTCTCACTAAGATACACATATGACCTAGCTCCAGGAGCCAACACTTGTTGCTCTGTCGCTGACACTAAGTGTTACATATACAGTATCTTGAATATTAACATAAATTTCTATCATATTCAGCTCAGCTTCATGCAGCCTGGGAACACATATAACATCAGGGATCCTAGAAAATTCAATTCCAAAAAGAGGGGCCGGAGAGACAGCATGGAAGTAAGGCGTTTGCCTTGAATCCAGAAGGACGGTGGTTCGAATCCCGGCATCCCATATGGTGCCCTGAGCCTGCCGGAGCGATTTCTGAGCATAGAGCCAGGAGGAATCCCTGAGCGCTGCCGGGTGTGACCCAAAAACCAAAAAAAAAAAAAAAACGAAGGAAGGAAGGAAGGAACGACGGAAGGACGGAAGGAAGGAAGGAAGGAAGGAAGGAAGGAAGGAAGGAAGGAAGGAAGGAAGGAAGGAAGGAAGGAAGGAAGGAAGGAAGGAAGGAAGGAAGGAAGGAAGGAAGGAAGGAAGGAAGGAAGGAAGGAAGGAAGGAAGGAAGGAAGGAAGGAAGGAAGGAAGGAAGGAAGGAAGGAAGGAAGGAAGGAAGGAAGGAAGGAAGGAAGGAAGGAAGGAAGGAAAAGGAAGGAAGGAAGGAAGGAAGGAAGGAAGGAAGGAAGGAAGGAAGGAAGGAAGGAAGGAAGGAAGGAAGGAAGGAAGGAAGGAAGGAAGGAAGGATGGATGGATGGAAGGAAGGAAGGAGAAAGAGAAAGAGAGAAAGAGAGAGAAGAAAGAGAGAAAGAGAGAGAAGAAGAAAGAAAGAAAGAAAGAAAGAAAGAAAGAAAGAAAGAAAGAAAGAAAGAAAGAAAGAAAGAAAGAAAGAAAGAAAGAAAGAAAGAAAGAAAGAAAGAAAGAAAGAAAGAAAGAAAGAAAGAAAGAAAGAAAGAAAGAAAGAAAGAAAGAAAGAAGAAAGAAAAGAAAGAAAGAAAGAAAAAGAAAATTCAATTCTAAAATAAAATTTTTTTTTGGGTTTTGAGCTACACCTGGTGATGCTCAGGTGTTACTCCTGGCTATGCACTCAGAAATTGCTCCTAGCTTTGGGGACCACATGTGATGCCAGGGGATCAAATCACAGTCTTTCCTAGGTCAGTGCATGCAAGGCAAATGCCCTACTGCTTGTGCTCCAAAGAGAAAAAAATTCTTCGGGTTTATCTAGGCAGCATTCTGGACAAATAAAGTAAAATAAACATTCAAGTGACTTGACCTTGAAAAAGGGTCTTTCAGATTAAGTACCCAACTACTTTTACTCTGATACTGCAATAACCAAACCTTGTGATAATAATTTCATCTCTTACATTTCCTTTACTCAACTGCAAGGAGAGATGGGAGAATCATTGGCATTTTCAAAGTATAAATGTCCAGGGTAGCTTATATACGTCAATGTCTTGTGACTTGGGAACTATTAAGTCCGTTCTTTCATTAAACTGTCAAAACTGATTTATTGAATGTCAAATATGACAGTCACACCAAAGCATCCAGTTGGTAAGACATATGACTTCCTAATGTTTCAAAATGATATGCCCATTTTGAATGTGTTCCCTGCTTCTTCATTCCTTCCCCAAGTTTTAAAACTAATAAAACTATATCTCCTAGATTAATTGCCGTTACTCTGTTAATTCTAGCATATGCAACTCAAATGCAGGAGGAAACAGAAGAGAAAGTTAAGTAACCATTGATAAATTACAAGTGCTTGAGGTAACTGTGGAGAAGGACTTTGAACCAAAAGTATATGTGTTCCTGAGAGAAGTGAACTAGAAATAGAAAGAAAACAAGTCAGACAAAAATCAAAGCTAAATAAAAAGCTTTCAAGAAAGTCAGAGTGCTTTGGTCTCTTCCTAATTTTCAGAAAACTGTTTTACAAATGGTCAGGCAACTGAGCATCTGACATCTAATTGTGTCATGTCTAACAAACCGTCTTGATGTTCCCCTTTTAGAAGAGCAGATGGAGAAGTCTAAAGACTTTGAGAACCCCTGAAGAAAGATGTGACAGTCTGAGGGACAGACTTAAACTAATGTTTAAAAAATAAATGTCTTCATGAATTAACAAGGATTTCACAACCCAGTTCTAAATGAGACTTTCATCATCCTTTAAACAATGCCAAAGTAATCTTCCGGCGTTAGAGAAGTAAAAAGGACAAGAATTTAAGAAGAGAAATGAAAAATAGCCAATGAGAAAGAGTTCAGAATGAAGACAATAAAGAGGAACATATCTTTAGGTAGATTTCTTTTGTTAAAATAATTTTAGTGGACTAGAGTATATAGTATGTAGGCTGCTTGCCTTGCATGAACCCAACCTGAATTTTATGTCCAGCAGTAACCCCTGATCATCACCAGGTGTGGCCCAAAACTCCTCCTAAAAAAAAAAAAACAACACAGTTTTTAAAATATGGGTTAACAAATTATATAAAAAACTTATGTAGCTGCTAAAAAGTTTTTATAAATGCTAGCGTTTTGTCTTGTATTAAATTACCTGTAAGAAAAAAATGTAAATATATAGTTGAAGTTCCCTCCAGTCTCGTTCCCAGAAAATTTCTTCTCCCTTTCTCTCTAGAAGCAAGAATTAATATGAGTTTAATGTGCTTTCTATATACTATTTACGTATATCATAAAAGTAGATAGTACTATATATATATGTATAGCTTATATAAAGTATATGTCGTATTAAAATAGGGATGGGAAAACATCAAACTTGGATACCTCATGCTACTCATAAAGCTCATGTATCTTGTAAAATTGCTTACATATGAAAAAATTCTAGGAAACATTTCAGCTAGAATAATGATCAGCCATTCCTTCCTGGAAAATAATTAGAACAGAAACAAAATGTAAAGTAAGAGCTTTATTAGAGTGAATTCTAAATTCTACTTTGTAAAATCTAAGAAAATGCTGAGGGTTGGGAAGTTTAAGGACTTAGAAAGTTTTAAAAATGCCACCAAAGAAACTCATCTTTTAAAAACTTTAAGTAAAAAACCAAACAAGTCCAAACCACATTTCAAAGGTGAACCCAGGTACTGTAAAAGATTAAAGGGGTTCACGATGCATGGTAAGCTACTCTCTGGGAGTAACTCACACAGTTTCAGGAATTATATTAACTCTTCAAACCTCCAGGGTACTATAGAGTAAGTTATTATGTGATGAACTAAATTTTCTTAGCACCTAAATTATTCTCACAGCGTTAGCTATTCCCTGCACTTAAGTTCTGGCCTCCATCAACCATATAGTTTTCTGATTACTTAGGAGTTCATGTGACTCCCAAAAGTGCTCAATTTATTTGCAGAAGCAATTTAGGCCACCTAGAAAATCCAACTCAACACATGAAATTCCATTCAGAGGCTACTGTGGCCATATGCTAAAGACAGTAGTGGAAAAGGTCAGTCTGCTAAATTCAAACCTATTAAAGATAAAATCTATTGAATGCATAGCTAATCCAAATGGCCATTATGATTGGCAAGCAAATTCAATTAAACAAGAAATGGTTCACTTATTGGCCTTACATATCCAGCACTCTTTTATAAGTTATGAATATTCTGGAAGTATGACTCGGTCAGATTTTTCTAGAATCATCAACTATCCTTTGGTAACCCATTGATCAAAATGAACAGTTATTGTACTGGCAATCCCATTTAAAAACTGGGGAGAAGAGTCACAGATACTTCCTCAAAAATAGACATACAGGGGTCGGAACTGTGGCACAGTAGTAAGGCATTTGCCTTTCACGTGGCTGACCTAGGACAGACTGCATTTCAATCCCCATATATCCCATATGGTCCCCCAAATCAGGAGCAATTTCTGAGCAGATAGACAGGAGTAACCTCTGAGCATCACAGGGTGTGTCCCAAAAACTAAAACAAAAACAAATAGACATACAGGTGGGCAGATGGGCAGTAATATATGAAAAAGTGGTCTTGCCACTTACCAGGAAAATTCAAATCAAATTACTAAAATAGTATCTTACACCAGTAAGAAAGGCACTTACTAACACACACAACAACAACAACAACAACAACTACAACCAGAGTTGACAGGAACGTAGTGTTGTTATGTGCTTCTGCCTCTATGGTACATTCTCAAAATAAGTTGAATAGAGAATACAAGGGGTAGAGTCTTATATACAGCTGACCCAGGTTCTATCCCCGATCACATAAGGTCTCTTGAGCACAACCCGAAGTAATTCCTGAGTACAAATCCAGAAATAAATTCTGAACACAGATAAGCATAGCTCCAAAATCTTAAACAAACAACATACAACTCCAATAAAACACAGATTCTTCTTGGCATAAGAACCCAGAGATCCCATGTCTTGACATCTACCCCCAACATATAAGAACATCCATTTGAAAAAATATACAGACTCATATATGTTCATTGCCGCACTAAATCAATAGCCAGGACATGGGAAGAACACATATGTCTATCAAGAGATAAATGAGTAAAGAAGCTGTTGGTAAGTAAGGGAATAAAAAATGGTCAAAGGCAACAGAACCTAGGAACCGGTCTACTGAATTGAGTTTTAATCATGGCAAGATATAGGGTTGTGGAGGATTGAGGAGAACATACTGGAGAAGGCAATGGTGGTGGAATGTTCTATGCATGAAACTACAATAGCAATACTATAAATCCTGGGTCCTAAAATTTAAAAGTTAATAAAAAAAAAAAGTCATGGTATGTTTACACAATGAAATATGTTGTGTCTAAAAAAAACAACCATATATCTCACTGCAATGTGGTTAATATTAGAGGGCATTATATTAAGTAAAATAATTAAAGAGGAGAAGAATAAATGCCAGATAGTCTCACTCACTTGTAGAATATAGATAGATTTAAGGTAAGAGGTTCAATGAAAACAAAAATAAGTTGACATTATAGTTTACTATTATATAGTTTGAAAAAATTCCTACAAAAAAGGCCAGAAAAATAGTGCAGGGATTGGGGCACTTGCCTTGCATATGGCAAACCTCAGTTTAGTTCCAGCATCCCATACAGTGCCCTAAGCACCACTAGAAGTAATCCCTGAGTCAAAAAGGAGGCTCGAACACCACCTACCCAATTTGATTTAAAAAGTAAAAGTGGGCCAGAGAGATAGCACAGAGGTAGGGTATTTGCCTTGCAAGCAACCAACATAGGACCAATGTTGGTACAAATCCCAGCATCCCATAGAGTCCCCCTGCCTGCCAGGAGCAATTTCTGAGCACAAAGCCAGGAGTAACCCCTGAGAACTGCTGGGTATGACCCAAATACCAAGAAAAACAAAAAGTAAAAGCACCACAGTCCTGACAATTTCCATTTTCTTACCCTTGTTCTTTTATTGCTTAGAGAATTCAAGTCCCTACAAACTCTGGAGGGAGATTCCTGTGGTTCCCAGGTTCAAGACTGTATTATGGTAGAAAACAATAAAGACCTCTCACAAAGCATTGCTGCCAATCAAAACCACATGTCTTGTAAATATTTATTAATACACTTAAACTACTGCATAGATCCTTGTGAAAAAATAAATATATTTAGTTAAAACCTCAGCCCATATTGAGGTCTAAAAATCATCTTTTCTCATTTTAAGCAATGCTGACACTCATTAGCACCTTTAGAATAATTTCATGCAATTTAATTTTTTTTATTTATAAATGGTTTCCAGGTGTGATTATTATTCACCCATCACAAGATATATATTTAAAAATAAAAACTGACAGCATTCACTTGCAAAATGTATGTGTGCTTGGAGAATACTCTAATTATACAACAAAGTCATTTTGTTAATGTAATTTTTTTGGTATGAGATTAGCCTCCCTAAAGATGTTTTCAAAGTTAAAAAAACCATTTAAACTTCAAAGTCCAGGAATTAACACCATTCACAATTTCCTCATTGATGACAATTCTGTAACCTGAGGTGATATTTGATCATTCTTTCTCACGTTTTATTTTCCTTAATCTGCATAAGCAAAGGACCCAAGGACAAGAAGAAATTGTATCTTTTATAACCATGGGATTATTGTTAGCAGCAAACTGTGCTTGAAAGATTGCTTCCAAAGGGGGAGCATGAAAATAAGAAAACTCTAGAAAGATTTCATTTGGGCAGGCTGCATTGATTTGTGGCTCAGGGATCCCCAGCAGGACTGATCAACCCCAGTCCTAAAGGATTTCCAAGAGGTATTTCTCCTTAGGTGGTGATACAATCTCAATCATTCATTCAGCATAAATTGAACACCTACTTATGGACTGGCAATAACATGCTAGGGAATGAGGATACAAAGATGACAGGGAAGAATATCAGGGCCTATGTGATCAGAGGGATATTGAGAGGTGATGGAGAGCCAGTGAGCAAAATGTGCTTCTTCTGGGAATGGCTCAAAAAAAGCATCAGCTTGCCTTGCTTTTTTCTAAGATTGTCATGTTCAAGAACAACAGTGAGCCAGAGGTCGATCTCAGAGGTGACTGTTAGAGGTGCCAGCAGAGCGTCTCTTTCCAAAGCCCCCAGTGACATTCATGATCCTGTCCCCCAGGACATGTCGGTGCATGGAGACACTTTCTGCTTCCTGCCTTGTTTATTTTTCTTTTCTCATAATTAAAGCTTCTTCTAATGCTACAAGGTAATAATATTTGCAAATGGAGAACACCTGGCTCTCCAACATGATGAATTTTCCAGACTTCTGGGGAAAGAGTTATTGAAGCCAAAAAGAAATCTCACACCCCACCCTCAGAAAGTAACTCGAGCTCTTCCTAATGTGAAGATGCAGAAACAGAGGTCAAAAGTATATACAGCACAGAGAAACCGTGAATAGTATGTGTGTCTCTGTGCATGTACTTGTGTGTGTGTGTGTGTGTGTAAAACTATAGAATTCTAAGCTCACAGGGTGTGCTTTATATCTATATCATATGTTATCCAGATACCAGTTGTATATTATAAGCTGCATATGCAATACCATATGGACGCCATAAAATATCACATGTGTTGTCAGGATAATTTTACATTGAGTACATGATTAAAATGTCCTATATTATATACCTATCTTTTTTATGCATACATGGATTTGTAGAACAAATTGCTTCGATTACCAAATTTATATATGATTTAAAGTTAGAGTCTCTTATTTAAATTTAATAAAGAGGAAAAGCAATATGGAAACGTGAATGTTTTTTTTTCTTCACTAGATTTTTCTGCCACGCAGCATTTAACACTGGTGCAGCTGTCAATACCCATTCATCTGCTATTGGGTAGCTCTTTCCTTTCACTCACTGTGACATTTTTAAAGTGGCAAAAAAAATGCTTAAAACAGCATATTTGTCACTTTTTTCTTTCTAGTGACCTTTTAAGCACTAAGGAAAATTTATACATATATATGTGTATATATATATACACACACAGTAAACCCTATAATCATTATACATACATTTCACAATAGTGCTTTATGCAAAGGTATTGTTTGATTATTGTTTTAATTTACATAATATGAGCTACTTGTTTATCTGATTATTGACCAATTTAAACATAAAATAGCCTTATAACTCTTAGCTGTGGCACCCATGTAATGCAATGATAATTTATGTTATAAATTGTTTTTTAAAAGTAGAATGTCAGAAATGTCCTCAACTCCCATCTATTAAATTCTGAGAAATAACCACATGAAATAACTTTTATGCAATAAATAAAAATTGGGTTTGATCAGGTGATATTAACTTATCTGTGTTACAGATAAATAAAACAAGGAAATAGAAAGTATGGTCCTAGATTACACTACTGTAATTAATGAATAGGGAGGGGAAGGAAAGGAAGGGATGGGGAGAATGAAGGTGGGTTTTGAGGTAACATAGGGACAGTAGTCAGAGTATCTTAGGCACTTTGGTGATACTAAGATGCAGTAACTGCATATCAAACTTATAACCGCTAGCAGTACTGTAATCTTTTTAATAAACTATGGTACAAAAAGATGAGATAGATTTTTTTTTAAGAATTTGTACAGGGTCTCCAGAGATAGTGTCAGGAAATTTGGGGGCAGCCATGTGACCTTGAGGGAGCCATTAATATCTCTGATCTGTTCCTGCTATTTAGGGATGTTGCAATAAGTATTTTATTGATCCCCAATATGATACTAATAGCAACTTTTTTCCCTTACCACATTATTTTAATGATAAAATTATAAAATATTTTTGTCTATACTATGAACTTTATTTGTTAATAAAATACTGATAGTCTTTGGATACACAAATATACCTGTGGGGGGGTGGGTAGAGTTCTCTAGAGATGCTGCCATGACCAGCTTGTTTGTGAGTCTGGGATGTGATGGTCTCTTGCTCTTTTTCTTTGGACATCAGTTCCTTCCCAAACTTGGAGTCTTGAGAAAGTCTTAAAGGACTTAAAGACTTTCACAATAGGCTGCATAATACTGGGGTGTCCATTCTTATCAGAGCACTAGCCTCTATATTCCCCTAACAAGAGAGAGCTTAAATCTGAGATTGTTCAGAGAAAGAATTCAGTAGCCTTGGAAAGAACCAAAGAGCAATTTCTCTATCAGGGCTGCTGGTCTCTAAAAAGCCTTCTCTGAGGGAGGGAATTGACTTAACCTTGTCTTAAAGGTATCATGACATCCTCTGTGATGAAAGAAAAAAAGAAGAAAATGGTGGCAAAGTTTTAAATTTTTATAACACACCAGAAAGAAATAGAACGCTTAAAACCAGTGAAAATGTCAACATTAGCAATACATTATTTAGTGTTTCTTCTAAAAATAGAAATACTGCCGCACCTCCTATAGAATGGTTTAAATTTTTTCAAAGTGTGACAATCCTGGATTTCCTATTTATTCTTACTTCTATTCTTACCACTTTAACTTGGCACTTCTGTAGTGACCTGTCCTTTTCCTCCTACAGTCTCTACTCTGTGAGCTCAAAGAACGGACAGCAAAGGGGCTCCCACTCAGGAACAGAATGTCTACTTCATCACTTCTGAGTTGATTTCCAAAAATAGCTTAGCTTCTCAACACATCAGCTTCCTCCTCTCTACAAAAGGGAAATAATGCCTACCATGAAGGCTCCTAGGGATAGATATATATATATATAAAGTGTATTTTGTTCCTGGTACATATGGAGGTCTTACAACATAGTATTGGCCACTCTTCTGGCAAGGGATGTCTCTCCACTTTTCTCTAACAGTGGTGGGGTATACACACAGCTTATGAAGCTTACTTAGCTTACTTTACTTACAAATCCGGTCAGAAGTAAAGATTGGGTCTGCCTAGCTTTTCAGAGGTGCACGTAGAGCCCTGCTAAGGAAAGCAAAGGCTAGAAAGAAAACTTATATTCAAGGCCAAGTATCTTTTCTTCTTCCCCTTCTAGATTTCTTACAAAAAGGAGAGGTGGGGGATTGGCTCTGTAGTAACTATTACTGCTCTAGAGGCACAAGTAAAAGTGATAGTGATGAGACATAGGATCATGTGAAGCCATCACATCAGGAAGTCTTGCAACAGGAATCTGGATTGGAACTTAAAAGATGAATGAAATTCGGTAGGCCTGCAGAATTGGGGGGAGGATTCTCTAACGATAATGATTATCTGACAATAATGATTATATTCACATGCTGAAATTGTAGTAAATTGAATTGGCTTGGCTGAATCCTGTCTCTCTTGCTAAAGCATTAGTGAAAAAGCATATACAGACAGGAAATGATGGACTCTGGGACAGTCCAAAGAAGTCTAGGTTTTATACTTTGTTAGCTAGTTTTCCACAGGGTTTCCAGATTTGTGTGTGAGAAAGATCTCTTGTATTTGTGTCAAGAAGAAATTGGAATGAGAAGTGAGAAATGGTAGCCCAATGAGTGATGAATTTATAGACTTAAAATAGTTGAGATTACTTGTGCCTGACCTTAATATGCCAATTAGTTGTATGAAATACAATGCAGAAAACAACACAGAAATAAAATCCACATATTTTAATTGAATAAATTTTAATTGAATTGCCAGGAAATACAAAATTGTTCATGAGTGACTTCAGTTACATGATGTGCAATATCCATCCTTTCATCGATGCTATTTTCCTTCCACCAATGTCCCCAGTTTTCTTCCCACCCTCCCTCCTGCACTCCCCCAGGGCATATATTTATCTTCTCTCTCTTTTTACTCTTTTTCCTTTATCTCTCTCTATCATTCTCTCTGTCTCTCTTTATATTTCATTCTTTTTTCTCTTTTAAACAGGGTTTGCAATATAGTCACTGAAGGGATGTTATGCATATTACTTTACCTCCTTTTAGCACCAAGATCTTATCCAGAGTGACCATTTCCAACTATTTTTGTCACCTTGGTCCCTTCTCTGCCCTAACTGTACTCCGCCATCTTTGTGAAAAACTTTTATCCATGGACCAGTCCTCTTGGCCCTCATCTCTATTGTCTTTGTGTTTTTCTACCCTACTTTTTTAAAATTATCCCACAAATGTATGCAATCATTCTATATCTATCTGCAAGACTCTTACACTCATTTTTCTCAACATAATGCTCTCCATATCCATTCATGTATAAGTAAATTTCATTTAATTTTTTCTAATAGCTTTATAGTATTTTACTGTGTAGATGAATCATAGATTTTTTTATCCACTCAAATGTTCTCAAACACTTGAGTTGTTTCCAAATTCTGGCTCTTGAAAATCTACATATCTTAATGAGTCTCATATGTGAAAAGGAAAAAGAAGTTGAGGGTTATTCCTGGTTTCCTTGCAAGGATAACTGAGTGGATAGTCGACAGAGTAAATATGATAAAAAAAATATGCACTGTAGAATGAAAATATGCAGTATAAATATATAAGAAAATACAATGAATCAGTCACATGCTTGCATTTACAATAAATGTTTGAATTTAATAGAACTCAACTTATTCATACTTAACATTTTTAAAATGGTAGTCATATTCTTATATACTGAAAAAATAACATTGAGTATACAAAATCCATAAATTTTAAGTAATTTTTATAGGAAATAATTTGCTTTTCCAACTGGAAAATAACCTAATAACCTTGATAATGTTTTAAACAAATCATAGTATAATTTTCCTTTCATTTCTAGTCACATACCTAGAAAATTGTGTTTCAATGGTACAAACTAATTTTATGTTCATAGGTAAAATGAAGTTACATTCTAAGTTTAGAATATTGTGAAGACCTATTTTCACAAATGTTAATGGCTCTTAGGGATTCTTGAAGCTGTACAGAATATAGGACAATTTCTTGTGTAAAACTGTCCCATACACTAGAAGACCTTGGGTACCTGTGTCCCCACGTGCTTTGATGACTTATATCATCGAGACAATTAAAAATCTCTGCATAATATATGAGGGATTGAATTTGATGCTTGGTGTAAAATAAGAAAAAGAAAAAAATCTTTTTCATCAAATTTTTAAATATCCCTTAGGGATAGTATTGTTCTGATATCATGGAAAACTAAAGTGTTTAGAACGTTCCAGAGAAAGCAGCATTTGCTTTTCAGCAGTTTGGGGACCATTTCAACTCAGAAATAAAGCATTGATTTTCTTACAAGGAATTTTGTTCTTGCTCATCGAAGAATCTTTTTATATTTCATTCAAACTGTGCAAAATGCAGTTATAGTCAGTTGGAATATACAAGAAAAAGAAAAAGACAGCAGCGAACCCATTATTCAATTTTTAGAACATGTCTCCTCTCTATAGTGAGGAGTGGGGTTGAGCATTTACAATTATCTATCATCTCTCCATCCTCCTTTGGTCACTCCTATCATCAGTGTTTGGTGAGAATGTGGTTATTGCGGTGCCTCTGTACTGTTTTTCTGAGATGTCTAACACTTGGGGGTATCATTAGAAGCCAGTTAGATGGTTCACCCTAAAGAATTGCCTCTGGAAATTCTAGCACCTCTATTTGCCCTGGAGAGTTCCCCTGATCATCACCCAGGAGTAGACTTTCACCCAGACCTTTATAGTGGATCTAAAATTACTCATCTGTTCATGCCTTGCTTTCTCCCACTTGCTGCCCCTGAGGGCAAGCTTGAGGGAAAATAAGGGGTTCCCTAAACTCTTAAACTAAACAGATCTCTGTGTTTCTGCAGGAGGAGGTGGAGAAGGCAGCTCTCTTTTCTCTACTGAATTATGTCAATATTTGTTCAAAAATTCCTTGTCTATGTGTGTATAGGTTTCTTTGGGACTCTATACTATTTCACTAATATCTTTCTCTTCATGCCATAGTGTAGTATAGCTGCCCTGGATGGGGCTGGATGGTGCTTGGCCCTCCAGCCGGGGCCACACGTCTGCAACCCCTCCAGCTAGCAGGTCTGCAAGTTCAGGATAGCGGCGGGGAGATAACTCATAGGTAGTCAGGTTTCAGGAAACATCAGCTATATTCAAGGCCCTAGCCACCTACACTAACCATTTAAGCAGCCTCTTCCACTGCCCTGTCATCTTAACATGCTTCTTCTACCTCCATCCTGCCAGCTCTCCCACTTTTCTCTCCATCTCGCCTCCAAATCCTCTTCCTGCCCCTCAGGTATTGATACTATTGGTATTTCCCAAAGACCCCGCCCAGAAATGGGCAGGTCTTGCTAGCAGGTAAAGTTACACAGGAAGAATGGGGGATGAGGTAACACCATAGTTTATTAATTATACTTTCTAATATGTCTTGAAATCAGATGATATAACACTTTTAATTTTGATTTTTATTTCCAAACTTATTCCACTTATTCCAGATTCTATTCATTTATGTGTGTGTTTTAGAATCAGCTTTTAAACTCTTCTGACACACAATCACATGCACAATGCCTGCTAGGATTTTGAACAGGTTTTCATTGAATCTATTGATCAACAGTTAAAAATAATAATGATTATATTTCTATATGTGCACAAGGAACATTCAAATTAAAAAAAATAGTACCAGTGGGGGCCAGAATTATAGTACAGTGAGGGGGATTTGCCTTGTATGTGGCCAACCCAGGTTAAATCCCTGACATCTCATTTAGTCTCCTGAGTCCACTAGGCGTGATCCATAAGCGCAGAGTGACAGGAGTAAGCCCACATAACACTAGGTGTGGCCAAAAACAAACAAAATTACCATCTACAATACAATACAATAAAAAACATGAGTACTTTTAAATAAACCTGATAAAATAAATAAAAGCTGTTTGTTGAAACCTACTTGCTGAACTTGGTGCGATAGCTACAATATGAGAATATATCAAATGTCCAGCCATAAATAAATAAATCCAAAAACTGTGGAATATGTAAATGGTAGAATACTATGCATATGTGAAAAAATAAATCATTTATTTTGCTGCAACTTGGATGAAATTAGAGGGCATCATGTTAAGCAAATAAGTCAGAGAAAGACAAATAACACATCTTGTCATTCATCTGCGAAATATAGAGATAAAACAGTAAAATAGATATAACTGACCAATGACAAACCCTTGAAATTAGAATACAAAACAAATTATTCAATAGAGGGGCGAGGGTGTCAAAAGACTAAACTGGAAATGACACCTGGACAGTGGTAGAGGGTTGTGGGTGCTTCAGTAGTGGCAAACTGTAGTGATTTTATATATTGATACTATAAATGTTCTCTTTTTTGTTATTTGTCTTCCTTTTTTCTGAGGTACTATGATTTAGAATAATGTTAGTGATAGTTTCATGAGTATATCATTCCAACACCAGCTCCATCTGCAGTGTAGGTGCTTTCTGCTTCCCTCCACCAAGGTCCCAAAAGTGCTTCCCTTTCAAATCAGCACAGCCCAACAGTGTGCAGGCAGACTCAGTTCTAAGCACCATTTCTCTAATTCTGTTGCCTTTGGCCATGAGTTACTGCTTTACTATGAGTGGTACTGTAAACTTGAACGCTATTATAACTACCTTGTCCTAAACTATGATAAATACATTTTTACTTATTTTCTGCAAGAACTATGAAAGGCTCAACTAGTGGACAATGATCTTTTCAGTTAATAGGCCTGAAAATCCTATCTTGGAATGATTTCTCTTTTATTAAAGAGCCTTTGCTTTCACTTCTCTTTGAAGTATGTGTGCGTATTGGATTATTTCTGCCTTAAATCATCAGCAGAAATGTGTGATTTCTGAGTCATAAATTTTCACCTTTCTGTTTCACTTTCCTAAGGACTGGTGAGGATGAGTATAGCACCCAAGGCAGGGCCTCTTCATGTGCTCCCTTGAGCTGTAGCATCAGGACTATCTCGGAATGTGTTCAAATTCTCAATGCTCATCCAAAACTGTTGAATTAGAAACTCTGGACCTGGGATCCAGCATTCTTGTGCTGATGACATTCCATACTGCCATACCCACTATAGTTCGAATGATGTTAGCTAGTACCTGCTGACTACAAAGCATCCTTAGGATTTGGTCAGCTGGGGGTTCGATAGAGCAAGGTACCCCTTTTCCAGTCTACCTCTAATTTCCTGAATAGTGAAACAGCTGAGATGCTGGAGACTTCTGTAACTTTCATCTGCTACTATACCTTAGCCTTTCCCAATCAGTACCTCCATATTGCCTTTGCATATTACTCTGTCATGGGTCAGGGGAAATATTCTGTTAGGGTCAACTATTTATCTTTCATTCTAATAACAAACAAACAACTGTATGTTAAAATTGAGGTTGCAGGAACTGTCCACTAAGAGGAACCATTCCTCTTTGATAGAGGAATGCTTCTATTTTGAAAACTTGAATAAACAACAATGTCACATAATTGGACATATTCAGATATATATTTGTTTTTGAGGGGTTTAGGATTTTCCTTTTGGCTTTGGAATTATCTTCAGTGATGCTCAGGACTTACTGACTCTGGTATTACTCCTGGTAGGGTTTGTGGGATCATATGTGATGCAAGGAGATTGAACTCAGACTGGAAGTGTGCAAGGCAAAAGTCTTACTCACTGTATTATCTCTCCAACCCTCAAAGAGATATATTCTTATAAATTGTTACACATAACTGAGTCTTAAAAATTCAAAGGATAAGAGGCCGTAATCATAGCACAGTGGGTAGGGCTTTTCCTAGCATGCAGCTGATCTGAGTTTGGTCCTTAACCTCTCATATGGTCCCTGAGCACTGCCAAGGTAACTCCTGAGCAACACCAGGTATATACCCCCAAAATAATTCAAAGCACAATATGTATTTTCTGCCAATTTACCTTTTCCCCCTCAATAGTAGGATAGGGTTTTCTCTTTGCTCATTAAAGTATTTACTTTTTTCAATTACTCCTGATAAAAAACATACTTTAGTATTCAACAGCAGCAAGAATTCCTTCCTCTGAAGATTTGAGTATTAAGAGAATTTTCCCCAGACATACAATCAATTAATTTTTATAAAGGGTCAGGAAATCCAAAATGGAGCAAGGAAAGCCTCTTCAACAAATGGTGTTGGCACAACTGATTAGTCAATTGCAAAAAAGCAAACTCAGACCTCCAGCTAACACCATGCACAATGGTAAATCCAAATGAATTAAAGACCTTGATATCAGGCCTGAAACCACAAGGTATAGAGAATAACACATAGGTAAAGCATTCCATGACATTGAGACTAAAAGCACACATCACAAAGAACAAGAATGTGGAGAGAAAGGAACTCTTATTCACTACTGGTGGGGATGCTGTCTAGTCCCAGCCTTTATGGAAAACAATATGGAAATTCCTCAAAAAACCGGAAATTGAGCTCCATATGATCTAGCTATACCACTCCTAGGGATATACCCTAAGAACACAAAAATATAATTCAAAAATTTCTTCCTCACACCTACATTAATTACAGTGCTATTTACAATAGCCAGAGTCTGGAAACAACCAAGATGCCCTTCAATAGATGAATGCCTAAAGAAACTGTGATACATATGTACAATGAAACATTATGCAGCCATCAGAGGAGATGAAGTCATGAAATTTTCCTATATGTACATGCTGAGTGAAATAAATAAGAGGGAGTAAGATAGACACAGAATAGTCTCACTCATCTATGGGTTTTAAAAAAAATTAAAGACCCATTTTTAGTGGCATAGAGTTTCTCAAAGTAGTTTCTGATTATTCTTTGAATCTCTGCCATATCAGTAGTGATCTCTCCTTTTTCATTCCTAATACGAGTTATCAAGTTTCTCTCTCTCTCTTTCTTTGTTAGTTTTGCCAGTGGTCTATCAATCTTGTTTATTTTTTCAAAGAACCAATTTTTGCTTTCATTGATCTTTCAGATTGATTTTGGGTTTCCACTTCGTTGATTTCTGCTCTCAGCTTTGTTATTTCCTTCCGTCTCCCTATTTTTGGATCCTTTTGTTGAGCACTTTCTAGTTCTATGAGCTGCGTCATTAAGCTACTCAGGTAAGCCCCTTCTTCCTTCCTGATGTGTGCTTACAGGCGGGGGTTGGGTGGGGAGGAGGAAGATTTGGGACATTGGTGATGGGAATGTTGCACTGGTGATGGGTGGTGTTCTTTACATGACTGAAACCCAAACACAAACATGTATGTAATAAAGTTGTTTAAATAAAAAAAATGGAAAAAAAGAATATATAACTAAAAAAACATTAAAGACATTATTGTTACAATGCTCAGAGACAATAGAGATGAGGGCCAGAAGGACTGGCTCACAATATGAAGCTCACCACAAAGAGTGGTGAGTGCAGTTAGGAAAATAACTACATTAACAACTATTATGACAATCTTAATGAGTGAGAGAAGTAGAATGCCTGCCTCAAATATAGGCAGGAGTGGGGAAGGAGGGAGGGGAGCATTGGTGGTGGGAATATTGCACTGATGAAGGGGGGTGTTCTGTTTATGACTGAAACCCAACTACAATCATGCTTGTAATCATGGTACTTAAATAAAGATTTTATATACACACACACACACACACACACACACACACACACACACACACACACATATATATATATATATATATATATATAAAAGAACTGCAAGGCATGAGGAGTTAGTCCAAAAAAGTAAAAACTACTCATACCTTTTTGCTTTAATCAAATCTTCAGAAATAAAAATATTATAATCTAAAATTTAGTTTATTATTTTAGATGATAGACAAAGACAGACTGACAGGAGCCTTTAAATTTGCTTTCCAAAATACAGTGAAAATGCAATCTATTCTCTTGGTGTATAGTTGCCAATGATTCATAATAAAGCCCAATTATGGTGCTTGAAAAAAACCTTTTAAATTATTAGAAATCTATCTATTAACAGAGAGTACTTATAACTTAGTCAATAGTCTCCCCCCTTTAATAAGCATTCTGCATCAGGTCCATTCTTCAATGCTGAATAATACAATTGTTTGAAAGTCTGTCTCAAGATGAAATCCTGTGCATCTTCAATACATCTCTATTGCAAAAGCATTTCAGGCCAGGGGTCTGGAGTACTGAAAGCTTCCTGTAGAGTTTGTACTGTGTTGTGAGGGCAAGCACAGAAGTCTGCTGGAAGAAAGAAAGACTACTCACCCATCTGCAGATGTGTGAGTGTTTTGAGAAACTGAAGGAAGATGATTGCACCAGCTCTGCTCCAGGAAGGTCCTAGAAAGCATCCAAGAGAACATGATAGTGGAGAGACTCCTCAAAAATGGAAACCAAAACAGAAATAACATTCTTGGTAAATAGAGAAGAGTGGGCACTAATATGAAAAACCCAGAGAGAAGGCTAGAGAGAAAGAGTGCAGCAGATATGGTGTCTACCTTGGAAGAGTTGACCTGGCTTTGATCTTCAACTCTATTATGGTCCCCTAAACACTGCCAGGAGTTATCCCTGATCACAGAACCAAGAGTAAGCCTGAGTACCACCACTGTGTGCCAAAACCCAAAACTAAAAAGAAAGCCCCAAAGAGATGCCAAGTCTAGCTAAGCAAGGAGTTTTTCAGAGCCTCACAAATTTGGGCTTCCTTTAGCAGACCGAGGGAATTCCCAAGCAATATGAGTCACACTACAGAAAAGCAGACCAAATATCTGAGACAGGAGAAAAGGATCATCAAGGAAAACTAGTCAATGGTTGCTAAATTCTTCCTCCTTCCTTGCTCTTACCCTAACTCTTTTCTCCTTCCAGAAACAGGTGATCGGTCTAAAGCAGCAAGAGCCCAGATGAAGCAACAGATAAGAGAGAAGAAAATTATAGTTCCATTTTCAGTGCTTGGGCATCAGTTTTATATAGAGATGAAGGAGAGGGTTCTGCTTTCACCCCTGGAACATCAGAAACTTCTTCCTTGTGAGAGTTGACATCTACATAATTTCCAGATGTATACTTCCTGTACATATGTCCAGCCCAGGTTTGATCCACAGCACCTGATATAGCCCCTTCATTCCCCCCCCCAAATAATCCTTGCACATAGAGCCAGGAATAAACCCTGAACACTTCCAAATGTGTCCCCAAATAAAATAACAATTTTTATATGTTTGCCCTCACCACCCCACATGCTCCTTCTCTTTTTAATCTCTAAGTACAAGAAAATGTCATTGCCCAGTTCTCCTTTCCACTGATGTTATTTAGGGTAAGAGCTACCCTCTTTCAATTCTCTACTCAATACATTCCAAACCCGGAAAATCAAGCCATTATCCTCCAGCCTACCAGGTGGGCATACTAGCCAAAACATCTCGCTCACTATTCAGTTGTCAAGAAAATATATTAATGCTTCTAAATCAAAAACAAAAATAAAATCACTCAGAAATAAAGTTTAACATTTCATATTTTGGCACTCAAAATATCCTTCTATTTGTGCTATCTGAGCTTGAGCAGATGAGTTACAAAGTGAAGTAGCCATAAATCAGGCTACGATAGCACCCCTTTTCACAGACATTTGTCAGGAAAAGTAATTAGTATACTGGCTAAGAGAGCACTAATAAAGCAGTGCCTTTCATCTCATTTGGTCTTAATTCAACAACTGCTAAGGGTTCCAAAGCAAAAGACAAAGAAAATTAGAATGATCAGTATCCTAGATCCAGCTCAATAGAGGAGGCATATTTCTCCATACTGGCAAGCCTCCTGGACATAATCTTTATTTTTAACCTATTGATCCCCTTCCATTTGTAACAGGCTGGTTCTGCTACAAGAGATGGGCTTCCAAATTGGCCTGAGGGAGGCATGTGGGTTAGAAACAACATTGTTGTTGGCCTAGTCTTGGCAGAATGGTTGGAAAATCAGACAACTGTTGTGTTTTGGAGTTGTGGGCTAATAGTGGCCTCTGTTTTCCATTTTTGCTCTCATCAAACAAAATTACCAGATGGCCAAGAAGTTACTATAATAGATGTTCCAATAGGGTGGAGACAAACCAAGCTAGCAACCACTATAACTCCTATCTACTAACTGAAAATAGCTAAAGAAATATTTAGGATGTAGAAAAAGAGAAAGAATACAAGAACTCTTGAATCTTCATTCTTGCACCAGAACTCATGGTCTTTGCAGCACAAATTCATTCCAATGTTATCAGCCAATGAAATGAAATGCCAATTTTATTTATATGTACCTTGTGTCCCCAACCCAAGGCAGTTCCTAGTGGCTAATGGGCATGATCCCTGAGTGGGAGAGAGTCCCAGCTTGAATGCTAATGAACCTTCGGCAGAAAGAGTCAGGGAACTGTCTGAAGTAAAAAAAAACAAACAATAAACTCTCTTCTCTGTGCATATGGGCATGTAGGGTATAGTGCTCAAATCCTGTCTGTCTTCCTCCTCCCTTCCCTCAATCTTAGTCCACTGTGGTGGTGGTGGGGTGGGAGAGATAGCTAGTTCTGGTCCTGCTCCTAGAGGAAGCTCTAGGAAGATGGAACTGTTCTCCAAGGCATTCTCACGGGACAACTGTTCATCTGAAAAGGAGTCTCATTTAATTTTTTAAAAGAAGGTATAATGGAAATTTGGAGCATACCTTTTTTTATTGGAATATTTAACTTTTTCCTTCTTGTCCACCTCAGAGGGCAGGACAGGGCAGGACTTGGAGGAAGAATGGAGTCACATAGAGAAAAGCCTCATAAGACCTTAAGTAGCATGATTTCCTCTGGCAGGTGGTGCTCTGAGGAGACCAGGCCTTCTGAACAAGCAAGTTCATCCACAGAACTTGGAAGTTTGCCTATTCTGCCTTAGGTTCACAGTTCCCCACCAAGCTCCAGGCCTTCTCTGCCCTAAAGACTGGAAAGACTAAGGTAATCTGAAGCCCTTTACTTTATCACACCTGAATCCTAAATGGTTCTTCTTCTTTCATTGTCATAAAAGCTGAACACTCCTGCTTTCTTGTACCTCAAGCCTCTGTCAGACATGAGTTACTTTGCTCCCCAAACTACAGGGATGCCTAGCAGCATAGGTAATACACAATAACTTGAGTTTCAGTAATGGAGATTCATCCCTTGGCTCTATTTCTCATAAGAGAGGGAGGGAGGAGGAGGACTTTGAAACCTCTAAATGGACTTAAGGAAATGGACTTGGGGCAGTGGTGGACAATAATGAACCTTTTGGTGGTGGTAAAGTTATAGTAACTGGACTTCAACACCTTAAGTGAATATCATTGCAACCATGTCACCTAAATGATGCTAAAATTAATTTTCAATGTAAAAACAAAGCAATTTTCTTGTATCCCCAACACATCATTCTCATACATGAGAGGCAGGTGGTATGCAAAATTAGCTCTTATCTCCCATCAGTCATCTCATTGGGTTCAAAAGTGATCTGACATCAGTCCCCCAACTCTTGGCCTGTAATTCCTGTCTTGAGGTCTTATATGAAGCAAAGATTTTAGGAGTCCATTTTTCAACCCGATGGCTAAACTCCTCATCCTTTGGATGGCCAATCTGAGAACGGCAGAACATTTCCAGTGGGGATCTACATGGGTCTTGCTCTCAGCTGGCTCTTCAACACTTGAAGTCTGGCCAGACTGGCAGGTCCTATTTGCCAAGGAATAATTACTTCTGGAATAATTACATACATCAGAAATCATGTTGCCTCTCTGAATCAAAAGCAGCCCTCTTCACAAGATAAAAATTCAACCAGAACAGATACAGAAGAATAAATAAATCATCAGCATTTCATCAACCAGCATGAACTTGCATAGCAGATAAACATTCTAGGAGTATTAAAGATAGTAAGACTGAATTTATGTGGAGATTAATGATATTTGTAAATTAACTCCAAGTCTGGGAACATAAACTGAAGTTATCATTATTTATTACACATAAGGGACAAAAGGAGAGGAAAAGAATCAAGGGGCTAACTGGAAAAAAAAAACATTTCAAAAAATTGAAATACTAGGGATTTCTAAGCTCAGTTGGCTTAATGCTTTTGGCTTTATATAATTGTCCTAAGCAGCTCTATGAAGCATTTGTTTCTTTCATGCACTTTGCATCTCTCTCACCATCATATTTGAAAGGCTATGGGAGACAAGAATGTTCTTTCTGTACCATATAACTTATGACACTAGAGCAGACAGTGCCTTTTCCTTCTTGGGCTTGGCCATGTCACTGACCTTAGTTCATACATCACCACATGGAAAGGAGGAAAGCAAGTTTGTGTTGTTGGGTTTGTCCACTTGCATAATTGAGATCTCCACTGGTCTAAGGAGCAGAGAGAAGTCTAGATAGTAGTTCTCACTCAGCCTGGAACCTGGAGCTAAGGCTAGCTATGGTTTCTGATACAGATGGATCTTGGATCTCCACCCTTTTCAAAAAAACAATCCACGAGAAAGGAGTGCTTGTGGCCAGCCACTGCACTGTGGGCTGTTTATCACAGGCATTATTTTGGTAGAGCTAACTACTAGAGTGGTCTAGAAAAAAGATAGGATTTCTGTTGAATGATCAGACTAAAGACAGAGCAAAAGGATCCTGTTTCCAGTTTCCTCCATATTACCAAATTGTCTGTCTAAATAACCTTGACTATAAACTGGTTGCAATTAGAAGCTAAGTATTTTATTTAGAAATGTTCTATAAAGGAAAAGAAATTCTAAATTAAATAAGCTAGGTTTTGTTCCCTTCCTTCCTAACCCTTCTCCACCCCCTTTATTGTTATTTGCTATTGTGAGGTATAATGACAGCCAAATAAACATCTATAGTTTGACTCAAACAACACACCAGCCTGAAGTGAACAAAAATAATGTAATTGCAAGTATTTTTCATGCAAATGGGTCAACAAATTCCTGGCTTAGAACATGAAAATATTTACCATTGACGCATGTTTATTAAGCTCTTATGTATATAAGCATGAAAGTAAAGGAGGGAATGGGAAGGAGAAACTAAAAATAAGTTTGAGGAACATATCTTCTCTTAAGAATTTTTAATAAAAATTTTTAACAAAAATATCCTTTATTATAAACATGTAAATGCTACTAAAATTCTTAATCTAGGAAAATATTTAGTGTGAATTAAATTAAAATTACTGTGAAAATTAATATTGTTGAGCTGTGATTTCTTTTTTTTTCTTTATTTAAACATCTTGATTACATAAATGATTGTGATTAGGTTTCAGTCATGTAAAGAACACCCCCCTTCACCAGTGCAACATTCCCACCACCAATGTCCCAAATCTCCCTCCATCCCACCCCACCCCCACCTGTACTCCAGACAGGCTTTCTAGTTCCCTCATTCATTCACATGATATAGTAGTTCTCTGTGTAATTATTTCTATAGCTGTACTCACCACTCTTTGTGGTGAGCTTCATGAAGTGAGCTGGAAGTTCCAGCCCTCCTCTCATTGTCTCTGAGGATTGTTACAAAAATGACTTTTCTTTTTCTTAAAACCCATAGATGAGTGAGACTATTCTGCATCTCCCTATCTCCCTCTGACTTATTTCACTCAGCATGATAGATTCCATGTACATCCATGTATAGGAAAATTTCATGACTTCATCTCTCCTGATGGCTGCATAATATTCCATTGTGTATATGTACCACAGTTTCTTTAGCCATTTGTCTGTTGAAGGGCATCTTGGTTGTTTCCAGAGCCTGGCTATTGTGAATACTGCTGCAATAAATATAGGTATGAGGAAGGGGTTTTTGTATTGTATTATTGTGTTCTTAGGGTATATCCCTAGGAGTGGAATAGCTGAGTCGAATGGGGAGCTCAATTTCCAGATTTTGGAGGAATCTCCATATCGCTTTCCATAGAGGCTGTACTAGACGGCATTCCCACCAGCAGTGGATAAGAGTTCCTTTCTCTCCACATCCCGGCAGCACTGATTGTTCTCATTCTTTGTGATGTGCGCCAATCTCTGTGGTGTGAGGTGGTATCTCATCGTTGTTTTGATTTGCATCTCCCTGATGATTAGTGACGAGGAGCATTTTTTCATATGCCTTTTGGCCATTTGTATTTCTTTCTTTTCTTTTTTTTTTTTTTTTGTTTTTTGTTTTTTGTTTTTGGTTTTTGGGCCACACCCGGCAGTGCTCAGGGGTTACTCCTGGCTGTCTGCTCAGAAATAGCTCCTGGCAGGCACGGGGGACCATATGGGACACCGGGATTCGAACCAACCACCTTAGGTCCTGGATCGGCTGCTTGCAAGGCAAACAATGCTGTGCTATCTCTCTGGGCCCTGTATTTCTTTTTTATCAAAGTGTCTGTTCATTTCTTCTCCCCATTTTTTGATGGGATTAGATGTTTTTTTCTTGTAAAGTTCTGTCAGTGCCCTGTATATTTTGGATATTATCCCCTTATCTGAAGGGTATTGGGTGAATAGTTTCTCCCACTCGGTGGGTGACTCTTGTCTCCTGGGCAATATTTATTTTGAGGTGCAGAAGCTTCTCAGCTTAGTGTATTCCTATCTGTTGATCTCTGCTTCTACTTGTTTGGAAAGTGCAGTTTCCTCCTTGAGGATGCCTTTAGTCTCAATGTCATGGAGTGTTTTACTGATGTGTTGTTCTATATACCTTATGGTATCAGGTCTGATATCAAGGTCTTTAATTCATTTGGATTTTACCTTCGTACATGATGTTAACTGTGGGTCTATGTTCGCTTTCTTGCAAGTGGCTAACCATTTATGCCAGCACCACTTGTTGAAGAGATTTTCCCTGCTCCACTTAGGATTTCTTGCTCCTTTGTCAAAAATTAGGTAATTGTATGTCTGGGGAACGTTCTCTGAGAACTCAAACCTATTACACTGATCTGAGGGTCTGTCTTTATTCCAATACCATGCTATTTTGATAACTATTGCTTTGTAGTACAGTTTAAAGTTGGGGAAAGTAATGCCTCCCATTTTTCTTTTCCCTAGGAGTGCTTTAGCTATTCGAGGGTGTTTTTTGTTCCAGATGAACTTCATAAGTGTTTTTAATCTTCAGAAACTCTCAGAGAACTCAGAAGTTCGAATTCATCACTTCTAAGCTCCTAAAAACATTCATAACTGCCTGGGATGTCAAAATTTGCTTCAAAAATAAATTTAAAATTTGCTAACAAACTAAAACATCTACTTTCCACCAAATAAATCTTAAAGCAAACATCAACACAACAGTGCAATCTTCAGAGCATTAAGTTTCAAATTAGAATCAAAACAAAAATGGCTGATCTCTATCCCTATTTACCATCCCTATTCATATTATATGAGTTATTTGCCAATAAAATAAAATAGAATAAAAAAGTGAACTGCCTACAAATTGGAATGGAAAACTGTCATTATTTACAGTTAAGCTTATATAGCTAGAAAATTCAAAAGATCATATAAAGTATTAGAACAATTAAAATATTTTGACAAACTTGCTAGATACATTCATTTTAGTTCAATATTAAAGAGGCAATTGCACTTTAAAATAATACTAGAAACATTTAAATTAAATATCTTTTAAACATAGCACTTAAAATCAATAACAAAAGGGCCAAGGAGAGAGCACAAAGGAGTGTAGTATATGCTCTGTAGCATAAGGCCCAAGTTTGAACCCTGACACTACATGTCCCCCAGCACTTTTGGTTTTTTTTTTCTTTTGGTTTTTGGGCCACACTGGCCTTGCTCAGGGGTTACTCCTGGCTGTATGCTCAGAAATAGCTCCTGGCAGGCATGGAGGACCATTTGGGACACTGGATTTGAACCAACCACCTTTGGTCCTGGATCAGCTACTTGCAAGGCAAACGCTGCTGTGCTATCTCTCCGGGCCCCACTTTTGGTTTCTTAAAAGCACCTGGAACCTTATAGGCCCCAGCAATGAGTGAACCATCAGACTCCATGAGCTGTGTATCTCTAAAAGTGGCCCCATTGTCTGAGCACTGCTCAAGAGGCCTCCCAAGAAAAGGAACAATAAAAAGCTCTGTAAATAAAACTATCAAAATCTTTGCAAGATGTCTAAGAATAAAAATACCATACCACATTATAAGGCATAAAGAATAAGGCAAACAAGAGACATACACCACATATGTAGATTATATGGACACAGATATAGTGTCAGAACTAGTCAATTATTCCTAAGTATCCCTCTAAGTAAATTCTTGTCCTAGTTGCAGATGAGGTATGTGTCACAAATGTCTGACTTTTAGAACTGGTGATGCAGAGCAGCCTTTGGCTCACACCAGGTATAGGGGCCAATGGGGCAGACCCCGAGATACCCAGGATCAAACCCAGGGTCTCTTGCATACACAAGGCATGCACTCTATCCCTTTGAGCCATCTCTCCAATCCCTTTCTTTGAGCCATCTTCCTACCTTTTCTTTTAGGGACTTTTATAATAAAATACTGGGAGAATCTTATGAAAAGGTTAAAGACTAAGAATAATCCAGCTACTACAGAAAAGGAAGAACCAGGTGCTTCACCACATAGGAAAATTGTAAGTGAAAGTTATAATTAGCTGTGTTTGGTACTGGTGTGTGAAAGGGGAAACAAATAAATTAAATAAAAAGAAGCTGGAGCAACAATACAGCAGGTAGGGCAGTTAACTTGCACACAGCCAGCCTGAGTTCAATCGCTTGCATCCCTACTGTCCTCTTAGCCTACTATTAGTAATCCCTGAGCACAGAGTCAGGAATAAACCCTGAGCACCATCAGGCATGGCCCAAAAAACAAAACCAAAATTGAATAGAAAAAAACAAGAGGCATTTATAAAAAACTGACTGACATCAGATCTGGCATTCAAGATCACTCATGAAAATATAACTATCGGGGCCGGGAAGGTGGCGCTAGAGGTAAGGTGTCTGCCTTGCAAGCGCTAGCGTAGGACGGACCCGACCGCGGTTCGATCCCCCAGCGTCCCACATGGCCCACCCAAGCCAGGGGCGATTTCTGAGCTCATAGCCAGGAGTAACCCCTGAGCATCAAACGGATGTGGCCCAAAAACCAAAAAAAAAAAAAAAAAAAGAAAATATAACTATCAGTAATGATGCTAGAAAGCTTGGCTAACGAATAAAAAATAGGAAAGCCTAAATTGTAATAACAAATGTAGCATGGGGCTAGAATGATAGCACAGCAGATAGGCATTCACCTTGCATTATGCCAAACCAGGTTTGATTCGTGGCATACCAAATGGCTCCTAAGCACCACAGGTGTAGCCCCAAAACAAAAGAAAACAAAACAAAAGGTTGTAATTTACCCGTAAAATCACTTTTTAATTTCTCCCTTCACCTTTTCTAAATTAATTAGCACAAGTAACCCTAATTACAAAAACCCTGACCCTCAGTGATTTATGTTAAATTCTGGCTAATAAAAATGGCAGGAAAAGCAGCATCGAGCTAGAAGCTTGTCTGGCTCAGTATAAGATCCAAGGAGCTGCTCAACACCCCCAGGCTGAAGTGCACTTTTTTCCTGTGACTCTGTCTGGTGTCTTGTGCACTGTTCCTTGTTGCCAACTCTTCCATTCCAGGGTCAGCATGAACACAGACATGGCGAATACCATGAACTGTGGGCAACTGAAAGCAAGCTGCAGATGGCATCCTTCAATCCTCAGGAAACCAACCAACCAGTGAGCCCCAAAATTACCCCACACAGGAAACAAACAAAAAAAGAACAGAAAAATTGAAGCAAATGTCTTTGAAGTGACCAAAGCAACACAATCCAAAAGGATAAACTAATAGATTTTGTTATAATAAAATGAAAAATTATTGTTTAATGAGATGTCTTAAGAGTAAGAGATTACATCACAATCCAGAAACAGTTATTTTTCAATTTATAAAACTAAAGAGAATTAAAACCCATATTTATGTGCAACTTTGTGAACATGTGCAAAAAGAAACTATCCCCCAAATGAACAAAAGACATGGCAGGCAACTCTCAAAAGATGAATCAACTTTAGATATAGGAAAACATGTTCAAATCAGCAGGTGCAGAGGCACTGAATAAAACCACAATAAAATTTCTTTTTTTTTTTTTTGGTTTTTGGGTCACACCCAGCAGTGCTCAGGGGTTACTCCTGGCTCTATGCTCAGAAATCGCCCGTAGTTAGGCACTACTACTACTACTACTACTACTGGGATGCCGGGATTCAAACCACCATCCTGCATGAAAGGCAAATGCCTTACCTCCATGCTATCTCTCTGGCCCCTAAAATTTCATTTTATACAAACTAAATTGACACAAAGTTATAATCCTGAGGGGCCAGAGAGATAGTACAGCAGTAGGGCATTTGCCTTGCATGCAGCCAACCCAGGATGGACAGTGGTTTGAATCCCGGCATCCCATATGGTCCCCTGAGCATGCCAGGAGTAACTGAGCATGACCTAAAAACCAAACAAAAAAAAGTTATAGTCCTAAGAAGAAGCATATTGGTCAGAATGAGAAATAAATACCAGACAGGCTGT
This sequence comes from Suncus etruscus, assembly GCF_024139225.1. NCBI lineage: Eukaryota > Metazoa > Chordata > Mammalia > Eulipotyphla > Soricidae > Suncus > Suncus etruscus. The sequence continues at coordinate 26,052,494 of NC_064858.1, forward strand.
GAAAATTATTATAAGTTAGTACAACCATTTTGAGAAAGAATGTGGCAATACCACTGCTCAAGTGCAGGAAAGTCACGAATTCCATTCTTTAGTGCACATACTAGAAAAGTGCCTGCTCGTGAATTGTTTATGAATTTAATGATGGCATTGATTGTGATAGGAAATGTTTTGAAGCAACCCAAGTAACTATGACATCAATGGATGAATTCATGGCATAAACTCATAGTTGAACACTACACAATTGCAAAGCTGTATGAAACATAATGACCCACTTCACAAAACGTAAGTTTGAGCCCAAACTAAAATACATGATTAAAGCAGCTGACCTCAGTTCCAATCCCTGACACACTGAATATGGCACTCTGAGCACAAAGCTTGAAAATTGCTATAAATGTATGACTCAAAAAAACAAGCAAACACAAAACATAAAACATCTCACAAGAAACTATGTAACAAAACCATTTGCAAAAAATATCCCAAAACATGAGCCCAGCGTGATAGCACAGTAGATAGGGCATTTGCCTTGCATGCTGCCGACCTGGGTTTGATCCCTGGAATCCCATATGTCCCCCAAGCTGCCAGGAGTGATTTCTGAGCATGGAGCTGAAGTAACCCCTAAGTGTCTCCGGATGTAGCCCAAAAACAAACAAAATAAAAATAAAAATAGTTCATTATAAATAAGATTAAACTCTATATTCCTTTATATTCCTTAGGTATACATGGAAAAGGTATACAATTATGGAGAAATTCACTCTACTAAAACAGTGCAAAACAGCCTACAATCCACCAGAACTTTTCATATGAAATGCGACAAGATCCAACCCTACAAAGTGGCAGAGCAAGAACAAAAATTCTCTCAACCCAAAGGAAATAATACCTGGCCCAATGACTGTGGTCAGCAAGTTCAGCAGATTTTTCTGAGAAAAGTCTATAAATGCAATGATTATGTGGAGGCTTGACTGTGTTGAATAACTGCAAGAAGGTAAGACTAATTGTGAGGGAAAGTAAGTGTACTGAGCAGGAAGACACATGATGAACCACATCGTCCCTGTTGAAACTTGATCATTTTTGTATTGTATGATCTTGAGATTATATTTACTGCATTTTGTGTCAATTGGAGTTTGGGAAAGAAAATAAAGTCCCTGCTTTAAAATTATATGGAGTAACCAAAGCATCCAACATTTTGTTGTTTTAAGATGCTCCAATTTATCCGAACTTTAATAAGAACCTCTATACACATGTTAACTGCTCCTAAAAATGCAAACATTAATATTAAAAAATTTGGAAGTCAAAAGACCCATGTGAAGCATGCTGGTATTTATCGTTCACCGAGGCATCCAATGTTCTACCTACATTCACTTCATCTACTGAGTGAAGCTTTTCTATTCGGGGAAGGCCGTCCTCTTCGACCAAGCGCACAGCTTCGGGAGGGACGCACAGGGAGCAGTGAGGGAGGAAGGGGACACCCGCCTAGCCAGGCAGATCAGCTGAATCAACCCTGGCGATCAATGGGGTGATAGATGTCGCAGCCAGATCGCCCTCACATCCCTGAGTGAAGCTTTTCAAAGTATCACAGCACAATTCACGATAGCTAGAGTCTAGAAACAACCCAATTGTTTGAGAACAATTGAGATGATGAGGAAACTATGAGACACCTACACCGTGGAATACTATGCAGCTGATAGGAAAAATGAAGTAATAGAATTTGCTATGGAGAGTATTACGCTGAGTGAAATGAGTCAGAGGGAGAGGGATAACATATACTGATTGCAATCTGGGTAGTAGATTAAAAAATTATAGTATGGTAATAAAAAAGTATATGGAGTTATGGTTGAGGCTGTAAATTGAAAGGATATGTATTGAGCTACAGGTGCAGACATGATCTAATATTTAAATCATGTGATTAAGGCACTGGAGAAATCATACAACAGGGCACTTGCCTTGCATGCAACCAACCTGGATTCACTTCCCAGTACTCCATATGGTCGCCAAACCATCTTACCCCAGGAAATTGCTGTGCACTGAGCCAAGAGTAAGCCCTAAGAATTGCTGGATGTGGCCCAAAGTCAAAACAAAAAGCAAAATAAATTGTGTAAGGTGCATCTGAATGTCCATTTTATTCTATTTTAAAGCTGTATTACTTATGTACTATTTTGCATATGATCTGACTTACAAATAAAGCAAAAATTCTAAGCCAAGACAGAAAAACGTTGCAAAGGTTCATCAGAGTAAAAGATAAACTAACTCCCCTAGAAATCTTAACCTTTTTTTTATTTTTATTTTGATCAGATTGGCTTATATATCTTTCACAGTAGTACTTTAGGTACATATTAACATTGAATCAAGGGAATACCCATCACCAAATTTGTCCTCCCCCCATCCCCATTCCCTTTCTGCAACCCATATTCCCACCATCACCCCCCCAGGCTGCTAGAGTAGGTGGTCCCCTCTTTGTCTAGCTTACTATTAGCGATCATATATTTTTGGTCCTTGTACCTTCCCTTGTTTCCCCCTCTATTTGAGAGGTGGAGCTCAATAATTCGAGTTATGTGGTTTCATTTGAAGGAAAGAAAAGCAATAGAATGGAGTAAAAATAAGAAAAAATAAAAAAATAAAAATAAATCAAATAAATCAAATAAGCTGAAAATGGCAGAGTTCTCATAGAGGCTTTTGACCTCAGTTTGAGCCAGGACATGAAAAAGGTAATTGAAACACCACAACAATACAGAAAGAAATATCAAATTAAATATCCAGTGAGCACTACAGCAATAAAGACAAACACCACACAATAGTCTCAGTTCTGGAATCAAACCATGCCAGAGTACAAAATGAAAGAGAAAGACAAAATAAAATAAAATAAATTACAATAAAATAAAATAAAATAAAATTGGAGACATCAACTTCATATCTACACCAAAAATAAAGACATCAATAAAAATCGATCAATCAACAAATATATATGTGGAAAATGATTATTTTGTGCCTTTTTTCCCCTTTTTTTCCCTGCATAGGCACAGTAACTATTGGGGATATTATAGAGGGAATTCCCTTGGCCTAGGACAGTGGTCGGCAACCTGTGGCTCGGGAGTCACACGTGGCTCTTTACACTTTTAATTTGGCTCTTCTGTGCGCCGGGCAGCCGCTCCAGAAATCAGGACTCTGTTCCTAGCCTCTGTCAGTGCGCACCCTGTGTGGCTCTCAAAATAAATTTCAATCGTAGTTTTGGCGAGATTTGGCTCAGTTGAAAAAAAAAAAAGGTTGCCGACCACTGGAGGAGATACAGGGTTTCTCCACCGCTGAAGTATACTATCATGGGATCAACTATAGACTCCTTGCATGATCATTTACTCTCCCCCTCAGTGCTTTTTTGGTGTATAGAAGACTTTTGCTTCATCATGGATGGTAAAATCAGACTCTGTATCTACTAGAGATCTTGGTGTCTGTACAGCTCAAGGAATGGAGCTTTTGATGAAGTCTTTCTTTGTGGTTCTAGCAGTTCTGCTTCTTCAGTGTCGTTTTAATCCATCTTCTGTAGTTGGTAGTCTTGGTCATTATGTTGCTCCTAGGATGGAGCCTGGGATAGAGGCTTTGGTTATGCTTCCGGAAGACCCGTTCAGTTGTGATTGTCTTAGTCAGACCTCTAGCATTGGAGATCTTGTTTGTTGAACAGATTGTAGACCAAAAGCTAGGCTAGTGCTTATTGTTGTTGTTGTTGTTGTTGTTATTGTTGTTGTTGGTCCCGGGATGCATACTGTCCAGTCCTGGTTGTAACAACCAGTCATCTGTATATAGCGATCTTGACTTTTGCACAAATCAAAGAGTGACATGTCTTTGATTTTGTCTTATCGTTGGATGGTGAGGAAGGACAACTTACTCTTGGATCAAGTTGTTCCCATTTCTTTGTTGTCAAGTTATCAATTTAGAACTGGCGCATGTTGGTGTCAGAGCAGCATTACTGATGCCCTGGAGGGAATTTGGTTCCTGAAGCTGTTGTGGAGAACTCTGTCGTTTCAATGTCTGGGATCCGGGAGTCAGGGCTGGACAGTCAGTGCTTAATTCCCTGGGGTCTAAGTTGGTACCACATGAAATACGTTCAGAGTGGGAGATACCCCTGCGTTGTAAAAAAAAAAAAAAAGTATTAAGTTCTTATCCCTAGTAGATAAGAGCTTGTTTTTACACGTAAAATTTCCCTTTTTTTTTTTAATATGCCTTTGCAGGAAGAAGGGGTGTTACATTATATTGCTGGTGGATTTGGGGGTGAAGAGAGAAGAAAACAGACACAGGAAAAAAGTAAAAATATATATGCTCACACATAGCTAAAGAAAAAAATTCTTTTTTAAAAAAAGATTAAATAAAAGAGGTAATTAAAGGAATAAAGTGGGGCCGGGAGAGATAGCATGGAGGCAAGGCGACTGTACTTTCTTTCAGAAGGACGGTGGCTCAAATCCCTGCATCCCACATGGTCCCCCGTGCCCACCAGGGGCGATCTCCGAGCATAGAGCCAGGAGCACCCTCTGAGTGCCGCTAGGTGTGACCCAAAAGAAACAAAAACAAATCAAATAAAAAAACAGAAATCTTAACCTTTTTGTTCCTCAACTTCTACATCCAAATTAAGCCAAAATAAAGGCAGCAATGGCTTTAACTATATGTTAGTAAGTTTGCAAAACCTTCTCATAAGGACAAGCTAGAAGCTTAAAAACCACACAGAATTTTATGAATTGTGACTAAGTATACATTTCTACCCCAAGAAAGAGAAAGAGAATAAAAATTGGAACCAAATATCCCTTTATTCTTCCTTTCTTTTGTCTTTCTTTCCTGATCTCTCTATTATCCCCTCCTTTCTTACTTGCTGACTAATTTTCTAGGGCTGTTAAACAACTCACAAACATTAGGCATGTAAACAAATGTTTTATTTTATTTCTGTAGTTCCTTTGCATGTACCGGCCAACTTGACAGCCAGGCTCCACCTCCTCCTCAGGGCCACTGGAGCTATTGTCCAAATTTCTTTCCTTGTGGTTGGAGACTGATGATCCTTGCTAGGTGTTGCTGGAGTCACAGCCTCTACGGACCATCTTCAGATTCCAACTACAAAAGGCTCCTCCAATGAGCAACTCAAACTTGCAATCTCTCAATAGACTCTAGATGTCATATAAGAAGGCCAGAGTCCCCCACCCCAGGATAATTTCTTTTTCTATAAGCATCAATTCAATCAACAAAGGAAATTAATTCCAGTTGGATTCAATGTCTAAAACATTGAGGGATGACACAAAGTGAGAGAAATCAAGACCCTCCCCCCCAAAATGGCAAAGACACAATGGACTTTGTGAGTCACCTCCGCAATGTGTTATAGCAACTGATGGGGGATGACAGGTTTTTTTGTTTGTTCCATTCAGATTCGGGATGGGGAAGACCACACCTAGCTGGTTTAGAGGCTACTCACAACTTAGTGTTCACTTCAAGGCTCACTGGACCATAAAGTGCTCAGGATGGAATCTGGGGTTCCAGCATGCACTTCAGCCCTTTGAGCCCCAGGAGTGTAGGTTTTTGAGGTTTTTTGGCCACACCCAGTGACACTCAGGAGTTACTCCTGACTATGCACTCAGAAAACATTCCTGACTTGGGGGACCATATAGCACTCCATGGGATCAAACCGAAGTCCGTCCTAGGTCAGCTGCGTGCAAGGCAAACACCCTACTGTTGCACCACTGCATCAGCCCCAGGAGTGCAGGTTTTTAAGAACAAAAATATTAGTGGCTAGAGAGAGATATCACACATTGTGTAGGGTGCTTTCTTTGGAGACAGCTAACCAGGGTTTGATCCCACAAGACCATCTGGTTCCCAAGCCACTAGCAGTGATCCAGAATGCAGAGCCAAAAGTAAGCCCTGAGCACTGCCAGATGTAGCCCAAATCCCATAAATAAACTTCTTTTTATAAAGTTAGAATGAAAAGACCAGATGTGTGTTTCAAAAGATAGTAAGAAAGGGGAAAGCTTATGTTGGCTGATAATGGAAACATGGGGACACAAGTAACCTCAGCCCTGTCTTGAGAATGCTGTAGGGTACTCATCGGAATCCTGGCACTTAACAACAAAGGCTGCTTTTCCAGACAAGACACAAAAACAAGATTAGAAGAAAAATAACACCATGAGTCCCACCACCAAGAAAGGAAAGTGGCTTTGGAGAAGCTGGTGGATAGAGGGTGAAAGTTTAAATGCAGAAGAATCAAAATAGGGAGAGAGAGACACAAGGAGTTTACCACCACTTGCCTCTTCCTCATTGTCCACACTCTGCTACAAAAGGGGCCTGAGCCACAGCACAGCGGGAGGACATTTGCCTTGCAAAATGCTGACCAGAAGAAGACCCAGGAAAGACCCAAATTCGATCCTCGGCATCCCATATACTGAGCCTGCCAGGAGTGATTTCTGAGTGCAGAGACAGGAGTAACCTCTGAGCGCCACCAGGTAAGGCCCCAAAACAAAACAAAACAAAACAAAACGAAAAAGCAAAAGTAACTGCTCAGAAAGAGCAAGCCTAAGGGCAAGGTTGAGCATAGCTTTCCCATCAGAGCTTCCAGGTTATTTTAAGTAAAACCTTAAGGGTCAAAAGAGGTCAAAATAGAGCCTGGAGCAGAGTATAACCTGGATGAAGGGAAAGCTGGATGCGGGGACATTTCTCCCCACAGGCTGCTTTGATTATTTTCTGTTGATGTAGTGAAAGCACATCTCTCCACACCCCCTGCCCTGTGTGGATAATAAATTGCTAACTTCATCTCTTGACTGATTAGTAAATCTTAGTCCTTTGCAGAGATTAACTACTTATGAAATTCATTTATCAACATTAAAACTAGGTTTTCAGAAAGCTGCCATGGAAATCCCAAGAAACTATAAAAAATTAACCTTTGGCTGTTTCTTCCAGAATGACCCCCTGCCATGTGATTAATGGAAACCAAGTTAAGTCTGGGAAGACACTGACAGACATAGGCCCCAGGTGATGACAGAAGGCACCTCCTTATCAGCCTATGAAAGCATGTACCCCCCTCCCACCAAAGGTACATTTCCAATCAGTATTTAAATGTCCAAAAAAATTCCAGTGTAAGTGAGTAGCAGTGGTTTCTACAAAGTGTCTCAAAGATCCATAGGACCACAAAACAGGATGCAGTAACTAAGCATTTATTTTCTAACTAGATGTAGCTGTAGCAGCACCAAACATCAAATCCAAAGCAAATGAGTCAAAACTATTGTGTGATGTAGTTTTGGAAAGAGAACATGAATGTGATTCTATCCTGCTGGCCTCCGTGCTCTAGTTGTCTGTCTGCTCAAGAGAGAGAAGTACCTGCCTGGTCTCTTACTCACTCTTCTAGTTGCAGCCTGGAGTCTTCAAGGAATTTCTTTCCAATGCCCACAATCACACATGACATTCTAACATCTTCCCTGGATCCTTATTCTTATTCCTTATTCTTTCCAATGCCCACACTCACACATGACATTCTAGCATCTTCCCTGGGTCCTTATTTGAATCTTCTCCCTCTGAGAGGCTCCCACTGGATGTCTGCTCCTTCACACAAAACTAGGGCCAACCAGCACAGAGGGACCACAGGAAGGAACTAAAGGTCCTTAGGAGGAAGAAGGAGCCATGATTAGAGAAAGACTGAGTGTGCCCAAGTGTGGCCCCAAACCAAACAAAAATTATATGAAAAGGAAAATTAATGGCAACATGTGGGCTTTATTCAGACTCATATCCAAAAAATAAAGAATAAGAGTTTGGGTTGGGGGAAGGACTTGAGGATGACACTCAGGGGTGATCAGAACTTACCTTTAGCTCTGAAATAGGGGATTATTTCTGGTTATGCTCAGCATGCAGGAGAGCATACCCAGGTCAGACACATGTAAGCTCCTTACTATCTATATTTTCTCTCTCTTTTTCTTTGTTTGTTTGTTTGTTTGTTTGTTTTGGGGGCCACACCTGCGGGTGATTCTGGATCTGAACTCAGAACGGGAACCCTATGGGATGCTATGGATCAAACCGGGTTGGCAGCAAGCAAGGCAAACTTCCTACCCACTGTGCTATCACTCTGGACCGCTAATAAGGATTTTTTGTATATAGCATAGTAAAATCATTGAAACTCTAAACATGAAATAGATCTTGTATTGTTGAACTGTGAGCATTTTTAAGAGTAATATTGTTATTGTAGTTGATTTGCAGAGCTCTCAGCAGGAGATACAGGCTACATATTTACAGATAAACTTGTCACAAAACAAGAAATTACTTCTAAATAACACCGAAAACAGATAAGTAGGTGAGAAGAAAGATAGAATAAGATTGGTCACAGAGCATTAACCTGACTGGATTATAGGTGCAGAGTAATTTCTGATGCTGTTTTGTGCTCTTTCGTAGAAGCTTCCACTTTTTTACAGTCAGTTTGGTTTAATGACAAAAAAAATGAAAGTATTCAGCAAAGAATAGAAATTTGCATTACTTTCACTGAGGGACAGTGGAAATGAGACGTGAACAAGTTTTTAAAAAAAAAAATGTGAGGGAAAAGAAACCAAACATAAATTGAAATGATGGAAACCCTGAGAGAAAACAAGGCCAAAGCATAGAGACAGGAAGGAACAAGAATAAAAGCAGACATGTGAAATGACATTACCACCTTGTGGTCTTGTTGGATATTGCCCCTAAATACTCAGTGCAGTGCCTTTCACACCTGTAAACACTTGGCGACTGGCTTGCTCCCAGACACACCTGAATTAGAGGCTGCATTGCGGCTTCCTTCTGGAGTGTTCTTGTGACTCAACTTTCCTGACTCTCCTGATGGTTTCAAACTGTCTCTCCACTTGTCCCAAAGCCAGTGCTTTGACATCGCTTTTCCTAATTTTCTAATTTTCTCATCTTAGGTTTTCATAATTTTCTCATCTTAGTTTTTCAGGATTAGCTTTTCTTTTGTAGTTTCAGGCTTATGTAAACAAAGGCTAATTCAGCATAGCCAAACACATAATGATTTGTTTTTCTAAAAAGTTTCACTGTGGTAGAGTTGATAGACCATAAAACAGAAGATACTTAATGCCTGTAATTGGATGAGCTTGATGAAACCAAAGCTCTCAGGAATGAAGCTGTCATCTCCTCTTACTCCCCTTTTTTCACTCCGACTGTCCCAGCCCATGTGGTCTCCATTTCTGACACCTCTACTCCCTATTCTTTTATCATCCCAACTCCATAGAAGTTGTATTTGTGTCATAGCCTATGACAAGTACAATGTTCTTGTAGCTCTTGTCATCTTGTGGGTGTGATACCACTAAAACCAAGGAACAAATTGAAGATCCAAAAGGATTCACTAACCCAAATGATTCCCTTCTCCAACCCAATAACCCAAACAATGTAATTCCATCTTCTCCATTATTCATCAGTTTAACTAGCCCAACCAGCTGATTTATCTTTTCTTTCTTTTTTCTGTTGGAGAACCCCAAACAATGCCCAGTGGACCAGCAGCTCAATGCAAGGGTTTGAAGATGCATGGATTAACCAGACCACACTGCTGATGCTTCAGAACCTCCAGATCTGCACTTAATGATGCACAGGAAACCAGATGATGGCAGGAGAAGAAATCAAGGTTATCTAAATGTGAGCAAGTGCCATAACTTCAGTACTCTAAATGTATCCCTAATGATCTTTTAAATCTGCCCTTCTCATCATGTACAGTCCCTGTGTAAACTGTCCAATCTCTGGTATGGACTAGACTACTAGCTAACCACCTGGTAGACAGTTGAAACCCCCAAAGTGACCCACTAACCTTCCATACCATATCTGGTTACCCCTCCAAAATGCATAACTCATCATAAGACAGCCCCATACTTTATACAGCTCCATTTTTGTGGCACCCTCAAGGAAAGAATCCAAATGCTCACAGTTTATCTCCTAATACCAGTCCTGCCATTCTGTATCATCCAATGCACTTATCTAATCTGGTTACACCATTCTGGTCACACCAGCCAACTTTCCCTTTCCAAACAGGACATTACATGCTACCCCCTTCTCTGACTTGGTATAGATAGTTAAGACTATCTGAGGACTTGGGGGGGGGGGATTATTTTTGTTTTCTTTGGGAGGGTCACACCTGGCAGTACTCAGGGGTTACTCCTGGCTCTGTGCACAGAAGTTGCTCCTGGCAGGCTCGGGGGACCATAAGGAATGCTGAAATTTGATCCAGGGTCTGTCCTGTGTTAGCCGACTGCAAGGCAAAGGCCTTTCCACTATGTTATGGCTTTGGACCCCTGAGGATTTGTTTTTATGCCTGGCGAACTATAGAGGTTGGCCTGACTCACACCTGTCACTTACAATTACCATTGCTTTTCTGTGACGTGTTCCTGTGAACACTTCTCACTTACACACCTAACCCACAGATTCGTAATGATGTGCTTGCTGATCTCTCTTACCTCTGCCACAGCCCTCTTTAGCTCCAATGATAGGTAACTGGAACAGTTCTGGAGGAATGTAAGCACCCCAGAACTAAGCACAGTGCCCAATGAGTGGGCCAGGATATTCAGTCAAGATGCGTTGCCATCTATTTTGCAGCTGTTTGCAAGAAGCTGATCTCCAAACCGAATAGGTGACCATAAATTTAATAAAGAAACACTATTTGGAATTTATTAAATAGTTTTTTTTTAATTATCATTAGTCAAAGTTGGCAAAATTTCTCTCTTAAACTTCAAGTAGAAGCTAAAATATGTTCAATTCTACTGGAAGTAAATACAATAAAATACATTTAAAAGCATATGCATATTCTGCTAAATTCCACTGATAGGAATTCAAATTCACAATGTGTGCAAAGATTTGAATATAAGGATGTATAGCACTGCATGTGATTTTCAAAAATCTAGGAACCCAATATTGTCTCTAATTGGAAGCTAAAAAAGTAAATTTTACCATAACCATATAATGGAATTCTAGGCAGTCGTTAAAAGTGTTATAGTATAGGGACTGGAGTGATAGCACAGCAGTAGGGCATTTGCCTTGCACGCAGCTGACCCAGAATGGACCTCATTTCAATCCCCATATGTTCCCCCCAAGCCAGGAGCATATTCTGAGCACATAGCCAGGAGTAACCCCTGAGAGTCACTTGGTGTGGCCCAAAAAACAGAAAAAGAAAAAAAAAAGCATTATAGTATAATACTTAAAATTTCATTCCTGAAAAGCAAGAATAGTTATTCTAGAGACAAAACTGTAGTGGTAAATGGCATTTATTTCTATCAAAAGCTAATGTACCAGACACATAGATAACACACACAAACAAAATGAAAGCATGGGAAATATAAATACCAACATATTAACAGGTTCACCAATTATTGGTGGCTTCTCTTATTTTTCTATAGTGCTTAAGTATTCCTGGCATAATAATAAGGTAGGGTGGGGTGCAAAATTACTTTTCTTTTTCAAAAGGTAAGAAGAAAGGCTGTATCCCTGAGGCCATCCAAAGGAGAATGCAAGAAGCTGGTCTGAATTTAAAAGAGCATCGGAATCCTAATAACAGAAAGAGGCATGCAGCCTTACAGAAGGTTAAGCCAATTGGTCATGAAGGCCTTTATGTCAAGTACTCGGATCGATTTGTGTGGGAGGTCAGTGTCAGTAAGCGGAAATGATTTGGAAAGGAGGGGGTGGGAGAAGGGGTGATATATGTCAATACATGGGTCATACTATTCACATAACCCTTTGTCCTTGCCTCACACCCACTGCTCTCCACTTAGTAGAGGAGCCCCCATGCTTAGGACAGGAGCGTAGAGAATACTAGAAACTTCATTTGTGAAGAACAAAGGCATCTGCAGAAGTTAGGGAAGAAAACCTAGGTTGGATCAGTACTGTTCTAATGTGCAGACTCTCTGGATCTGCTGCCTGTGACCCATCTCCTCAAACCAGCTTGGACATTTCCCCAATCTTAAGTTTCATCAGATTTATATGTATTAACTTACGAAGAGTTCCTCTCCTACTCCCACATACATACACCTCCAAAAAAAATCTGGTCTTGTGACCAGAGTGATAGCATAGTAGGTAGGGCATTTGTCTTGCACACAGCAGACCCAGGTTTGATCTCTGGCATTCTATATTGTCCCAAGTTTTCCAGGAATTATTTCTGAGCTCAGAGACAGGAATAACAACTCAATCAAAGCTGGCAGTGGCCCATAAGCCCCTCCCCCCAAATCTGGTTTTATTAGAATGCTATCAAATATTCATTTTGGAAATTCTTGCTCCAAAACCAAAAATGTCAACGCACAGACACACACACAACACACACATACACACTAAATCTCAGAGTGGAAAAAAACAAGCTGAAATGTATGTTTATTTGTCAAAATGACCGGTCAAAGGAATACCCAGGTAGGAAGTTCAATGATATTTCTGAACATTTATGTGAGATGTTTCCAGTAGAAAATGGCACTTTAGTTGATAGATTGGGAAAAGCAGATGTTTCCCCACACTTGTGAGATTTATCCCATCTTAAGGGCTGAAGGAAACTAAGTCAAGAGGATGGCATGGCTCTGAGAGGAGCCCTGGATCATTTCCTGTTCTTGGTGCTCCTAGTTCTCAGCCTTCAGGTTCCATGTAGACCCTACACTCTTCAGCCTTTCACATACACACAAACGTCACACCACACACACACACACACACACACACACCCTTTGGCTAACCTTCCCTCCAGATTGTGGGACTTTCTCAGCCCTATGATCATGTGAAAATATGTATTTATATATGTTTTTTATTTATAAACATATTTATATATGTTTGGTTCTGTTTCTCTGGATAACTCTAATATAAAGGCAATGTAGCAGATAGGAGGAGGGCACATTTTTGTTGTTTTTCAAGAAATTTGGCTAGGATGTTTAGGGCAAGAAGAGACTATTATTCTTATGTCATAGCAAAAAAGGAATGAATGAAACAAAGAACCACAGAGGGAGACCCTGGTACTGAGAAGGACAAAGAGTGTGCAAACATCTACTTCTGAGGTTATAGAAAATATATTATGAACTTGCTTTGGCAGCTATGAGGATGTCATGGAATAGGACTTTGTAAAATTTTAGGCAAGATCAACTTCTTGAAGGGGAGGAGAGAGGGTACAGATGAAAAATAGTGATTTTAAGAACATAATCTATTCTCAGAAGAGTCACAGCAGACAATATCTTCATGGAGAAGATTGTTATGGATGATGGTATCTGGGAAGGAGAACCTGAGATAGTTTGGGGATACAAAAGATCATTGGAAAGAAGATGGATTATATATATAAAACACTCTAGGCTGCTCTCTATTGTTGGCTAGTTGGATATTCAGAAGCAGCAGCTCCAACTTGGGTCATAGAAATTCATTCATGCAACTCAATTGAAACATTCTTCCATCCTGCTAACATGGTTCACATTCTTGGTGCTCCTGGTTCTTGGCCTTCAAATCCCATGCAAAATCTTTACTCTTCAGCATTTCACCCTTCTGGCTCCCATTCCCTCCAGACCATGAAACTTTTTCAGCCCTCTGATCATGTGGAAATGTATATTTAGATAAGCCTAATTGGAGGATTTTTAGCCAGCATGGGCGGCCAGCTGGCAGACCTCCGCATGTGCCAGCGGCCTTTTGGCCTGGCCTAGGGTAGGGGGGCCCGGACCTGGGTCACCCGACCCCCCCCTCCCCCTTTCCTCCGGATCTCCAGGTGGGTTTCTGGGAGGAGCTGATGGGGCACCCTGGGTTTTCCCCACTCCCAGGCCGGGTCTGGGGACCGGCCTAGGGTTGGGCTTAAATCCCTGTCCTTCAGGCTTGGGAGGGTCTCTCTCCCTTCCTGGAGCAGGATTTTTAGCCGGCACGGGCGGCCAGCTGGCAGACCTCCGCATGTGCCAGCGGCCTTTTGGCCTGGCCTAGGGTAGGGGGGCCCGGACCTGGGTCACCCGACCCCCCTCTCCCCCTTTCCTCCAGATCTCCAGGTGGGTTTCTGGGAGGAGCTGATGGGGCACCCTGGGTTTTCCCCACTCCCAGGCCGGCTCCAGGGGTTGGCTTAGGGGGTGGCATTTGATCTGGGGGGTGGCAGATAACTGCTCAGCTATACTCAGGCTGTCACTGGCAATTTCATACCAGTCTACATTTTGAAACCGCGCGGGGGCTAGTGCCCCCACGCGAACATATGCTCCTCCCAACCATCAGTACCCCAGATTTATCCTTCTTAACTTCAGTAACACACAGTTTTAATCTCTGACCAAAGACATACAGTAGATCTTACAAATCCCAGAACTATTTAGAAGGACACAAATCGAACACATATTGAACACATATATCTTTTGAATATTTTATGATTATTTTCTTTAACTGCTGTAACTCTCTATATATTCTTCTACCATGATGTTTCTATCCACTTTTCATCTTGTCTTTTCTTTGTAAGCTGTTCAGTAAGGATTTTTGGTGGAACTGTCCCTCAGTTTGATGCCTATGATTGAACTATGTCATGGAAATTGCTGGTCTTGTTCCTATTGCCTCCAGATGCACCAATAACGCTTCATGGCATTGATCCTTGTTTGCATAGACACATTAAAATGGGAAAACACTATACATACAGATTAGTTATTATCTAATAAATCTCATTACAATGTACCTTACACCCTGAACATTGATATAATGACCTGGCACAGGCCTCAGATGAATGGGCATTCTCCATTCACGCTGGAACCAGGCAAGCTATCTATGAAACATCCAAGGTCTTTTATAGCAACAGTTGGAAGCAGTCCTCTACCAGGAAAGACACTACCAAGGGTCTGACATCGACCTCCTAAAAAGACACTTCCGTTTAAACTGAGAAGACGTGACAACAACAATGACCTTCGAGAAGACGTGACAACAACAATGACCTGCTCTACAGGACATGGTTCTCTCTATTGCCCCTTAAGTGTGAGGTGAAACGAGAGGATGCTCTGCACCATCCTGACTGCAATATGGGATATGCAGACTCCAGGATCTTTAATACAGAAGCATGATACCAACAACAGAGACTATGTGAGGAATGGAGGTGTATTGCCACTACAGACGATGACTTGAATTGGACAAACTAGTTTGCCTGGAGCCTAGAGTCAGTCCTGTGCCAGGAAACTTCAGGGGTAGGGTCTCCATGTATTTAGACCATAATTTGTCTTTCCATGTCCCTTATGTTTTGGTGGGCCTATGCAAACAAATGCCACTTTAATATCGTTTTTTACTATGTTCCCTTGACTCCAATCCTTAAGAAAAACAACCCACTAAAACTTTTGAAGTTAACTTAAACTAGTAAGCATGTGCATGGAACTAGATAAATGTACTTTGCCCTCAATGTTTAAAGAGTTACATAAGTCTAATATCTTTAGATTATATGGTGTGCTGCTAAGAAATAATATGTACTACAACTGGGGATTTGAGGGACAAAGTAATTGTATTGTACATGGGTTCAGTTTTGTTTTTCTTAATGTTCTTTGGCTGAAAGTTCAAGGCTGGGATATCATCGATGGGACTATTGAGAATCCTGTTTATGGGTGATTGGGCTTCCACTGTAACTTTACCCTGTCCTCTTTCTTTGCATCTTTGTTGTCATAATTAAAATAATAAAAAAAAAAGATAAGCCTAATTGGTTCTATTTCTCTGGAGAACTCTAAATCTGTTCTCTGGAGAATTCTGAACTCTGTTCTCTGGAGAACACTGCCTCTGAGGCCCCTGTATTCATATACCCCTCATTAACCCTATGACAACTAATGTTAACAGCCAATCTACTTTGTCTACATAGCTG
Organism: Suncus etruscus; assembly: GCF_024139225.1. Taxonomy (NCBI): domain Eukaryota; kingdom Metazoa; phylum Chordata; class Mammalia; order Eulipotyphla; family Soricidae; genus Suncus; species Suncus etruscus. The sequence goes on from NC_064858.1 coordinate 26,068,266, forward strand.
TTTGCTGCCTCTTCCATGGTGGGTTCTAGGTAGGGCACATTAAGATACAATATAAAAGGATTTTTACACTTCTGCCCACTCCCATGTGTTCATCTCCCTGTCTCAGACCATGCCACCAATCTTCCAGTCTCTTCTTTCCATTTCTTACTACTTTATCACTGACTACATGTAATAATCTAAAATAACCTCCTTCCAAAGGCAGCTGAAGAAATGAAATATCATCAAACTGCTTTAAGTGGAGATTCCAATTCCCTCCCTTGGAGTTCAAGCCAGTGGGTGGGCATATATTAGCATATAGCTTCATTTTCACAGAAGCCCTGTGGCCATGCTTAAGAAGTCATTGCAAACAAATATTCTGTGGAGTAAATATTTGACACACCAATACGCAAGTCTTGTCTTGCCTTGCTTTTCTTCCCTGTATATTTTTAATTATGTGACAAGTGACTGGGGTTTTTATCTTGTATTTTCTTGGTTTTCCATTAATAAAAATTAATACTCCTTAAGGAACACTCATATTTTCACCCCAGCTTGTGCACACTACCCCCCTTTGGGTCCACTTCCCTCCCTCCGCCCCATTTAGATACAGTTAGAGGTCAATCTCCTCATTGATCCTATAATGTCATAGTGTTTTCATATAGGAACCTCCTCTTTTGCCTTCTGAAACTTTAAGTGATACTCTCCAGTTTCTTCTAGAGGCTATGTCCTCATCTTATCCTTGTTTGGAATTGTACCACAGGGTCTCACCACCCTGATTCTGTTACACCTTGTAACAAACAAAGTCTGCCTAGCACCTTGCCCAACTGAATGATCACACATTATATAACATGCAAAAGTAAGAAGAAAAAGAAAGTAGCCCCAGTCCACATAAAAAGGTAAAAGCTCAATATTTCAGCCCAAATTCTGTTCACTGGGAAGTTTTGACCACCACTATTTTTAAGGCTACCTTGAACAAATAGGTAATTCAGTTGTTATCCATATCCAACTTTTATGCACAAATACGTTGCTAAATACATCTCAAATTCGCTGGCAAGTAGGATGTGGCACCCTTATATCTCAGACAGTATAGTCTTAAAGCTAAATTAACTCTATGGTGTAAGTAGTTGACAATTTTCTCAGCAGACTCAAATAACTCTGCATGGTAAGAAAAATAATCTGAAGACCAGATGTATTATCAGTTGATATTTGGTAGAAACAATTCAACAGATTACTTCTTAAGTAACTGGGAATCTAAAACTCCATCATTAACACTTACTTGAAGAACTCAAAGAACAATGAGGAAACTAAGGAGTTCAATTGCTGTCACAAAATGTAAGCAAATCTATAATAAGCCCATCAAAATATTTGAGTATTATCCATGATCTTATCCACTTAAAATTAACACTCATCGCACTGGCTGCAGAAATTAAGGAAACACTAACCAATGAAATAAAGTAATTAACAGGTGAGAAATTCAACCAACTCAAAAAACTTTTTCAGAGAATAAGATAATTCATACAAATAGAACTGAAGGAGCTAGAGAACACACTAGCACATCAGAGCAGCAAAATCTCATAGAGGGGGAAACTGTATAGATGAACTTGAAGACAAATTACAAGTCAACATTGATAAGGGAATTGAAAAATGGACAAAATAATGGAAGAAAATGTAAAGTACTTAAAAAAACAAAGACAAGAGGAATAAACTTTAAAGTATATAAATAGTAGAATAGAGGTAAAGGGGAAGTGAAAAACAAATGGTGAGAGTCTTGATAGCAGAGAACTTCCCCCACTCACTGGAAGGAGGCAGCTGAGCAAATTCAAGACCAAAATAATATCAAACAAAATAGACTCAAAAAGAATAACACCAAGACATATAGTAATCAAAATGGCAGAGAGAAAGAGAGAAAAATTCTTTTTAAAGAAGGAAGAAGAAAACCCATAATATAAAAAAACCTTAAGAATCACAACAGATCTACTATATGAAATGTTTCAGGTAAGAATAAGTAAAATAACATATTCAAATTATTGAATGAGAGGTTTCAACCAAGAGATCACTACACTGAAAACCTCTCATTTAGAAGGGAGGAGGGGATAAAAACATTATCAGATGAAAAAAAACTGGCGGGGCTGGAGAGATGATAGCATGGAGGTAAGGCATTTGCCTTACATGCAGAAGGATGGTGGTTCGAATACCAGCATCCCATATGGTCCCCCGAGCCTGCCAGCAGCTATTTCTGAGTGTAGAGCCAGGAGTAACCCCTGAGCCCTGCCAGGTGTGACCCAAAAACCAAAAAAAAGGAAAAAGAAAAAGAACTGGCATCATTTGCAAAAACCATCTGGCTCTGAATAAGCTACTGAAAGATCACTTATATAAACCAAATTATCGATTGAGAAACAACAAACCCTACACAGTAAAATGGTGCAACCACCATTTATGTCAATAATAAATATGGATATCAATGGACTAAATTCTCCCATCAAAAGGCACAAAAAGGCAAGATGGATCAGAAAATAAAACCTATCCATTTGCTGCTTACAGGAAACATATCTAAAATCTGAGTATAGGGGGAAGCAATCTCATGAACATTGAGTGGAAAATAAAAAATGATCAGCCCTAAATACCCAACCCAAAGTCAACAACAATAGAATCAAGAGACCCCAACTACAACAAGCTATACACAAAAGAGACTCATTACACTAGCAGTTCAGGAGGTTGAAAGTGGAGACAGGGGAAGCATCCTGGGAATGGGGTGGAGGAAAATCAACACTGGGGTTGAGAATTGCCCTACTTCACTGTCACTATATACCTTAAATATAACTGTAAGACTTGTAATATAAGACTTGTAATTCACATTGATTTCAATAAAAATGATAAAATTATATCATACCAAATTGTATTCAACCTAAGAAAGTAATTAGAGACAAAAATAGACACTATTTATCAAGGGAAAAACAGACCAAAATGTGCTAACTCTAATCAACATATACACCAATTGTTGGATCAGCAAAGTTTGTAAGGCCTTTGTTCACAAACCTAGAAAAATACATGGATAGAAACATGATAGTAGTGAAAGATTTCAACATGCCACTCGATAGATCGGTTAAGCAGAATGTAAGTTTGGACATAAGAGCCTTAAATGAGAATCCAAGATCTGAAACTAATAGATTCTCATAGATACTTCCATACTCTAAAAACTGAATACCTTTTCTTCTCTATTACACACAGAACATTCTCCAGGATAAACCACATTTTAGGTCATAAATCTAATTTACATAAATTCACAAAAAATATCATACCAAGCATCTTATCCCTGAGCACTGCTGGGTGTAATCCAAAAAACAAAATAAATAAATAAACAAACGAACTGAAAACTTAAAAAAAAAAAAGGAATAAAAGAAAGGGTAAAAATTATAACATAACCTCCAAAAAAACAAGCCATCATGAGGCTTTTTGTGAACAATTTTACTGTTAAGTTAGATAAACTAGAATGGTCAAATTTCTAGAAACATGTAATCTCCAAAGTTGAATTAGGAAGAAGTTGGTAGCCTGAATAAGACAATAATAAAAAATTAAAATAATAATTAAGAATCTCAAAAAAAATTAAGAATCTCCCCCAAATTAAAAATCCAGGCCCAGATGGGTTTGCAAGTGGGTTTTGTCAAAAAGTCAGAGAAGATTTACTGCCAGACCCTTAAACTCTCCCAAATATTGAAGAAATGGGCACTCTCCCTACACTTAACTGCAAAACTAACATTACATATGCCCAAAGCTGATATACTATCAAAAGAGAAAACTATAGTGATTTATTTAATGAACATTGATGCAAAAATCTTCAACAAAATCTTAGCAAACTAAACTTAACAGCACATCAAAAAAATTATACATCATGATCAGGTGGATTTCATCTTGGGGATACAAGGATAATTCAATATATGCAAATCAATTAACATTATATAGCACGCCAGCAAAAGGAAAGATAAAAATCATATGATCATGTCAATTGATCCAGAGAAAACTTTTGATGAGATCCAGCACCCATTCATGATTAAAATCCTGAGTAAAATAGGGGTAGAAGGAACCTTTCTCAAGATAGCAACAACTATCTATGAAATGTTCATCTCCAATATTATCCTGAGTGATGAAAAATTGAAAGCATTCCCAATGAGCAAATGTGCATAGTCTCCACTCTTCTTCATAATTGTATTAGAAATCCTAACATCAATCAGAACAGAGAAGAAAATCAGAGGGATCCAAATTGAAAAAGAGAAAGTCAAATTATCAATTTATTTGTAGATGACATGACATACAGTGAAGAACCTAAAAAATTCACTAAAAAGCTCCCAGAAATAATAAACCAATAGAACAGGCAGGCCAGTTACAAAGTTAATACACAAAAATCAATTATATTCTTTTAACAAGTAATGAGTCAAAGGAGAAAGAAATCATATTTAAAATAGTGTCAAAAATCATCAAGTGCCTAGGAATCAACTTAATAAAAGAGGTGAGAGAACTATACAATAAAAACTTCAAAGCAATTTTTTCAAAGAAATTGAAGAAGACCTATGTAAGTAAAAAACATTCCATGCTATATGAATTGGAAAAAATCAATATTATAAAAAATGACCATCTTACCTAAACTTTCATATATGTCCAATGCAATGCCTATTCAAATCCATGCAACATTATCCAAGTATTTAGAAGAGAACTTTAAGAAAAAACTGTTTGTGTGGGATCTTAAAAGACCTCAGAAAGCCTAAAACATACTGAAATTTTAAAAATGGGAAGCATCTCATTACCTAACTTTGAAGCTGCACTACAAAGTCATAGTGATCAAATCAACATGGCACTGGAACAAAGTTTCTTTCAGATCAACTGGTGAGAATAGAATGTCTAATCACTAGCAACCAGGTCAACTATTTTTTGAGAAAAAAAGCCCAAGAACATAAAATGGAATAGACATCCTCTTTAGCAAATGATGTTGAAACATCTGGATGATCACATGAAATAAATTAAAGCTGAATCCACAAAAGTCAAAATGGATCAAAGACCTTGAGAACAGAACTAAATCTGTAAAGTACATAGAGGAAAACATAGGCAGCATGCCTGAGACTTAGAGCTCAAAGGAGTCTTCAATGATATAATGCCAGTGGCAAAGGCTACAGAACCAAAACTGAACAAATAACACTTCATCAAACTAAAAAGGTTTTTTATGGCAAAAAAAAAAAAAATGAACAGTTGGGAGGCTGCAGCTGAACCCAGACGATCCCACATGCCAGGATTCCTGCTCCTCTCCTACGGGTATGGCTGGGAATCTGGGCAGATAGCTGGCCAATGGCCTTCTGGGCTGACCACTTAGTCCAGGAGACTGAGATCCCCCCATGCCAAACTGGTCTTCAGGGCCAGGTTTGGCAACTGGGCTCTAGGGGGAGGGGGGAGGAGAGAAACTCCTCCCGTATTCATACTGGACTCCCTGCAGCGGTGTCTTTTATTACTAATACTCATTTTTATAACTGTGTGGGCGCCGCACAACAAATATACTTTTTAAGCATTATCTAAAAATGTTTCATTCTAGATGGTTCATAGGAAAGGAAACGGAATACCAAAGATTTGGATGATAACATTCAAATAGATCTTTAAAGTCAGTCTTTATGGACATGACTTTTCCTACTGACTCCAAGCTGAAATCACAATTCATATATATGTATTATATATAGCCCCTGTCATGTATTGCCTCTCCCCTACCCCTGTGTCTCCTCTATCCCCTCATTTTTCAATCCTGATCCGTTATCTTCCCCTAATTTAACCCTCTTTACCCTCAGTTCCTAACTCGGTAGGCACCAAGATTGACCTCCTGCTCCAACAGACCACCTTCCAGCTCCTCAGTGAAAGACACCCTCTGGGTCCCCGTTCTCATGCCTCGGCAAAGAACTACAACCAGCACGCCTGCTGACTCATGCTTTATGGCCCTTCTCACCCCCACCAAATTGTGAACTGTTGTACAATACAGGAATCGGCCTCAGCAAAACTCTCAGATCAAAGACACTATATGGTCTCGTAATGCAGCAAAGCATCTCTCAAACTCAATTCCAAGGCCTGTGCATCGAAAAGTACCTTGTCTTTTACTCCCCACAAGAATATATCAAAAGACTTAATTGGAAGTCTTATATTGCCTATGGAAGCTCAATACCTGTATAACAATACATCTTAAGATGTGTATTCCTAAATATACAAGTAGCCTCCTCCACCACTTGTTTTATTCGAATACCTTTTCTTTTTAACTCAGTTTTATTTGTTCTATTTTAATATATACATTTTTTTCTCTATCCTTACCATTTTTGGTGCTGCTTAGTACAAAAAGCCTTTACTGGGATAAAAGCTCAGAACAAAACCAGACAACAGAGACTGTGTGCGCAGCCTGTCATCCTTACCCAGAATAGCACCAGCAACACAGTATTACACCATACATTTTTGTATGGGCACAGTAAAAAAAGGGGAAACCATAGACACAGAAACAAGATCTTATCTTCTAGGGATAAGAACTCACTTTTTATAGCAGAAGGGTGCCTCCCATCCTGAACATGTGTCATGTAGATATAACCAGTCCCCAGGAAATTGGACAGTGTTAGTCCAATCTGAAACCCCAGATCCCCAACGTAGAAATGATACAGCTCCGGGTAACACCACCAGGAACTAAGCTCCATTGGGAGATTTATAACACTACTCTGGCACCAACTTGTGCCAGTTTTGATATGACACCGAGGAAAGGAAAACTTGACCTAAGACCAGGCTGTCCTATCACATCACCTAACACTAAATGGAAATCAGAAGAGATATCGTCCTTTGAACTGTGAAAAATAAGAGCACCAACAACAGAAAACTGACTTTGACAACCGTGACTGAACAGAGCCTACCTTGGGACCAATAAGGAAAACCCTACCCTAGACTGTAGTCCAGGACACATAAACAACAACAACAAGATGTCTTATTGCAAAGGTCCAACTTGGACAACAGAGACTGAGCAGAACCACTGGATCCATAATATCCTAGGCTTCGGCTTAGGGACTGAACGAAAACAGGGAGCAAGTGTTACAGAAGACTGAACACCACAACAACAACGATAAATAGGAACCTCTAGATAGAACCTAGAGACTCTATCCTTGACCCTGACATATAACCTGCACAAATACCAAGATGGCTAGCTACAGTGGCTTGATTTTCTCACACACACCTGAGAGGAAACTTTCCTGGCACATCACAAAAAAAGCCTTTGGGATGGGGAAATGAGTATATATGGAGCCAGGGATTGATCCCATGATGGTATGCTTCAAGGATGGAGAAACCCTGAATCTCTTAGGCTACGGGAATTCCCTTTCTTCCCCAATGCTTACTGTGCCTATGCAAAAAAAAAAAAAAAAAAAGTGGGGGGAATGCCAAAACCCTACCACTCCAGCACCCATACTTTTTCTTGTTTTGTTTTGATTTGTTAGTTTTTGACTTTATTTTCCTTCTCTTTTTTCTTCCACTTTTTCTTTTTCACTCTTGTGGTTATTGTTTAGAGATTTATTTTTATTTTTATTTGCCAGGTCCATTTTTTTTCTTTTTTCTTCCATTTTTCTTTTCTTTTTTTCTCTCTTTCTTTTTTTGGTAGTTGTCACCAATTTTTTTTCTCCCCTTTTTCTTATCCTTTTTATCTCCAATGACGGTGGAATAGATGCTCAATCTACAACAAGCTGTAAAGTGGAGACCAGTTGCACTAGCATTCTGGGGTTAGAAGAGGGAGATATGGGATGCATACTGGGAACAGGGGCGGAGGGAGGACAGCACTGGTGGTGGGAATGCCCCTTATTCATTGTCACTATGTACCATAAATGATGCAGTGAAAGATTTGTAATGTACTTTGGTCACAATGAAAATTAAAAAAAAAGTTAAAATTAAAAGACAGCTGAGTGGGAGAAAATAATTATACTCAACACATCAGATAAAGGGCTGATATGCAGGATATACTATGTACTCATGAAGATTAAATATCAAAAATATTAAAACCCCATCCAAAATTAGGGAGAGAAAATGTAAAGACACCTCTCAGAGGAAGACCAACAGATGGCTAACAAGCACATGAAAAAATGTTCATCATCACTTAACATTAAAGAAATTCAAGTCAAGATGACAACAAAATATCTTACACAAGTGAGAATGCAAATATCAAAAATACTAGGAACAATCTGTGTTGGTGAGAATGTAGTGAGAAAGGAATTCTCATCTACTGCTAGTGGGACTATTGTCTGATTCAACCCCTATGAAAAACAGTATGAAGGTTTCTCAGTAAACTCAAAATCTAGCTTTTATATGAGCCAGGAATTTTACTTTTGGGTATCTATCTTCAGGTCAGAAAAAACATTTTTCAAAAGTAAGTATGAGCACCACTGGGGCCCGGAGAGATAGCACAGTGGTGTTTGCCTTGCAAGCAGCCAATCCAGGACCAAAGGTGGTTGGTTCGAATCCCAGCATCCCATATGGTCCCCCATGCCTGCCAGAAGCTATTTCTGAGCAGACAGCCAGGAGTAACCCCTGAGCACCGCCGGGTGTGGCCCAAAAACCAAAAAAAAAAAAAAAAAAGTAGGAGCACCACTATTAACTGCAACACTCAGTGCAATAGCTTAGTGCTGGAATCAACCTAAATAACTTAAATGCCCTACAGCAGATGAGTGAACCATGAAAATGTGATGCAACTATACAATGAAATACTATATAGCTATAAAGAATGATGCAATTATGTAATTTACTACAACATGGATGAAACTGGTAGATATGTTAAAAGAAGTCAGAATAAAATCACTAATATGTGGTATTTAGAATAACTGAAATTATTGAAATTAATTGATTTAAGTGGGAATTGCCTAGAACATCTTGGCCCCACAGTATACTAAAAAGAAAAGAAATAGATGGAAGTGAAGAAAGATGTGAAATAATAGGAGACAGGAGTCAAGGAGATGAATGTACATTGATAGTGTTAAGGAAGGACAGAAATAAATAGCTGAGCCTCAAAGTAAACAATACTGAAAATCATGAGACCCAAACTTTAACCAAACTCAAAAAGGTACCTATTAATTAAGATGGCAGGCTGGAATGGGGAGGAATGGGATGGACTCTGTGGAATGAAGTTGACACTGGTGGTGGGATTGGGTCTGAAACACTTTATAGCTAAAACTCAACTAAGAATAACTTTATAAATCAAGGTAGTTTAAATTTTAAAATATTAAAAAATATATTAAAAATGATCTAAGACCTCAGGTTTTACTATTTTCAGAATGTCGATGTAACTTAATAAAATTCCAGGTCTGTTATCTTCATCTTTTTCTATTTTCGTACTATTTTTAACCTCATACAGAATACACTGCCCACTTCTCTTCACTAACAACATCTCAGTTTAGCATCAATGCAATTCTTGCCAATAGATCTGCCATGTAGGATCCTGATAAGCTTGTGTGCTGTCCCCTGGGCTGGTGAATAAATATATTCCAGGTGAGAGCACTGCTTTTCTCAACCACTCCTGTCACCAAACACTGCAGATCAGATTCCACAAAACAGAAGCCAAGTCTGGAAGATAAGAAGACATATTGGGAAATAGCACATGTCAAAGAAAAATGGAGGAAGCAGGATTTGTCAGGGGAAAAATAAAAACTCTAGACTGGGGCCGGAGAGATAGCATGGAGGTAAGGTGTTTGCCTTGCATGCAGAAGGTCGGTGGTTCGAACCCCAGCATCCCATATGGTCCCCTCAGCCTGTCACATAGAGCCAGGAGTAACCCCTGAGCACTGCTGGGTGTGACCCCAAAACAATAGCCAGGATATGGAAATAATCCAAATAGCAAAGGACAGATGAATGGATCAAAAAGTTGTGATCTGTATATAATAAAATACGGAGCTGCTCCGTAAATCTTACAACTTACTGCAATGTGGATGAAACTAGAGCATCATGTGAAGAGAGAGGAGGTAAAATACTGGAATATCAGGAGCTGGAATGATAACACAGTGGTAGGGCATTTGCCTTGTACACTGCCAATCTGAGACAGGTCCAGGTTCAATATCCGGCATCCCATATAGCCCCCCAACCCCAGGTGCAATTTCTGAGCACAGAGCCAGGAGTAACCCCCTCAGCACTGCCGAGCATATCTCACTTATCTGTAGTATACAGAAAAATAAGCTTAGGGAATAAGCCAGTAACAAATCCTTGGTCCTGGGAAAGACAAGTGTGGGGAGGGGGACATTGTGAGGTGGAAATTGTGGAGAGATTATGATTGCTGGGTACTTCAGTAACTGTACTTCAACAATAAATGTTAACATTCTTGTAAACATATGACCTGAACTAAAAATTTTAAGTGAAAAGAGCTCAATGAACAGAACAATGACATAAAATAAAGATCTCAGGGAAGCTGACATTTTTGTGAGAAGGAATTCAGCATGACCAGACCCATACAGACAGGATGTTGACACGGGAAATCAAGACGTGTTGGATTCTGAGAGACTGAAGAACATTCATTCTGAGCCACGAGATTGATAGAGTGTTCTCAGGCACAATGAGGGGTTCAAAGTGTTAGCAGCTGTGGACATGAGAGAGAAAATGGGATGTGACATATAAGAAAGTAAGAACAGTAAGAAATGATGCTGTGGCCAGCAAAACATGGGGAGGCTATGCTTCATGAACTTGAATAGGCAACAAATGTTTGGAGACAAAGAGTTATGAGAAGCTAAAAAATGTCCAGTGCCCTGAGGCCCAGATAGAAACTGTTCAGGTCAGGTAAGGATGGAAGGAAAGTACGTTGTAGTTTGTTAACATATGCTTTTATCTTAAGCTCCATTCCAGTATGCACACAAGTGCAACACACACACACACACATACACACACACACACACACACACACACACACACACACACACGTCATTTCTCTTTAAAATAAAAAAGTCCTCAGTTTCCATTGCCATCACCCATACCTGTTGGCCTGGCTGCCATAAAGAGGCCATTTACTTCAACCAGAGTGCGTTTTGTCCCATCATGGCAGCTCCAAGTGCATGGCCATGAGGCATGTGACAGCCACTTTTCACCAGCTCTTCTCAGGACCAGTGAGCTCAGATTGGGTCAAGGCTCTGCCTGGATGGATTCATTTCACCTTCAACAAACTCTGAGACCCCATCTCCAGCCATGACCCCACTAGGGGTGAGGGTCTATTCTCTGGTGAATTTTGAGGGGAAATAGATTGTGCATAAAACCATCCCTGAGCTAAATGAAAATGGCCCTTCTTCGGGAGGAATCTGCCTATTTCACACACACACACACACACACACACACCCAGATGACCCAATTTTAGGAGGCAAAGGTTTTAGGCCACACTTGCTAGACACACACACACACACACACACACACACACACACACACACACACACGTGATCCAATTGTAAGAAGCAATTAGGTTTTAGGCCACATCTGATAGTGCTCAGGGCTTATTCCACCTGGAAGTGTTTCAAGGGCTATGTGGGTGCCAATGATCAAATCTGGATCACCCACTCACTCTGCAGCCCCAAAGTCCCAACTCCAATATGCTACATTTTCAGAGGTGTTTTGATGATTTGCATTTTGTTTTATTTTTGAGTCACACCCATAATGACTCAAGGGGTTAATTGTGCTTAGAGGTTACTCCTGACTCTGCACTCAGAATCACTTACAGCACATAGAGGACCATATGAGATGTCAGCGATTGACATCTTGGCTTCGTGCAAGGCAAATGCCTTCCTTCCGCTCTATTACTCTGCCTCAGAGACCCCAGAGGAATCTTGTCATGGGATCGTCTGCAAGTGAGATGATAAAGCCTGCAGGTCTGCAGGCTGTAACTGGGGTTCTTTCTCCTTTAACAGGAATTGCTCCATCACCCGCACTTCATCTCTAGTCTAGTTCTATCTCCAATGAGATTCTGAGTTGCTAAGTTGAAAAACAGATGGCCACTAAGCGACCATCACAAGCATGGGTGCTGTTATCAATCCCCGGCTATCACTTTTTATTACAGAAGATACATGGACTGATGTCAGCACAGCATCAGGAAAGATAAATGGACTGTGTATTTCTAACCACAGAAGGTAATTCAGTAGGAAATGCGGTCAAGTGGTTACATTTTCTTTCTTGTTGATTTTTCTTTTTAGACTATTTCAGGCTGGGATATAGAAATACAGAAAACTGTTTTAGCAGGATTGCTTTAGGTTCTTGTTAGGAATGTCAGCAAGACAGCCTTTTTTCAAGGCACCTACACAGCCTTCTGCTTCCATGTGAAGGAAAAATAAAACTGCAAGAATCCAATAAAATTTTTACATTTTCCCAAGTGTCACAAAAAAAAAAAAAGAACAGTTTCAGTTAGATTCTTAAAATGTGGTGAAACTAAAATGGCAATCTTTTATTAACTAATTACTAAACATAGTGTTTTTATAGAGACTAAATTATTTTCCAGTGAGTAAGATTCACCATATAAATTGTTAAAATCAATTAGATGAATTGCAGTAGAAATGAGAATGTTCAATTCACTAGCTTGTGTTGAATTAAGATATGGTAACATCACTTGATATGTCAAAGAATAGTTTTAGTTGAGTTCTCATTTGGCTATTGGTTGCATTAAAGAGGCTGAGGAGAAAATCACATGCAACTGCCAAGAGTGATCAATAGGTCTCAAGATCAATATTTTTCATAAAGTAGAAATTCTTACAAGTACATACAAATTACATACAAACACTCATTACAATGGAATCAAATATTAAGAAAACAGAATCCAAACGGCCCATTGACCTAGAAATTAAACAACTTTCTATTAAACGGCTTTAGGTAAAAGGGGAATATAAACAAATCATAAAAATATCTGAAAAAATAACAATTAAAAAAGCAACATAGGATGTATGTTATTAATTTGGAGGCACTAATTAAAATTTTAAAACTTTCAACATCAATTAAATATATCAATTAAAGAGGGCCAGAGAGATAATATGAGCGGGAAGTAGTTCAGAGCCCTGAATTTTTAATTCCTGGCACCCCATATGATTTCAAGAAAACTTACCAGAAATAACCTGAGTACAGAGCCAAGAATAAGCCCTGGGCACAACTGAATATGGACCAAAAAAATCAAAGATAGAATTTTTAAAGCTTAGGGGGAGCAGAGAGATAATTAGGCAGGTTTAATTCCCCTGCACCACTTTGTCCCCTGAGCACTGTTAGGTACTAAGCACTGAGACACACACACACACACACACACACACACACACACACACACACACACACACACACACACACACACACACACACACACACACACACACACACACACACACACACACACACACACACACACACACACACACACGACTCAGGTTTAATTCCCCTGCACCACTTTGTCCCGAGAACAGGAACTAAGCACTGAGCCAACCCCTCAGAGCTACCAAACATGGCCAAAAGTCTAAGTAACTGTTTACCTAAAAAAGGGAACTCCCACACAACAAAATGTAAAGTTGAAATAACAAGATTTATCAAGGTACTTACTGTAGTTAGAACCCAACTTTATTGTTACAACCAATTTTTATTTACAGAATATAAATCTCTTCAAAAAGATACATTCCTTCATTTAATCAATGGTAAAAGGCTTTATCAGACAGAAATAAAGCCTAAGTATTTAAACAGAAATACAGTTTAATTAAGTTTGTGAACATAGAGCAAAAATTTATTTTTACTTAAGCAGTTACATGAATGAGGCCGTCTTAAGTTTCTTCACCAACAACCCCAATGTATCCATATAACAATTTTCACATAAATTAACAGTAGTAAAAATGTAAAAATTAAAACATTATAATAGGCAACAAATAAAACCAAACAGGAAGTATCTTCATTACCAAACAGGTTAACGAGTTTCTCAGACACTCAGACACCTACATCAAAAGTTGCATTCATTTGAGAGGTATCAATACATTTTTCAGTGCTGAGACTATTCATAGCACTTACAATATATACAAAGCAGCATTATACTACATGTTTCACATTTCATAAACACAAATTTTTCCCAATCTAACGAAGAGATAACTTAATGACAATTATCTTTTCTTCTGAAACTGAATAAAAAGTTATCACTTAAGAGCATGGAATAATGCCATGTCTTCTTCCTTTTAATAACAGCATATTTTAAAATTAAAATACTTTATATTGTGGAAATTTGCCCAGCTGTACAAAGGCTCCTAAAAATACAGTACAGCTGAAAAGTTTCCTCTTGCAGATTCTATCAATTTATAGTTGCTTAGTACAGATAAAGTCAGCGTTTCATTAGCTGACTTTAAATATAGCAGAATACCACAGGTATGGCAAGTGAATACTTTCACCTCCTCCACTGTTGGGTGTCTTTTCCAGATCATGGAGGTTTTTATGGATTTAATAATGGAACAATTCAATCCCACCAGTTTCCTCTTACCCTTCAATAATTCAATTTTTAATAAACATTGTATACTTTTTTGTTCAAATGAAGTGATAATTCATATCATTAAAGGTAAGAAGTAGACGGATTTAGAAACTAAGAATATTTAAGAGGATTTCTTTCCCCGTAACTATCAATGCTGTTAAAATTCATAATGATCACAGACTTTAACCTATTCAATAATAGCAGTAGCAAAGTGCTTTAAGTACAGATAAAAGTAGAGAAAGATTTCAGAAAACCAATTTTAAAAAAAACTTGAATTTAGGATGCCTTATATACAAAAGGGTAACTTAGAACTATCATTTTTTTCCATTCAAGGAGTTGAAATCTTCCATCCATCCCAAATTATAAAATAAAATTTCCAGAAATTAAAATACTTTAGTTAAAAACTTCAGAAAAATCTAATTCATTATGCAATTTCAGTTTTCAAGTACTCAGCAATGCAAGCCCAAGCACCTTTTCTTTCATAGCAACACATTTACAGACAAAGCTTCAAAGAGGGGGCAAATTCACTTTAAATAACTGACACACTTTACAGTCTGAAAACATCAAACTAAGACATAACACTGTCATCACACAAGTGGCATGTAACGGGGGAAAAGGTGGTTCAATATAACGGTCTTAAAATTTTAAAAAGAAAGATTGCCTTAATATGTAACTAAATTTCCAGTCAAAGGACATTCTAAAATTTAATCCACTAAACAAAAATCAAAGCAAATCAATTTTGAAATAAAGGTAAAGCTGTTTTACCACATTCTTTTTTTTTCTTTATGCATAACAGCTACTGGCATTTGTTTTTTCCTTTTGTGTAAAGTAGTGCAAGTTGCTGCCAATAACGAAACTCTCCTGGCATAAAGCATTAACTTTGTCTAACTGAATGACTTATTAAGATTAAAAGCTTAGGTCTATATCACTTTGGAATGCAGTATAAAATGCTTGTTAAAAGCAATTTAAAGAAGAAAAATCAAACCGTATTCTCATTTGTATTATGAAGGAATTAAGAAATGGTACAGAAGGCTTTATGTAATTTATAAAAGAAATATCTATATAACTATTAAAGTGAAGGCTTTTTTTTAACTTCTGACAGTGGGAGAACACTTTTTTCCTTAAATCTGAAAGTTTTAATAGCATATTTATGATCAAGTATTTAACCCAGCAAAAAAGGGAAATTAATAGTGGTCATTAAAAGATTATTTTATGCTTTTGCTTGTTACAATCCTATAATGAAAAACTTTGCATTCAGATAATTTGAGATACACTTAAGATGAATCCCGCCATAATCTATCATCTCTTGCATATATGGAATTTAGATTTACATTGAGATTTATAAAATTTCAAAGTTGTTTTTGGTAGAAAAATGCTGATTGAAACAGGTAAAAATAATCACCTTTTATACTGTATTTTTAGTCTGGGAATCATTACTCAAAAAAAAAAAAAAGGGAGGGGAATTCTAACAGTATTAATTTACTGCTTGCAGGAATCTAAGTTCACAAAACTAATGGCCATGAAGGAAGAAAAGTCATATTAGGCACTGAGAGGCTAAGTAAATAAGTAGTGATATTAACAAAAATAATAAACCCTATTTCCAGTTCCTCTTGCTATCACACTGTGCAGCCAGAACTGTTGGCTATTTCTAGTCCATAACCAAAGCTGGATCATTTCTTACAGAGAAAGATCTACAAAAGAATGCAAAACAATACACAATCTCAAATGCAAGGTACAATTCACACTAATTTACAAGTCTTTATTTACATTTTTATATACATTGCAGGCAGACCTACTCAATGAGTTTTGTGCTCATATTGATCTCAAGTGATCATGTGAACAATATTACTACCATATCTCTTTGATTTCCAGAAATCAAAGAGCCTGGGGTCAAAAGCAGGGAGAAAGGAATCAAATATGATGGGTCAGGTACAATTATACAAGTATGTAAGGAACAAAGGGAGGGGGAATGTGGAACTTTGCTTGTTAAAGCATTCAGGCCACTATGGTCTATTGTCTATTGACTAATAATGAGTATACCGAATGCCATTTCTCTGACAACCATTTTCGTATTTACAAAATGAGCTTACTACCAGTAATTAGATAAGGCATTCAAGTTCTGTAGCTCAACATAAAAGGCAAGCAACACCTCAGCAAGCCACAGGACAAACTTTAGACAGATGTTTTTTCCTTTAGAATCCTTTATATGATCCAAAAAATAAAAATAAAAGCAATTTTGAATGCTGCTATTCTACAGAATGATCCCCCAAACTATATGGAAAGTAGTATATCACACCCAAAATCTGGTCAAAGAATGGGGGAGATATCTTTATTAACTTATTTTGTTCCCCAATTCCACTGCAGACACCGAGGGCCACAGTGAAAGCCGTTATCCCCTTTACATTCACATGTGTCCAGTGCCACAGCCAGCAGCTCTGCACAGTCAACAAGCAATGGCTCAGTGAATCTCCATCCAAAATAGTCTGAAGAACAGGGAGTAAGGAAAGAAAATAATCCTTCCTCTCACAATTCCTCAAGGTACTTATTGTTTGCACTTTCAGAAGTCAGCAAACAAAAAAGCAGTAAGGTAGTAAGAAAAAATAATCAAGATTATTACTGGTTTTCATACTTTAAGAAAATGTCCCCAAAATGAAAATTCCACCAAAAACAACTTTTTCAAGTTCATTCTGACATATATAAAAAGCTAAAAGTTTAATTGGTTCCATTCACTTAGTCAATAATGTAAAATTCTACTGATCAACAGCACTACGGTTTAGAAACTGAAGCGAGTATCTGTAATATTGGGGAGGTAGAAAACAAAGCGTGGTCTAACACTGTTATAAGAGACAAAAAGATTCTAATAATCTATTTATGTAACTAGAATTTACCATATGAAATGGTCTGTAAGTGTTTCTACTTCACTTGCTTTAAACATCTTGAAATAATCCAAGTATTTTAAAGCACAGATCTGAGAACATAAGTCATTTGTAAATAATATACCAGGCTCCCCAGAAAATTTCAGAGGATAAATTTTAGTTGCATACTCTGAATATGCAGATCCATTAAGCCATGTACATGGGCACTTATGTGGCCAAAGTGCAAAGCTTCTCAGACTAGTTTTCTAAGTTCACCAGGACTGCTCAGTCCTACATAGCAGTCTCCAAACTTAAGTCCATTTATCTATTCCCATGATATAAGCTTCTTTCCATGCCACTGCCACCCTCTTCTATGCAGTCAAAATTAAGATGCACTAAGGAAAATAAGAAAACTCAAAACAAAAACCTTCCAACATGAGTATTTCTGCTTAATTCACAGTTATATCATATTTTAGGTGTACAAAATCGTATCGTAAATGTTCCTTACTTCTTCTAACAGCTTTAATGCACTTCTCCAAATCTACCTGCATCAATTAGTTATTTGATATCATTCAAAAGGCATGGAGGCAAACAAAAACATGAAACAAAATGGGAAGGAATAACTGTACAGAGGTGAACAAAAGAATCTAAATCACATTTTCTTGTTCCCAAGATGATAAACATTGTCTTAATGATGAGTAATCTTTCTACAAGCACAGTATTTAAGAATAAAGTAACATCTGAATGAGTGAAACAAAAGTTCTAATTAAGAACAATTTGATATAGTAAAATATTTTTTAAAAACTAGTAAGTTAAATGACCACATTTAATACACAAAACATTTCATGCAGATTTCAGCAGCATGAAATTGTATCTATTCCAAGATTACATGGTAAATATTAATATTTATCTGCCAGACTATGTAAAGAGAGGAAGATTTAATTCTAAGTATAGTCCCTAAAAAAACTTTCTAATATTCAATTCAAAAAGATGTACCACTAGTTAAAATGGTGATTATACTTCACCCTCCTAAACAGTTATTTTTCTATGAACATCCTAAGAAATCTAGACCAATGCCTGGCATTTCAAGAGTATATAATTCATTTTACTTACAATACACCGATAAAGGTTACACTTGAATGTCTAAAACATTTTCTAAAATTAATCTTACTAAAGTGAAACCAAAAAAAATTCTCTGGAGCACTCATTGCTAATACTCATCAAACAATGACACAGATGGAAGTTGTCATAGAATCATGTTAAACTTATAATAAATAATTCACATATAACACAGATTAAATTATTAAAGGATTCAACTGACATCTTTATACCTTTTGCAGATTTAACAAATTCCTATTCCACCACATACTGATAGCAGTAGGTATATTTCTTGACATCATTCAGTCTATTTGAAAAAGACTGGTTGTTTAGAGGCATAATTCTTAAAAGCAAGATAACCAAATTAAATAACAGAATCTTAACAAATATTGGCTTTTGGATTTCTTAAGAAACAATTCACAAGCATTGTTCAGCTGCTTGGGAATCATTAAATTTCTTCTTTATTCCGGCATTTTTAATGCAGTAACCTCAGGCTTCATTTTAAAGTATTGGTTAAAACGAACAATAGCATACCTAGTGAGAAAGGGAATAATGACAGAATTAGTAAAAGCTGAAAATTTATTTAATCCTTCTTTTATTTCCACTCCCCCTTCTAAACAGAATTTTTAAAAGATTTTCCAGGGATGTATTTTTAGTTTATTGCACCACCTACTGGACGTTTTTCTAATATTGAACATGCTTAACACTATTAAATTTCCTCACAGATCATTTATTAAAAGGCATGCAACCTTTATAATATTTGGCTGAAAACAGTGACTGCTAACGTCCCCTGTTGAGTTCCAATTGCTAACTTTTGTTAATGTAAAAACAAAAGTAATGCATACGTAAAATTCACCTTACCCAAGGAAATCAAATTCAATGGTGGAGTATTTGGCTTGAATCAAAGCCCACAATCCCCAAAAGAAATGAGAAGCCTAAAAAAGAAAAAGAAAAATCAAGAGTCATGAAAAACATTTGTTTGTAAAACAAATTATCAAACCATTAAATTTTCCTTTTTTTTATCAACTCTCCATACATCTTTTGACTTTCTTTATATAAAATATCTCAAACAGGGACTGGAGCAGTGGCACAAGTGGTAAGGCATCTGCCTTGCCCATGCCATTGATTCCCTGGGCGTCCCATATGGCCCCTCAAGCCAAGAGCGATTTCTGAATGCATAGCTAGAAGTAACCACTGAGCATCACTGAGTGTAGCCCAAAAAGCAAACAAACAAACAAAAAAACTCAAACAAAAAACTGAAATTATAGATATCTAAATGGCTATAGATCACTCTTGCTTATTTTCAGTTAAACATACTTTTAACATTATAATTATCCCTAATGAGACTTTGGGAAGCTGTGTGGGAAATCACTGGGCCACATAGTGTCCTTCTGACTTAGAAACTAGTCCTGGGGGTGAGATAGGGCATAGACATCACTCCCCACAGTTCCTGGCTAAGAGGGCCACAGTTTAATGTGAGGCCTGAGGGATACAGCACTGAGCAGAGCCTATAGAGTGTTGGGGGTACCCAGGCACACTGGCAAAGTATGGGTTCTCTGGAGCCACACCTAGCTATGTTCAGGAGGACACGATGGAATCAGGGCCACCCATGTGCCTACACCACTGGCACAGGTTTCTTTCTGGATGTTGTGTTTTGTTGGTTTGGTCTAGTTTGGGAACCACAGCTCTCAGTGCTCAGGAGACTCTACACTGTACAATGCTGGGGATACTATGCCTGACGGTGCACAGGAGAGACCCTATGCCTGGCAGTACTCAGGAGCATGTTGGCACCAGGTATGGAAGCTGCACCTCTTTCAGGGAAAGCCTGAAGGAGTTTTTTTATCTTCCTCAAAGAACATGTCAAAGGCTATGTAATTCTTCACACAATTACAGGCCCAAGAATGACTAAACAACAACATAAGGAAAAGTAACAGCAAAAGACATATGTCCAAGATTAGTATTAAAAAATAAAAACAAAAACAAGAAAACAGGACTCTAGAAGTCAAATTATGAATTTTACTAGGTGTGTGGTTCTGAGAGCACATTAACCGACTGTCGCTATTCCATCATCTGTAAACTGCACAAGTGGCATGAGTCCTAAAAAGAAATGTGTACTGGGTCTTTGCTCACTGTTCATAGAACAGCTACCGAGCCCTTAGAATTCACCAAGCATCAGGGCAATGGGAATATGTTTTGTTATACAACATAGCCTTTGGGCAAAGTGTTACAAAGAGTCCCATAAATAGGAAAGTAAAAGGAGTGGTTTTGCTATTCTCAAAGAAGCCCCTTTCCACAGCACCTGAGAAATGATTTCAGGAAAGCCTTCAAGGGCGAGATGAGAGGGTCGGGCCTTTGAGCCTCACCACTTCTCAGATTCCTGGACAGGCAGAGGGGCTATTCAGCTCATCTCCAGTGATCAGGGACTTCAACAATGTCTTCTCCTCTAACAACTGGAAGTTTCGAAAAACCCAGGTCAGTAAACCAGACCCATCCACTGGCAGGGAGAGAACCCACGGGGCCATGGACTCTGAGTGCTATACACTCTGCAGCTGGTGGCTCTTCTGTGCCTTTGATAATGTTCTTTAAAATAAACTGGTAAACACAGGGAAATGGGTCTCTATTATATGCACCATTTTAGTAAACAAAAGCCTCCAATTTACAGTCAATGAGCAAGCTGCACAGGTAACAATTAAGATATGCGGCCTTGTTGAGGACAACAGCCTCAACCTGAGAGACCCAATAGTGCCACCAAGAACCAGAGTCAGAACAGTGGCTGGTTAAAACTGGAGAGCTAAGAAGAGCACTATTAACACCCCAACGCATGGGGTCTCTTTTCTTAAAATCCAACAAACTATTTATTGTTATTAGATGAAATCACAGTGATAGGTTTTCAAAAACATATATCTACAGAAATGTCTCAGGTAAGTGGTCTTCCACTCTTGAGAACTCTAAAATGGTTCTCAGAGTGGTCTGTAAACTCATGGAAGGTTCTGAAATACAAAACTATAGTACTATGTATTGCTCTGTTCACTATGACTTGGTTTCTCTGCCGCTGGTTCCACAGGTAAGAGATAAGACTTCAAGAAGTCATATCACAGTCAAGCCAGAATCAAATTACTTTAGTGTCTTAGCCTTCATCACTGCCATAACATCTAGTTTCACTCTAGAATGTCCTCCTTGGAGCCAATGAACTCTAGCTTGGAGACAGGGTCTATTCCAGGGGTGGTGAATACGCGGCTCTCGAGCTGCATGCGGCTCCCGGCCAAAATGAATGCGGCTCTTTGCCTCTTTTCATTTTTTGTATACTGTGGCTCTTTGCCAAGTTTGGATTTTGTTCTGCTGCTTCTCTGAGGAGAGATCTCTAAGCGCGTAGTCCCGCCCCCAGGCTGCGTCATCCCGTCTCCCATCCCTCGGAAACAACTGCATGGGCCAGCGAGCAGGGGGACCCGTGTGTCACATGTTGGGTCACATCTTGCCGTTAGTTCTCAGTGTAGAGGACGCAGCACATCCTCACCATCACTGCAGGATTTTGACCCTCACTCAAAATGGCAAAATTAAATATGTGTTTAATATGTTATTGTTAAAATTAGATGCTTTTGAGTGTTTATCTGTTTTTGCGTGGTGTGGCTCTCTGACTCTCACAGTTTAAAACGTTGGCTCTTTGTGTCGAACTTGTTCACCACCCCTGGTCTATTCTAACAAGATGGTGTAGGGACTGCACCCAACAGCTACCTCATAGAAGAGCAACTGGACTGATATAAGCTTGGACTTTTCATTGAAGAACCATTTCCACCAAGAAGAACAAAGGGTACAAAAACTAGCTACCAAGCATGGATATTTGGCAGACATTTCTCAAATATTAAAACAAGGACTCATTCTTACAATGAAAATGACTATTTGTAGTCAATGATGGACTTGGAGCATCCAACACAAAATTAGAGTATTTCATTTTATGAGCTTACCAGCTTCTCAATAAAGTCCTTACAACTTCAATGGGCTATACAATTTATAAAACTCAAGGAATCAATATTTTCCAGGTAACTGGGCCAGAGTGACAGCAGAGGTAGGCGCTTGCCTTACATGCGGCCAACCCAGAACTGACCCAGGTTCGATCCCCGGCATCCCATGATTCCCCCAAGCCTACCAGGAAAGATTTCTGAGTGCAGAGCCAGGAATAACCCAAGTGCCATCAGGTGTGGCCCAAAAACCATAAAAATTTTTTTTCAAAATAACTAATAAAATTACAAAATCTAGCAGGATAGCTACACCTAGCAGTACTCAGGGGATCACATATAGCCGACTCATTGTACTATCTTTTCAATCCACTAAAATAGTCATTAGTAGTGCAAGAAAAAGAAATAGGAGACTGGCAAGAGTTATGGCATGTAAGGGCCAAAGTACAGGGATTAAGATAGAGCAATGTATGCAGGAGACACCTGTTCCAGCCCCTGGTCCAGTGCCACCAGATATACAAACATCTTACCCAAAGGCTTCAAGGGAACTCAAGTTGCCCCTCTCTAGTAGCTAATGCAATTGGATTGTTGTCTAAGGTTTTATAAGCTAAGCCAATACGACTTAGTGGAACTAACTCAATCAGTACCTTAGCAACCATCTGAGTCTTTGAATGAGCACATGGGAAAATACAGATTCTTAGTAACAATATTAAAGAAAATGGCTAAATAAAAATGTTAGGTTTAGGCTGATATTTAAACTCATTCATGAACTGACCTGTGAGAAAGGAAATATAAAGATTGTACTTAAGTAGAAGAAACAGCTGGAGAGCATGCTATTAGTTTACCAACAGTTCCATTCAAAACAGATCTCAGAACAGCAGAAGTCCTATTTCAGCATACCTTCTTGCTTAAGACATTCGGAATGGTTCCAGAGAAGTCTCTCTGAAGACTAAGAACTTTTATTGCACCTGTGAGTTAACCAGTAAGGTCTATGCAAATAGACAAAATAACAAAAACCTCCCAATCCAATTGTACAGACTTATAAAAATATAATGTAACGGCTAAAACAACTTTAACCTGGCACTCAATATCATCGTCTATCACCTTATTTAGCTGAAAGAAAACTCATTTTAAAGCACTGCTGTCACTCCAAGAGCGATAAAGCTCAGTGGTATAGATACCTGCTTTGCAAGTGAAGCCACATTTTGATCCCCAGAGCTACCATGTGCTGAAAGTGGCCCCCAAAGCTCTGCCAATTGTGGTTACCAGAGCTAATGCCTGTCATCTCCAGCACCAAGCAATTTCCAGGGGCACCACAACCAAAAGGCTACTGACCCCAAGCAAGCACAAATTACTGATGAGAGCCTGGAGGCATCAGAATGACTGCAGACCACAAAGCACCTTGGCCAAGACCTGATTTGGGGGGGACCTCAAATACCAAAGCCAGATGCATATAACTTCCCGCCCCTGCCAAACTCCCATTACTGCAACCAATGAGCAAAGAGATGGAGGGAGAAAATAATTTAAACATTTTTAAAGTTAATTTAGAAGGGAGTGGCTTGAAAATTGTAATTTGAAAGTACTGAAATACCAACACTGAAAATAAACATCAAAAGGTTAAGAAGAGAGAAATGTTAGCCAAGTAATAAAAACAATTCTATTTAGTAAAATTACTGTTCTCCCAACCTATTGTTATCATGTTAGTATTAAGGTATGTGAATGGACTGTGGAAGATTTCATTTCTCATAAATGAAATGTCATGGTCTATATTTTTCTGTATAACTTTTATCATGTAAGATTAGAGAAATACTATTAATTGCTTCATACATACATTATTCTAAGTAGAATTCATTCATTAAACCAGGAATTCTGAAACCCCTACCATGCAATGGCCATTGCTGTTCTAGTAAAAGATAGAATAGCAAGTGAAAATTCAGTGGGGAAAATTGTATAAAATAAAAATCTTCATTATTTTTAGATTACCTAAATTTCATAAAACTCAAAGTAGAAAATTACAGTGACAATAAAACATTCGAAGACTGTAAATTTAAGTACTTTTCACTAGTTATTTACATTAAACTTACCAAAGCAAACTGATTGACATGAATAAAAAGTTTTTCCACCTCCTTTTTGGTCACTTCAGATCCAAAGCCCTTATATGCATTGTAGGCTTCAAGGTAAGAATGTAGCCACTGGATCTGTAGTTCTCTATTTGGATAGAGACTATAGTCTACGTCACTCACACCTAAGGATGAGAAAAGGACACTGAGGATTTACGATATGTTTACTCTGACTACAACCCTTATCAAATTATTTCCATGAAAAAATGTCTCCGTCATTGCCTAAAATACTATCTATTAAACAAGAAGTGTTTCTTAAAATAATCAACACCTTACAAATTTTCTGCACTGTGAGAGAACCATGGTCAATTAATTCTTACTGCCTCAAATTTTCCCTCAAAGTGAAGTTTGAACAGTATGCAACGAGAAAGTCCCAAATCTGGGTGAAGAAATAAATACAGTGGGTAAGGTACTTACCTTGCACACAGCCTACCCAGTTTCTATCCCCAGCATTCCATGTGGCCCCCAGAGGCTGCCAAAAGTGACCCCTGAACACAGAGTCAAGAGTAAACCCTTGAGCACAGCCAGGTGTGGCCCAAAAATAAAAGTCTCAAATCTTCAGATATTCTTATAGAAATTAAAATGCGAACAATTTCCTAAGCCTTTGCTGACAATTACTCAGTTGATAAAAATATAATCCATACTAAAACTTATAAAATGTAATCCATAATATTCACCTGATATTATTTCATAATATTTACCCTAACTACACATTCCAATGCTGCTATTTTCTACTTATTTTCCACTCACTGCTTACAGTAGTTGCCCAATTAACTTGGTTTAGTGATGCAGTTTTAAAATATATCAACTAAAGTTCATAATATTTTGCCTAGTTCTCAAAGTTCTTCCTAACTTGGTCAAACCCACTTTATTAATCTGGCAACCTTAGGCTCATACATAAATTCTATATCCTGAAAACTAGAAGTATTTTCCTTGAAGTTGTCATTCCTCTACCTAACTTTGAACTTCTGATTCTTTTATTTCCTCCACAAAATCCTATTTAAGATTACTGAAGTTTCCCTACCATGGGAATAACTCATCATTAC
Source organism: Suncus etruscus (assembly GCF_024139225.1). Lineage (NCBI taxonomy): Eukaryota > Metazoa > Chordata > Mammalia > Eulipotyphla > Soricidae > Suncus > Suncus etruscus. Next base: position 26,093,790 of record NC_064858.1, read on the forward strand.
ATGCTTTTCTTTCCCGATGTTATATAAAAATAAGTACAGCACTTATGTGGGAATATATGATATCTAGGATAAGCTTAAAGGAGGGTACTAAATAGAAAAAGGTAACCTTAAACATGAAAAAGGCTCAGTGGTAGCACAAATACATTCTTGGATTTCAACTCTGCACAAAACTTCCCCCATACAAAATTTAAAAAAAAGCCCCACCTTTTTCACATTTATCAGGTGAGAAAGAGAGAAAGAAAGAGAGAGAGAGAGAGTGAGAGAGAGAGAATATGTGTGTAGGTGTGCTTATTTTTTTTTCTAGTGAGACAGAAGTATACAAACTCAATATAAAATCTTATTTTGGTAGAAACCATGCACATGATTTCCCAACCTTTTGTTTTAAGAAATTTCATGTTAAAAAAAAAAAAAATTTCATGTTGCTAAACACAGTCCTAAACTTATTTTAAATTAATTCTTACACTAAAAGAAAAAAATCGAAGTACAGGAGTAAGGAATTCACCTTGCCTGCAATAGGCCCCAAGCACAATTAGGGGTCATTCAAGCAAAGAGCCATAAGCTGCCTCTGAACATTAGTGAGTATCACCCAAAAACCCAAAACAAAAACAAACAAACCTAATCTTTGGATTTGACAGAGAAAACAGATTAATGATGAGAAGTAAAGGTGACCAGCATTTCAGTTATTCTTAAGCCAGAAAGGAAAGAAATTCTAGGGTTTTATTTATGGTTATCCAACATTTTATTTATAGTTATTCAAAACTAAAATGTACAAGAAAAATAAGTTAAGACTTTCAGGATTTCTTTCTTTCCTTCCCTTCCTCCCTTCCTTCCTCTCTTCCTTCCTCTCATTTTTTTTTTTTTTTCGGTTTTTGGGCCACACCCAGCAGCGCTCAGGTTTACTCCTTGCTCTGCACTCAGAAATCATGCCTGGCAGGCTCAGAGGACCATATGGGATGCTGGGGATTAAACTCAGGTCCGTCCCAGGTCATCCGAGTACAAGATGAATGCCCTACTGTTGTGCTATTGCTCCGGACCCTCAGGATTCCTTTTTATACTTCTGTGTGTTTACAGTGCTGGTTTCAAATCCAGGGCCTCAAACATCTCAGTTATATATACCCTACCATTGAGCCATCAAATTAATTTCAAATCTTAGCTCTGAATTTTACTAACCTTGGTGTGTTACTTTATCTATAAACTGAAGATGACTGTGTAGGAGGAAAAAAGATTGATGAAGTGGCTTGTATTTTTTCAAGTCTTAGCAAAAACCAAGTCACTACTACAGAGAGTAGGGCATGTGCCTTGCCTGAACCAGTTCAATCCTTGGCACCCCATGTGATTCCAGTCCAAAAGTGATCTCTGAAAACAGAGCCTGAGTTAAGCTGTGAGCACCACCAGGTGTGGCCCCAAAACAAAAACAAAATTAAGAATAGCATTTCCAGGGACAGGCACAATAGCACAGCGGTAGGGCATTTGCCTTGCATGCAGCCAATTCAGGACGAACCTTGATTCAATCTCCGGCATCCCATATGGTCTCCCAAGCCAGGAGCTATTTCTGAGTGCATAGCCAGGAGTAACCCCTGAGTGTCACAAGGTGTGGCCCATAAAAGCAGGGGGGGGGGGGCGGAGAAGCATTTCCCCCAAAACCAAAAAAAGATCAAAACCAGAAAATGTATTAAACATGCTCCCCATTTAATCTTCTAGAAAGGAAAAAAATAAAGAAAAAACAAAATATAATTTCAAAATTCTATATGCTACTCTATTAAACTGGTGCTTACCTGCAAATTCATTGAAATGATTTCCAATATCATATGCCAGGTAGTTGTAGCCAGAATACTCATAATCAATAAACTGTACATCACCTGTGTGAGACACAAAAACAAACACATAAGAAATCATAAATATGACCATAATCCCTATGCTATTTGTAATTAAAGAGCTTCCAATATTTTGTGTCTCATTGTACGTGCTTGGTTACATGCACCTGAGACAATACAGGGTGAGGCTGTGATTTTATGGCAATGAGCTTTACAAAATTCAAATTAGATTATCTTGGTCAACAGCTATTTGGTGAACACTAATGTCCACTACAATAAAGAAAAGGCATACATTACAGTTATTCTGTCAAAATGAAAGATATATATTTCACCACATGGGGGCATCAGTTACTTAAAAACTGGAGTCTAATTAGAAAGGAAAACAAATTTTTGAATTGTTAGTAATCTAATCAATTTAAAAAAATTTAACCTATAATACTGAAACAGTAAACTGACAAGCTAATCTATTGGGTGGAAATCAGATGTAATTCTTAAATGCTTACTTTAACACTGGCTGAAAAATCTAACAATCTCTCTAATCCAGGAGGTTAAACTGCTGCCTTTAGCAAAGTTGCATTTCTCCCAAGAAGGCTGCATCCATCACTAAATCTTTCAACACCATACTTGAGAAGCCTTAGGTAGATGCCTTAAGTAGCTTAAACTATCTAAGCAAGGATGCATTAAGCATTTTTAAATTTGGAATCTTTTTCTCAGATTTCCCTATTAAGTTAATATTAAATATGTATGTGCATGTTTCATGACAATTCTCCAAAGATAATCATTCTGTCCAAAAGATATACTCCTGGTGAGGAACTTTTCTTTCTGAATACTGAATACTAAGAGTGGTTTTCAGCTACCAGTCTGTAAACTGGTGCCAGTTCCTCATATATAAAGTTTGAAAACCATGGGTTTAGAGAAGTTGGCATGCCAAAGATACAGGGTCGTGTTTTTTTGAAAGAGAAACAAGAGACAATGTTGACAGAGACACACAGAGATGTGAAAAAATAAATATATAAACATATATATTAAAGTGGGTCACCGTCTACACCAGCAATAGCATACTAATTAAAGGGCTTACAGAGGCAAGTAGCTTAAATGAACACACGAACAAAGATGGCTGAAAGAACAGCTTACAAGGACTTTGAGCAAAATGCACAGCAGGTGACTAATTCCACTATCTCTTAAATAAGCTTAAGTAACAAAATAGACTTCAGGTCTACACACATGATACAAAGACAGAACTTTTGAATTGAACCATATTCAAACTCACACCCAAATAAAGTTTATAGCATGTGTTTTTACATGCATGCAAAAAAAGGCATTATATTCAATATATAATTATAAACTTGTGTAAAATAGATCAAAAGAGAAAGTATCAAAATCTAGTTATCAATATATATGCATGTTGACTAAATGTATTTTAAAAAATGACTACAATAAGTCACTACCCTAAAAAACCATATTATTGTATCTGAAGTTACAAAAACTATCCCACAGAAAGTCTCAAGTTAGTCAAACAAAGTATGTTTAACCAAACCACATTAAATAAATTGTTGAAATGGAATCAGACATTCAAACCCCTACAACCACTGAAATGTAAGTGCAAAGACCAAATATAATATAGTACTTTGCGGCCATAAAAATATGTTTTCAAAAAGTATTTCATGAACAAAGAAACTATAGAAGTTAGTATGGAAAAAGAAAATGCAATGATCAGAATAATTAAAATATTATGAAGGGGACATACAATGCACTGGAGGTGGGGAAAGTAAGGGAAATGAAAATTACAAAATCTAAACAAAACGCTTCCATCATTTTCATTAAACAGGTGATAGACAGTGACCTCTTTCTTTTTTTGTTATTATTGTTAAAAATTCTTTTCAATAAATATTATCTTTAGAAAAGGGAAAAATGATAGTTTAAAAGATTAAACTTCTCTAAACAAACTGTTAAGAGTTAAACGGAACACACTGACTTGGAAGATACACCCTGCCTGCAAGAAGTCAGGATCCAATATTTAAACTGGATATAAATTGTACAGTGAAGCCAACCAAACCATTCTATTATATTTCTTAAATTGTAGCTGTTGATTGCTATAACTCTTTAAACACAAATTCTTGTAGAGCTCATAATAACTGTTACATGCCAATAAAAATACACAGCCCAGTCCTGAAGCTTAACTTTTGGCATATTAAAAAAAAAGCTTCAATTTCAATTTTCAAAATTATATTTAGAATTTGGCAACTATAGTTAACGTGGCAGGTCAAAGACACCTGCTTGTACAGTAAATACAATTTAAATAAAGCATAGATCATTTTAACAAAAGATCTGTTTCAGTATAAAAAATTTAGCAACAACTTTTTGTAGTAGCATTAACTCATTTAAGCTAGCCTTAATTTTAAAATGCTATGTTGCTTATAAATAATGCAATTTAAGAATAAGAAAATGAAGCTAACAAGATACAGATGAGGCTGTTACCAGGCTCCGTGCATGTGAACAAGTGATGCGATAAACCTCCCGTCAGTGCGTTTAAGAAGCACGGGTGCGCCGCCAAAGGCAGCAACAATGGCATACCTAATCTGTAGCAGATGAAGAAAATTTGGCAAACTCACATTTTACAAGACACAAAGAAGCTTAAAAGGAAAAAAAAATTTAAGTCTGCATTAACTGTGCTTTTTTCAAACGATCGTAAACAAAGTGGAACTCAACCTTAAATTTAATCTTCTGCAATCACGTAAGATTTATGAGGCCTACTTCATTTATCTTGGGTGCCAGAAAAGTCAAATTACTCAAAGTGCTTTCCTGGTGACTGCAAGTAAACAACACTTTTTTTTTCTTTTTCAAATTTAACTTCTGATTTTCAACAAGTCCATTTAATTAGAGGGACAACCACATCATGAACAAGTGACTGTTTATATGATGTAACTATCTGATTCATCATTTAAGACCTGAGTTTTTAGTTAGAACTTCAAGGCTCCAAAGAAAAGAAAACTCCCCTAAAATTTAAACAAAAATGCATGTGTGTGCAGACTCTAAGGAAGGGATTCTCAATTTTTCCAATTTTCAATTATCCTTGACTTCTAGAAAGTAGGGAAACTCTTGCATTATGGACTTCGTACAATAAATATTTATCTTTTTATAATACTAGCATACTTAATAGCACAATTGAGTCAAGCAACAATGTGTTTTTCAAAAGCTAATTTTTCTTTTACTTTCTTATATATCTTTACAGAAATAAAATTCATAATTCATATTCACTACTAACCTAAATAAATTGCTCAAATTCCAGAATAGCTAAAAAAATCTACCAATTGGTGAACTTTTTTTCTGGGCGGGGGGTCACACCCAGTGATGCTCAGGGGTTACTCCTGGCTATGCACTCAGAAATTGCTCCTGGCTTAGGGGGACCATATGGGACGCCGGGGGATAGAACCGCAGTCTGTCCTAGGTTAGCTGCGTGCAAGGCAAAAGCCCTACCACTTGCGCCACCACTCCAGCCCCAATTGGTGAACTTTTAAAATAAAAGTTTAGTAGCTAGTATAATCCACATGATGCTGTTGTCTGGATTACTTTATTTTGTAATAAGAGGGATAGAAATAAAAAGCAAAATAAGCGGTATAAAGAACATGTATATAATTCTAACTGTTCTTCATTAGGTAAATAAGGTAAAAAGGAGATAAAAAAAAAGAACAAGCATAATTCGTTAACTAGAAAAATGCTTTCAAACTTAAATGGGAAAAATGGGGGGTTCTGCTCTGGAAACACCTCTTCACTGCTCACTTGATGTCTACTAAACCCTGTGCACAGCTTCATCATATAGCACTCCCTTGAATTTATCAGTAGTATAACTGACTTCACTACATAGCCTATGGCTTCCTGGAGAGGCCAAAGGTCCCTTTCAGATTTCATCATGCATCCACATGATGCAATTGTGCTAGAGTCACCCCTACCATAGGGAAGTATTCAAATGCTAGTGGATAATAAAAGGCTCTTCAGATAATGCTAAAACTTGATGATATACACGTTTTGGTGAGGTTGGGTGTGAGTATGAAAGAAAAAGGAAGCATTTCTGACATTCTTATTCCAGTCTATGGACTATACAGTGGGACTCAATGTATTAGTAAAAAAAAAAAATGCTAAAATAGCAACTATTTTAGGTAAACCTTAATAATTCAGGATATCATCAAGAATTAAAGTGCTTAATTAGCTGGTTTAGGGATTGTTTCTTTTATGGTAAACTGTGATCCACAGTGCAAATTAAAATATAGTTAAAATTATCCATCATAAAAAACTCATTCTGGAAAATACAAAAATCAATTTATATTTACTTTCCATGTTTTTTAAAAGGCAAGAAAATTCTGAAGCCATTAAGTATCAATATAACAACCACAAAAATGCCTTTTCATTAATAATAATAGAATGCTTAAGTTCTAGAGCCATTCAAGTGACTAACATTAGTGACTGGCCCATTTTCATTTACATTGTGTTAACTTAAAGAAAAGCCCAATGCATATTCTCTAGAATTCCCAGAAAAGGCTTTTACTTTCACTCATTTATATATCTTTAATTGCTGTAAAACCATGTCTCACAGCTTGCTGATAGAGAACTAATCAATGACTGCCATTTCTGAAAAACTGTAATGCTATATACTAGAGCTTTATGATTTTATTAAAAAATGGAAGAGAAACAGCCACTCATAATAAACCTGACAGTATCATGACAACAAATTTAAAATGCTCTAGTAATTGCCTGTCAACAGTTCACCAATTAAGAGATCTGAAATCAGTCGATTAGCAATATCACATTTTGTCCTATGTATTATACTTTATTATTCTTAAAATATACTTTTTTATTAAAATAAATTACTAATAAACTTGAAAGGTGACTGATAAAGTCTTATTTAATAGCTCTGGAGCAAAAACCACTGCTCTAGTTTCTTTATGTAACATTTTATCATTGTATCATTAAGTTTTCTTTTCTTACCTTTAAAGAAGTCATTTCACTGGAGGCAAGGCATGGCCGCTGCTTACCAACCACCTAATTCCTGGCACTGACTAACTGTTCAAAATTCTTGACAGCTACCATCAGCTGCAGAAAGGAAGCTCACTCTTCTCCCAAATTCCTGCGTCCTGTCAACTGACATGGTGACAACAGGCAGAGGCAGTGTTCTTCCTGTGGAGCCTACCAGTTCCTGAAACATTCGCAGGTGAAAATGCCTAGAAACTGTAGGGTACTCATCGTCGTTGTGTGCATGTACATGAGTATATATACACACAAACATAAACACAGTGTCACTGGATTAACCATCCAAGTTATAATTAAGACAATACGTCTGCTGACCTTGAAGACAAACTCAATTCTCCTATCAGACCTCTGAGGCATAATTTTCCTAGCTATAAGACAAGGTTTCATCTGTCTTAGAGCAAACATTTTTCACTTGTTTCAAATCAGGCAGTTTGTAAAATGCAACCTATAAATATAACATGGGTTTGGCAAACTATGTAAACTCAAGCCAAATTCTTTTATTTACAAAAATATAGGCTGTGTGTATTATCTTCATACACAATTCTGTATGTAAAATCCATGACTGTGTTAGTGTTATAACAAAGGAATGTATAATTGCAATAAAGACCAGAAGGTAAAAATCTGAAAAATGACTAACAACCCCTTGCAGAAAAATCTGTTAAAAATCTGCCAGCCCCTTTTATGATTTAGCTATGAACTGCTAAATTCATATATTTTATGTCATCTAATTCTTTTCAAGAATCATCTGCATGGAACAGAGTATCTCTTAAGTTGCAAAATAAATAAAAATAAAGCAAACAAAAGCTCTAACCTGTCAAAGACATCTATTGCTATATGGAAATATGTTAAATGTGCAGACTCCTGAACAAATCTTGAGTTGTTCTTGGATGTATACCTAAGCCATAAAAACTGATTTTTCAAAAGTGGTTGTTCTGGTGAGGATGATCACAAATCAAATATAAATACTTAATAAAAAACACGTGACTTATCCTAACACCACTTATTTGCACATGATTAAGCAGAAATTTAATCCAGAATTTGTTCTTTCTGACTTCTCTTGGTTTTAACTAGGTTTAGTACTTAGGCTGAGTTACCTAGATCTTTTTACTTTAGTTAAAATATACAAAATTTATGTTTCTGTGATTATAAAGATTATATGCAGAGACAGCAAAACAATCCCATGTAAATTGATAAAATTTAAGTGAACTTTGTGCTTATGAGAAACTAAATAGTGGCTTTTACATCAAGATACTTTGTTTTTGTTTTCATCTTGTTACTTTTATATATTACATCTCCTAGAGGGGTACAAAAGGGTAAAATCATGTGATCAAATCCTAAGAATATCCTAAAATGAACAAATATTTTTTCAGTATCTTATGCAGTTTAATCACTTATTCTATGTTGAAATTATTTTAATCTCAAAACTCAACTCAGCTGTTACCTGCTTTAACAAGACAATTAAGAACTTTGAGACATTTGGGACTTAAGACATTAAGAACTTTGGGACATTGGTGATGGGAATGTTGCACTGGTGAAGGGTCTTTTTTTATATATATAAAATGCTAAATAATAAAAAAAAAGGAAAAAATTTTAAAAAAAGATCACCACCTTATAATAAAAAAAAAACTTTGAAGCTCATTATTTCTTGAAATTGCTGTCACAAGTAAAATACTTTCTATACTAATTCTCAAATATAGTATCTGAGTCCCAAAATATCAATCTCACATATTATTTTAGCTATTTAAATATACTAAACTTAAAATTTTTACTTTTAAAGAATTAAGGTATCTTTTCTTTATAGTTAAAACAAGCATTGTTCATATTTTCATATATAACCTTCTTATCAATTCAAAATAAACTTTCTTGTACCATTTGCATAAGTGTTCAGTTATGCCTGAATATCATCAAAACCAGTTTTCTTTGTGATGTATCAACTTAACACATAATTACTGTTTGGTATGGCTCAGTGGAGGAGCAATTGCCTTGTATGAGGCCTTGAGTTTGATGCCTGGTATGGGGAAGAAAATTGTTTTTTTAAAGATAGCCAAAGAACTAACCTCCCTAAGGAACACCATAAAAAAATAAAAATGATTTAGATAACTTGGAAAATAAACATATGGCAATCTTAAACTCATAGTCAATGAAAGATTTTAAAAATTAAATTAAAGATTTTAAAAATATGAGGAATTTTATTAATCACTGAATTTAGATAGGCAACTGATTAAATGAAAAAGTAAAAATGTATTTTATACTTAAGACAAAGTAATCTGATTTTCTTGGTCCCTAATATTTTAGTTTTGTAATAAGTTTGCTCCATGAAATGAATATGCAAAATAAACTTAAAAATAAATATATGAAGTTAAAATATATTTCAAAGGAAATGATAATCTGATTAGTTTGCAGTTAAAAATAAAGCTGAGTATCCACTTCAAACATAAGATGAAGTCCCTCACTTGAAATTTCATCATTTAAACTGTGTTCATGATCTTAAACTGAACTTAAGAAACAACTATTAATTTAGTGAATAACTAGAAATGTCTCAGAAAGGGCACTGAGATTTGGTTACTAGCATTATAATAATTACATACACATTATGACAATGATAAACAATAATAAACTAAAGGACACTGTCAAGTAATATATACAACTTAAGTTAAAAAAAATTTTAAGGGCCAGAGAGATTATACAATAGGTAAAGTACTTGCCTTGCATGACCAAGTTGGGTTTGTATTCCATAGGGTCATGTGTTGCATGTCCTCTGTCCCCCTCCCCCGGCAGCCCACCACAAGTAAATTCCTGAGCATCACCAGGTGTGGCCCATACACACTCACACACACAAAAAAAATTTTATTCCACACACTCAAAATAAAGATGTTGGGGCTGGAGCAATGGATAATACAGCAGATAAAGCGCTTGCTTGCCTTGCACGCAGTCGACCTGGGTTTGGTCCCTGGCATCCCCTATGGTCCCCCAAGCCTGCCAGAAGTGATTCCTGAGTGCAAAGTCAGGAGTAACCCCTGAGCACCGCTGGGTGTGACCCACAAAACAAAAAATAAATAAACAAACAAAATAAAGGTGTTAGCTCAGTATATATTTTTAAAGAGTTCAATAAACATTAAAGTATCAAATGTCTGTGATTCATACTCTACCATCCTTGACAATGTTCTTTGGTTAGCTTTTTTCAAGTCGATCATATATATTAATCTTTGAATTAGAAAAGTCTTGACACTTTTTGAATGGGTCATAGACAGTAATTTAATAAAATTAAGACCACTTAATCAGAATGTCCAGGAAACTAAAGTATCTCAAAACAGATACTCTTCAAAACTGACTTGTTATAAAATATAATTGCTTCTAATTTTAGCATAATTTTGGATTAATAATTTTCTATCCAAAATTTTTATTTTACATATCAATTTAGTATTGAAGGACATCTATCATTTAGCAACCAAACCTCAGACCACTTTATTTCAATAATACAACCAAGTTTAACTCAAATGTGAACACAGCAAGATGTAATCAAAGGATATTTTCAAGAACATATCACTATATCTCAAAGTGTTAAAAAAAAAAAAAAAAAAGAAAGAAAGAAAAATGACATTTCCCAACTCCTCCGTTACTACTTTAGCAGAGATCAATTTCAGGAACTACCATGACATTTTCTTCCTTACCATAAAACATCTAACAAATCGGCATAACACTCAAGTAATAGAAAACCAAAAAACAAGTTTATTTCTAACTATGTTAAGCTTCTCACAACTGAGAAATTAACTTTACTTATAAAGCAGTGAAACATCAGTTGGTTTTTATCCCCTTACAAGCAGAAACATTTTCAAGTGATGAATAACCTAATATACATCAGAGTTAAACTCAAATTTTAATCCTTTTTATTTTTACTACTGTTTTTTCAAATCTCTTATCAGGACCCAAAAGCTGTCTCTAACAAAATGTATTTTATAGAAATATAGAGACAGTATGTATTCAGTGTTCAGCAGTTACCCTAATTTTATAAAGCCCTAAAGATCCTTATATACTTATACAAATTTTTGCTCCATGCTTTTAAATTATTTTGACTGATATAAAGATTAAAGAACCATTAAAAATATAACAGGAATCAACTTCATTTACTAATAAAGTCAAATACCTACCTTGTTTCTCATTGTAGATTATATTCTTACACAACAGATCATTATGGCAAAGTACAACAGGTGAGCCCAATTTGGAAAGATTCTCTTTCATCCAAGTCATCTCTTCTTGAAGAATTTGAGAGCTTGGTATATCACTTAGGAACCTTTTGGTTGCAAAGGAAGTTATATCTTATTAATGACAGGTTTCAAGTTTCATTAAAAAATAAGACCTATTTTTACAGTTATGTTATTTATGTTAAATTGTGTGTTAAATTAAAACAACAGAACATTTATTTAAAAGTTGGAATGTCAATGTTATCAAGAGACCCAAACTTTACCAATCTATACTTAAAACAGGCCTGCTCTACAGGCAGCCTGGTAGGCAAAGGGAGATAGTATGGAATACACCTGGGAAACACTGATGGAGGAAGGTTGTTACTGGTGGTAGGAATGGCCCTGATTCACTGTATGTCTGAAACTCAACTATGAAGTAAATCACAGTAATTTCAGTAAAACTGAATTCAAAAAGAAAAAGATCAAGTTGAGACTACTCACAAGAATGCAGAGTACAAAAAAAGATAGAAAAATATTAGAAATGTTAGGAAAATTGGATAAACAATATGGAAATTCAACATGTCTGAGGGAGAGTTTCAGAAAGATAAAGGAGAAAAATAACAAAATAAGACAATACTGAAAAGTAACAAGTGAGCATTTCCCAGAGTTGATAAAAGGTACTATCCCTTATGCCAGAAACTCACTGGTTGCTGATCAGAATGAACAAAAGAAGACTAAGAGGGCATAGTCTAGTGAAATTTTAGAATGATCAGAGAAAAGAAACTACTAAAAAACCTCTAGCAAGAAAAAAATGTAAGTTATTATAAAGGGACAAGAATCAGGCCTTACAATGACTAGCTTGGGAAACCCAGAAGGATGGAGATTTGCATATTTACACAGCCAAACAGAAAATGCTGAAATTAAAATATAACAACATAAATGGGGGCCCAGAGCACAGCGATAAGGCATTTGCCTTGCAGGTGGCTGACCTAGGAGGGACCTGATTCGATTCTGTCATTCCATGTGGTCCCCCAGTTTGCCAGGGGCAATTTCTAAGCACAAAACCAGGAGTGACCACTGAGCTCCACTAGGTATGGCAGAAAAACCAATTAATCAATCAAATAAATAAAGTTTAAAAAACATTCCTAAAAAAATGATTTTTTTTGTCATTGTAGTTTTTTGGGGGTTTTTTGGTTTGTTTGTTTGTTTGGGTTTTTTGTATTTTTTTCTTTTTGTTATGTTTTCTTCCTTTTTCCCTTTCTTCTTTTAAATTGATTTCTTTTTCCTTTGGTTTTTGGGTCACACCTGGCTTCGCTCAGGGGTTACTCCTGACTCTATGCTCAGAAATCGCTCCTGGGGCCGGGCGGTGGCGCAAGAGGTAAGGTGCCTGCCTTGCCTGCGCTAGCCTTGGACGGACCGCGGTTCGATCCCCCGGTGTCCCATATGGTCCCCCAAGCCAGGAGCAACTTCTGAGCGCATAGCCAGGAGTAACCCCTGAGCGTCAATGGGTGTGGCCCAAAAACCAAAAAAAAAAAAAAAAAAAGAAATCGCTCCTGGCAGACTCAGGGGACCATATCGGATGCCGGGATTCGAACCACCATCCTTCTGTATGCAAGGCAAACACCTACCTCCATGCTATCTCTCCGGCCTCTAAATTGATATTTTTAACCTCTACAAGGACTCCTCTCAGTTTTTTGTTTTTTTTTTATTTTTTTGTTTTTATTTTCTTCCTTTCTTTTCTTTTTTCTTTTTCTATTTTTTTCTTCAAACAGAACCATATAACTTGTATCATCTTATTCTACCTCATAAATTGAGGCGGGGGGGTGGGGGGGGATGAATGATACCAAAATCAAACAATCGTGTGAACACTGAGTAGAAATAAAAAGATGATCAGACTTAAACAGCAAATCCAAAGCCAATGACAACAGAATTCGATACCCACTCTACAACAAGCTAGACATGGAGGGGACCACTTACACTAGCAGCCCCGGGGAAGGGAGGGGGCAAAAGAGCGGGGATATGGGATTCATGCTGAGAACAGGGGTGGAGGGAGGACAACACTGGTGGTGGGAATGCCTCTGATTCAATGTCACTATGTACCTAAAATATTACTGTGAAAGATTTGTAATTCACTTTGGTCACAATGAAAATTATTTAAAAAGAGAAAACATTTTTAAAAAATGATAAAATTCAAATGTTTAAAAACAGAGTAGCTACTATTTAGAAGCAAAAAAGAAAAGAGTAGAAAAGTTAAGTGAGTGCAGAAATAACTGCCCTAGAGTTTTCTTTTTATTTGTTTCTTTTTTTTTAACTTTTGGATCACATCTGGCAGTGCACTCAGGAATCACTCCTGACAGGCTCAAGGGACCAGACAGGACTTTGATGGAGGTTAAACTCTGATCAGCCATATGCAAGGCAAGTGCCCTACTTGCTGCACTACTGCTCTGACCCCAAGCCCTGGAGTTTTCTAAAGGAGAGGCAATGATTATCTGAGCTGATGAACAGAAAATAAAAATGTGTGTATGTTAGGCATTTCTCTCTGCTTGCTGTGTCTTCACAAAATGACTTTTATTCATTTATTTTCTGATAAATCCATTAGCCATTTCAAGTTTTGTTGGAACAAGTAAAAACATGAAATAAATTTGTTACATGCCTGCCAAAAGGGCCGGTCCGGGATGAGAAGGAACCTGGAGACACTGGCAGTGGGCTTCTTGTTAGAATATTATATACCTAAAACAACTCTATCACGAACAACTTTGAAAATCAAGGTGTCTTAATAAGAAAATTAAAATAGGGGCCGGGAAGGTGGCGCTAGAGGTAAGGTGTCTGCCTTGCAAGTGCTAGCGTAGGATGGACCTCGGTTCCATCCCAGGAGTCCTATATGGTCCCCCCAAGCCAGGGGCGATTTCTAGGCGCATAGCCAGGAGTAACCCCTGAGCGTCAAATGGGTGTGGCCCAAAAACCAAAAAAAAAAAAGTAAAATAATTAAAAATAAATAATAAAAATTGAAATGAGAATCTTCACAAATTAAAATGTGAATGAAAAGAGAGCAACAGTTAAATGAGTGGAAAAATGTTAATGTATCCTATTAAAAAAAGAGAAAAAATTGGGGACTGGAGTGATAGTACAGTGGGTAAGGCATTTTTTTGTATACAGCAGACCCAGATTTGATCCACAGTATATCATAAGGTCCCCCAGAACCTGCCAGGAGTGATTTCTGAGTGTAGAGCCAGGAATAACCCCAAAAAGCTGCCAGGTGTAGCCCAAAAGCCAAAGAAAGAGGGGGAAGTACTACATTGCTAATACTAACATTAACAAGCACTGTGTTAAATTTTTATTAACTTCATTTTATAAAGATGGGAAATCCAGATATAAAGAGCATGAAGAAGAGTACAGACAGGAGAGCTATTAAGGAAGGTTAATTATTCATAGTTAAATAAAGATAACACATTTTAAGAGTTAAAGCATCTATTTTGAACTAGTAAAAAATAAATGCCATCTCAAGCAGCTAAATTTACATTTCAAAATCAGTGCTGTCGGCTGATAAGTCACCTCAAGTTATATATTATTTAAACACATGCTAAGAAGAGAACATGACAAGACTATTTGTCTATTCTGAAAAAATGCTTCAGACTGGACGACTTAAATGATGGGAGGACTGAAATGGAAGAAAGTGTGACTTCCAACATCACCTTTTTTTCCTCTTTTTTGGGGGGGCACACCCAGTTATGCTCAGGGGTTACAGAAATCACTCCTGGCTCGGGGGACCATATGGGACGCCAGGGATCGAACCCAGGTCCATCCTGGGTAAGTCAAAAGCAAGGCAAATGCCCTACCACTGTACCACTGTTCTAGCCCCGTATGAGTAATAATTTAAATCGCATCACACATAGATTTAATACTTACTGTTCTAGGTTAAGTGTCATAAAACCCTCATAGTTCTAAAAGTAAACTATCATTGTTATTTCCATTTTACATACAAGGAAACGAAGCTCACACACTGTAAATCTATAGGACTGTCCACAGAACCAAGACTTGGCCCAGGCAGGCTAGTTTCAGGTCCTGAATCTTAAACTCTCCAGAATCTTAAACTGTTGGTCACAGCCCCAGTTTGGGGGAGGGGATGTAAACTAAAGGTAGGTGTGGTTTAAAAAAAAAATCTTAAAATAAGTTTATGATGGGGCCAGAGTGGTGGCACAGTGATAGGGCATTTGCCTGGCATGTGGCTGACCCAGGACGGACCTGGCCCCATATAATCCCCCAAGCCAAGAGTGATTTCTGAGCACATAGCCAGGAGCAACCTCTGAGCATCACCAGGTGTGGCCCAAAATAAAAATAAAATAAAAGTTTATGATGATCATAAAATGTCTGCTCTATAAAGATATCTTATCTACCTGGGGTTGCATAAAATCTCTCAGGAGAATCTGATTATTTGCTCAAAGTCCAATCCCTTGTCTAGAGGGCAAGAATGACCTCAGGGGAAACCAAAGACCATTTTTTCAGATAATTCCAATTTGAAGGAAAAGGTATAAAGAGCAAGTCAGATAAATAAAAGACAACTCTGAAGGACATCAAAAGGAATTCTGACGCCACAAGCTTGCTCTTCAAATTGACCGACAATCACTGCACTGTTTGTAAAAAAAAAAAATCTATTTTAACTATCAGGGACAAAAATATCCATTCCAGTGAGAAAAGGTCACAACGTGGAAAAAGTTCAAGAAGCCCTTACATGCTACTTACATGGCAGCTCCCAATTACACTGCCATAAAAAACCAAGAAAATGTTGCATTCACCACTCCAGCCACTTTATTATCCTAGGATTGCCTCTAGTCTTTGAATAAAATTCTTTTAGAGTCAGAGCCAATAGCATAGCCGGTAGGGTATCTGCTGACCCAGGTTCAATCCCCGGCATCTCCTATATCCCCTAGAGCAGGGTTCTCAAACTCGGGGCCCATGCCGAAAATGGCCCTCCCTACAACATTTTGTGGCTCTGCCCTAGAGGAATCTTT
The DNA here is from genome assembly GCF_024139225.1 of Suncus etruscus. NCBI lineage: Eukaryota > Metazoa > Chordata > Mammalia > Eulipotyphla > Soricidae > Suncus > Suncus etruscus. The sequence continues at coordinate 26,109,819 of NC_064858.1, forward strand.
TTGTTTTGTTTTGTTTTGTTTTAGTTGTTTGGGTCACACCCCCCAATGTTCAAGGCTTACTACTAATTTTGCACTCAAGGATCACCCCGACTTTGCCTCCTGTGGCCCCCAGGTAAATTGAGTTTGAGACCCCTGCCCTAGAGTCTTCCAGATCTGATTTCTGATCGAAGAGCCAGGGGATCAAAAACAAATAAACAAAAAATTACTCTTTCAAAAGGCGAGTTTCTAGACCAGAACATATGCCTTGTTTTCAGCAGCCATGAGTAAGACTTGACCCGCCCTAGGAAGCAGCCCTGGCACCCTGGCACTGTCAAGCTCTAACAATCAAAGCTTCCACCACTCTCCTGCGTCTTGCTACTTGCAGATGCCCCTGGCAGCCATGTCCATGAGCCAGGGCTTTCTGTCAAGGCTACACAAGGAGCCTAGTCCATAGACTCATATAACTCTTGAGAGGTCCAACTAGCAGGAGCTTATGGACTGTCCACTGAGGTCCTTCTGTAAGGCGGTGGCCTGCAGAATCCCTGTGGTTGGATATACACAGACCGACCCTATAACTGCCACCATGCCAATGGCCCAGCTTCACTACTTCTCCAATCATCTTTGCAGGCTACTAGCTGTCAAACATGCCAGGGATGCTGGTTTTGTGGCTGATATTCACACCCATGAGCAAGGGTCTTCCATCAAATATGTGCAAGTGGCCAACGCCAGAAACTCGTGTTACTCTCCAAGGAGAGGCAGGAAAAGCTCATGGACATACTGGCCTCGCAGCTGATTGCACTGGGGCCCTTCAGAGGGAACCTACAAACCATCTCTGTCACTGTATGAGCTCATCAGCCCACTACTGCTGATCCTCAGATTTATAGACTACATGGCCACACGACACCCCTTAATTTTAATTCTGATTTTCCAGTAATAATATCTTAAATTTTAAGTAAATTATTCCTACCTGCCAAGGGGTTGGATTCAGGGAGGTTGGGAAACTGATGACTAGGAATGGAGGGAAATTTATCTTTGGTGGTGGAATTCTGATTGCCAGAAATAAGTATTATGAACAACTCAGTAAACTAGTGTCTAAAATAAGGAAATTAAAAACAAACAAACAAACAAACAAAAAATCCCTTCAACCAGGAACTGGAGTGATAGGACAGAAGGTAAGGTGTTTGCCTGCACATCGCCAACCTTGGGTTTGATCTCTGGTATCCCATTTGATCCCCTGAGCTCTATAGGATGGATCCCTGCATACAAAACAAAGAGTAAGTCCTAAGCACTGTCAGGAGTGGCCCTCCCCCACAAAAAATATTTTTCAGTCAAACATCCCAGCAAAATGTGCCTGAAAGTGGCCTCCAGGGGCCTTTGGGCACAGCTTAGGAAATCCAGAAAAAAAAAAAAAAAGAAAGAAATGCTGTGGTTTTTACAGTTTGTCCGTGTCGTCGTCGTCCCCTTCTCCTGGCCCCCAAGAAGCTTTTATTTTTCTGCAGGTCACTTCCTGCCTAACCAGCATACAGAATACTTACAGAACGGCCAATCCCAGTTACAGAAGTGTACTCTCCTGGTCAAATTTAAAGTCTGAGAAACTCACTAAAATACAAATACATACTAGCAGCATCAAGTGAATTTTTTAAATAATCAATATCAACAGAACAGATCTACTTTTCCCTAACTATATTTTAAAAATTAATTTTTTAAAAATCTACTGATTCTATTTATATTTTTATTTATCTATTGCCTCATTTTTCGTAAGAGAGACAGATGCCCAGGGCCTCTAACACTGAGCCATCATCAATCAAGCCTCTCTCAATAGTTCCGAACATAAAGACTTGATAAGTAAACAACTTGTAGTCTTTGTATGCATTTATAAGTACAAAGAACAACATAAAGTCAAATTTTGTATCAGTACTAGCCAAACTATACAAAGATATGTCCATATTCTAAATACTAAGGTTGACAAAATAACAAAATATGTTCACAGAATTCATATTCTAAAATACTATAGTTGACAAAGATTAAAAATGCCGACAGAATTCATAGTCTAAATAAGGTTAACAAAATGACTACGGGGGCCAGAAGAGAACACACAACAGATAACGAGTTTGCCTTGAATACAGCAGATCCAGGGTTGATCCCTGGCACTACATGTGCTCCCCTGCGATATACCAAGATTGATCCTTCTATAGAGCCAGAAATAAGCCCTCCATACAAAGAGATATGGCCCCCTCAAAAAAAAAAAATTTAAAAGGTCCCTAAAATCAATTCAGACTATGCAATAAAGTACATATTCACAATGTCTGTTATGTTTACTTCCAAATATTCTGCAAAATGTTTCTTGGTCTCTGATCACCTGCCCACCCCTTCTATCTTTACTCTCCACTTTTGCAGAGTTGTGATTATGGTTTTTGGTATTTCCTTTGGGGGCAGGGTCTAATAGTTATTTCTGAAATGCCAAGAGTTTACATGAATCAATGCTGACCAAGAAAAGAATAAATAAGCCAGACTATACATTTAAAAAAATAAAAGTAGAAAACTTATTTATAAAATTCTATGATAGTGCAAAGTAACATAAAACTATTTCAAATATAAAAGTAATCCTACCTTTTATTAATGGCTTCATCTGTAAATCCTGTGGGAATGAGAGAGAAATATTTTCCCATTTTCAGCCACAGATTAGATTTGGGAATCCAACCATTATGTGCATGGATAGCATGGATTTTAGCAAGCTGACGTGCTATTAGCCTGTTTGAAAACAAATAGCATCAAAAGTTTTAAACATTAAAAGTTCACATATACCCACAAAAAAACTAAATTACCTAGTGTACATTATTTAATGGCATGATTGCATTTTTCCCATATAGAAGACAACATAATTTTGCAAACCAATTGTCACAAGGAAAGCAAGGATATTTAACGTATCAGTTTAAGTAGAAGAACTTTACACAAATAGCTTGGGGTCAGCAGTCTGGTATACTATTATAATTTCAAGACTTGGCCTCACTGCATTTGAACCACACTGTCATTTTTATTCTAAGCCACTGATCAAAGACAAAAAGCTACTATAATTAAAAGATAACTGAGCAAAGAAACGATTTCTGGCTATCTGTGTTAAAAACAGTTTCTCTATGTATTAGCACTTTCTTGACTTTAAACTAAATCTAAATTCAACAAAGCCATTCAAAGTTGTGTACACATCTCTGTGCTCCTTGTTCTATAGAATCTAGCACAACAAATGCTAAGGGAAGAGCTACTCAGAAATAACACCTAATAAAGACTACTTAAAAACCTGCTAATTCGTAAATTTTAAAAGTTTTACTAATCTAACATAACGTTCTCCAAAGCATAGTTGTAGGACCTATGACACATAACGGTATTTATGATGTAATCGGGGCACCATTTCTTTTTCAATCTAAAACCAGAGTTATTACATTGTAATAGTAGTTTAGCAGTAAATGATTTTAAGTACCAGTAGCACAATTTTAAGTTTCATACCTGGTTGCACCTTTTATCTCTAGATAAAGAAATATGGCTTCTATGTGTATAAAAAGTTACCAACCGTAAGAAAAGAAGAAATTCTGACTCATTCTACAACATAGATCAGGCATGGAAATCTTTTTTCTGCCCAAGAATCATTTGGATATGTGTGACATTATTTGAGAGCCAACAATCATGAGAACAGTTAGCATTACTAAGGTATAAACTTAAAAACTAATTAAGGATTCACAATATTCTCTTCCTGGGGTGTTATTTCTAACAGTATTGTAAATCATAATTAATGTTTAAATTTGATTAACATAATGCCAAATTTTATGTGTCTACCAAAGGAAAAAAATAAATAAAATGGTCATAACATTCTGAAAAATACTTAAGAGTAAATAGGTACTTAAATTGCTTTTTATTGGGACCGGAGAGCGGTAAGACGTTTGCCTTAGACGCTGAAGGATGGTGGTTTGAATCCAGGCATCCCATATGGTCCCCCGAACCTGCCAGGAGTGATTTCTGAGCGTAAATCCAGGAGTAACCTGAGCGCTGCCAGGTGTGACCCAAAAACCAAAAAATAATAAAATAAAATTGCTTTTTATTGGAGGCCAGAGCAGTGGCACAGCAGTAGGGCGTTGCCTTGCACACAGCTGACCTAGGATGGACCTTGGTTCTATATCCCTGCATCTCATATCGTGCCACAAGCTAGGAGCGATTTCTGAGCTCATAGTCAGGAGTAACACAAGACCATCACCAGGTGTGGCCCAAAAAAAAAAAAAAAACAAACAAACAAAAAATGCTTTTTATTAGCAAATTTTATATAAACTATTTTTTCTTCAATGATAAAGGCATTATTTAATAAACTACTGATCATGGTTCTGTGTAAGAAAATGTTTTAACTAAAGATTTTTAAGAAATCATGGTATACATGGAATGCACAATGGAATACTATGCCTATTAAGGACAAAATTATTCAATTTACCATGACGTTGGGTGTGATGAAGGGAGGTATTCTGCTGAGTGAAGTCAGAAGTTAAGGACAGATATACAGAATGATCTCATTTGTATTTTCCACAGTAAGGTAGCAACAATGGGCTACAACAACAGAACTGAAGAGCTGGTTCACAGAATTGAGCAGAGAAGGGCAATATTAAAAGGGAGGGACACTTGGTGGAAGAAGTGGAAACTATGGTGAGGATTCTGGTATTGGAATAATGGATGCATAGAACTATCATTAACAGTATTGGAAATACAGTACCTATAAAAATTTAATTTTTTTAAAAATCTAAGTTCTAGGTTTAGAATAAGAGTATAGCAGACAGGCTCTTGCCTTGCACCATGGCCAAGCCAGATCTGATCCCTGGAATCTGATATAATTCTCTGAGCTCCAACAGGAGTGATTCCTGAGTGAACAGCCAATAACAACCCTGGTACACTGCTGAGTGTGGCCCCAAACAGAAAAGAAATTAAAGATTCTGATTTCACTATCAAAATTTCTAATTTTTACCATCAGAAAATTGATTCTTCTATCTAGATATCAATAAGGTTCTACTGCAGAAAAAGTGAGGAAACTTTCGAGTCCTATTCTCAATAAGACCATGCTTAAAATTTCTAAGGCATCAGAGATTTTTTTGTCCTCAAATATCCTCTAAATACTAATTGCTTCTCTTCTCATAGGCTTTTTATAAGTGAGAGCACTATAATAACAGAAAATTATTTGAAATTGAAAATTCATCTCTAAATCAGCCATCCACCCATTTTATTTCATTTTCAGATGCTCCATTGAGTTGTTTGAAACTACAGTTGAACTGTTAAATTGATTTTCCTTTCACTTGTACCAGCCATTTTGCATGTTTTAGACAGTATTCAAAATTACCCTTTCAAGGTTAGCATAACAGTTATTTGTGCTGATGGACCTTTACTATATTTGAACATTAAGTGCTGTGAAACAGTATGCAATTTTACTTGCATTAGTTTACCTTATATTTCCCTACTGATTCCAAAAGAAAATGTTGCTAAATTCACCTGTAGTCCAGTGTCACTCATGAAGTTAAGAGTTTCCAGTTTAGGGTTTGACACTTGTGAGAAATCATTTTAAACTGTATTTCTCTTTTAATTTCTTTTTCTGGGTGGTTTTAGATTCCATTCCCCAGAAAAATATAAGCTTAGAAAAACCCTGATAAGAAAATTCCTAAACTCCTCCTATTTTGAACTTGAGGGTTTTTTTTTTTTTGAGGGTTTTTTTATTGGTTTTATTTTGTTTTGTTTTGTTTTAGGACCATAATCCCAGGATACTCATGAAATGGAAATGACGTGGTTCCAGAAACTGAATCTGGGTCTCCAGTTTGCAAAGCCTGTGCTCCCAAACCTTTGAGCCATCCCAGCCCTAATTTTTCAAAATTCTTTTACTTTTTTGTTGGGGGGGGGGGGGAGAAACACACCTGATAATGCTCTGAGGTTATTCCTGGCTCTGCACTCAGAAATTACTCCTGGCAGTGCTCGAGAGGACCAATGGGATGCCAGGGATCAAACCCAGGTTATTCTTGTACAAATTGTCCTACCTGCTATATTATCCCAGACCCCACAAACATTTTCTAAAGGTCTATGCAATACCTGATTGCTAAAGAGAAAGTAAAACAAAAAGATCACATATTTTCCTTTGAGATTAATGAAGGATTAACTTGGTGAAATTTATTACCTTCTATTCCACTCCCTCGGCTTTCTTCATTTTTTGGTGTTTACTTGTTTGGGGCCAATATGCTCAGGACTTATTCCTGACTCTATGCTGTGATCACTCCCAGCAGATGCCCTATGTGGTGCTTAGGATCAAACCCAGATCTGTCACGTCAAAGGCAAATGTCCTACTCACACCCTTCCTACTATACTATTTATCATTCCAGCCCAAGTATCATCATTTTAAAGTCCAATTCAAATTTTACTCAAGTGAGACACTGCCAAATTTATCAAGTTTACCAAACAGATAGTTTATCAAATTATCTCTTTTTCTTTTAAATTCTTCTGATCTTCTGTATAAACTACATAGCTAATTTTTTCCGAAAGTACTGCCTATCACATAATGAAAATTATACCAGAAACTGTTTTAATTATTACATTTTTCCTAGACTAAAAGAAATAATATATTCCAGTTGACTTTTATATTCAAAGATATTCCTATCACATAATGTATAGGCAAAGAACTATATCTCTGAATAAGCTAACATAAGAAAGTATTGGGATCAATGTCCATTGAAGCTATAATTTAATCAGGTCAATTTGTTGCCTGAAATATTAGCTTGATTTAATAACAATGGCTCAAAATGTAATACCTAAGTAATACAAAATTATTAGTATTTACCAGTTTAAAATCCCTTTTCACCATTAATATATAAAATCATTATTCTGAAGGTTTGGGGGCTATACTTGGCAGTACTCAGGAGATCAAGGGCTCTATGTTAAGGAGTAATCCCTGGTGGTGCTCAGGGAACCGTAATTAGTTCCAGATTAGTATCAAGATAAAAGCCATTAATCTTGGTACAGTCATGGAAAGTGCCTTCCCTCTTGTACTGTATCCCCTGCCCAGAGAGAGATTCATTTCTAGAGAAGGCACATTGTCTCAAATTCAAGATTCCTATCCTCAAGGACTCCAGAATTATCTAGTCAATTGCTTTAATTGAAAAATTTGTTAAAGTATTTCACCATAAATATTTGGAGACTAAAAATAATATTCTCTACAAAATCCTTTATAATCCAATTAATTCAAAATTTTCTTTTCCCCAATTGGCTTTTAATATTTTTATATTAACAAATCTACCAAATACTTAAATATTAAGATATTATAATATCTTAGGATAATTATAGTCTAATTGAAGTAAATCTAATAGCAAGTATTGCTAATTATCCAATTAATCATACCCTAGTACTTTATGCCAACTAATCATATCCTAGTATATAAAGTTACTTGCTGTTCCTTCCTTCTATTATCATTATCATTTGTTGCTTCTCAGCTTTCACTGTTTCTTTTATCCAAAACCATAGATCAACTGAATATATCACTTAATTACAAGTCAATATCATAAAATTTAAGTGCAATTAATTGAAAGTACTAATAACTAGTTTCTAACAATACATACGTATTTTTAATCAAATGTGTAGATGCCTACATTAATATTATATATCACTGCCACTGGAGTTCAAGTGAGAGTTTAAGTTTGGTATATTTGTTAAAAGACAGTTTATGGCTACCTTTTGTTACAAGTGAGTTATGCTGGCTAGATCAGGGAAAATAACATTAGCCATTAGCAACTTTTTTCTTAGGATCTTCAGACACTGACACCTAAAACAAGTACTCTCTTCCGTGCTTCAACAACTGGGAAGCTGTTACGGACCTTTCCAAATATCTTATTAAATGTTTTCTCTGAAAGAATTCCAGTTCTTCCTAGTTATGGTATAAGGTATTTCTCAAACTTTATAAAAACTAAGCATAAATCTATTTACCAGGATCCTTTACAATCTAAAATATGTAGAGAGGCTACATTTGATAGATAACAGCTCTGACTGGAGCATATTTCTATGTGGATTATAAGAAACAGGTTTAAAAAAAGCAACTGCTGGTTCATTTCATTTTTATCAGTGTTAATTTAAGATTCTTCAAGTATGACCCAGGATTCTTAGAGATCCCAAATCCCTATAGGAAATTGGTTGGATTTTTGTTTTTGTTTTTGTTTTTGTTTTGTTTTGGGTCACACCCGGTGACGCTCAGGGGTTACTCCTGGCTATGTGCTCAGAAATTGCTCCTGGCTTGGAGGACCATATGGGATGCCTGGGAATCAAACAGCAGTCCATCCTAGGTCAGCCGCATGCAAGGCAAATGCCCTACCGCTGCACCACCATTCCACGCCCCCATAGGAAATTGTAACCATTTCATAAGATACTATTCAAATCTTTATTCACTCTTTCTCTTACCAATTTATAGTGTGACAATTAAGATGTTAGTGAACTATTATGATGAGGCATCACAGTGATATAACCAAGAGAACACACACTAGATTCTTATATTTTAAAATACTTGCTTTCTTTTCAAAAGTGATAATAGACTGAGAAAAGCTTTACACATGAACAAAAAAGTTCTTTGGTCCTCAATAATCTTTTGTTTTGGTTTGGTTTCGGACAACCCCCAGCAATGCTTAAAGAATTATGTGTTATCAAAAGTAGAATAGGGACCTTACCCCTGCAAAGTATGTTCTTGGTTTTGTGAAATCTCAGCCTTTAATAACCTTTTTAAAAATATAAAAGGATTCTGAATCAAAGTGTTTGAGAACTTCGGGGTTAATTTATCTATGCACTTACTATTTTCAAATCAAGCCCACTTGCTAAAGTTCTTAGGAACAAAAAGAGAATATTAACAGATGGCAATTTTAGTTAAATGACCATGCAGATACAAGATTATTCATTAAAGCCAGAGTAAAATGTTTGACTTGCATGCAAGTTATTCCTAGAACTACAGTAACCAGAGTCATACCAGGAGTAAGCCCTGAGCACAAACAGGTGTAGTCCAACCCTTACCATCACCACCACTATCAAAAGGACATTATTTATATAGAAAAACCCCAGTTAACTGAATATGAGAAATATAGCAACGAAGATAAAAATAGAACAATATAATAATAAGCAAGAACTCTAAATATTTGACTGCATAATCAAGCTTAAAAATGAATAATGCTCTGATTCAAAAGTAAGGGATAGCTCTGACCTTTTGCGGCAGGCTCTTCCACAAACTGCAGTCATTTCTATCGCAGAGTCAACAACAGAAATAGCAGAGAGAAACATTTTTTTTTTCCCCTTATGGTTTACGGGTCACTAGCTCTGAGCTGCTAGGAGAGAGGCGGTTATTCCCAGCTGTATTTAAGTAACCATGCAGTATGAAGGGTCCAACCTGAGCCCTTCTGCATGTATAGCATGTGTACTCGGCCTGCTGAGTGCTCTCTGTCTGTCTCTCTTTCTCTTTGTCTCTGTCTCTCTCTTTTCCGAGGAATTTTTTTCTTTAGCAGAAACAAAAATAAAACAAATGAAAGAGAAGTTCTAAAGATGCAAAGGCAGGAATTTTTCTCTCTTTTTCACCAGTAACCCACATTCAGAGAGAGAATGTACCTGAAGATGGCAGGGTTGCAGACGTGCTTTGGATCCAGGGCTTCTCCCTGAATAAACTCATAGCAGAGTCCATTATTGAAGGTGCAATAGAGCTGTGGGGCACAGCCATGAGCCTGCAGCACACGAAAACTCTTCACCTCCTCGTCACGGTCCACCAGCAGCTCTGTTTTATTGCCGTAGATGCGCACCAGGACAACGTCATCCATTGTATCACCCACATAACAGCCAATAAGTTTATTTGTAATTCCATCTGTGAAAAGCTGTCCCAAACAAGGAAAAGGGGGAGGGGAATAAGGAAAGCAGCAATTATATATAATTTATCAGATGGAAGAAGAAATTAGATACAAATAAAAAGAAAATGTCTACTTCCTAAAAGAACAAACCTCTGAATTCCATGGCTCTCCTGCAACCTACTATTCTCATTCTAGATTAACCTTAACACCTGTAAAATGACTTTCATACAAGTGCTAATAAATTATCTATTTCTTTTTTTTTTGAAACCCCACCCCAAATTATCTATTTCTTCTACAATTTTTCACATTGTATCTCAGCCCTGAACTGCACTAGTTTGTATGTGCATGCAAAAGAAAAGTAATCTTTTTGTCTGAACATAGTAATCTTTCTAACAGAATAGAAAATTTAGACAGGGACAGACTCTGACTGACACATTAAAGAAAGGACTTTACAAATGTAAAAATAGAAATATAATCTAAACACAATTAAATATAATACAAACATCCTAGCTTACATTATGGTAAATCTCCAACATTTTTTAAAACGAAACTTTTGGTTATAATTTTGTTTTTAGAATCAGTGTGAGATAATAACAAAGTTTTTTATGATTGTTTCAGTTATACAATGTCCAACACTCATTCCTTCAGCAGTGCACATTTCCTGCCACCTATGTCCCGTCTGTTCCAGCCCCCAGGATCCCCTTTGCCTACCTCCATGGCAGACATTTTTATCCTATGTCTCTTAGACTCTCTGTGCCTATCTCTCTGTCTTCATCTGTATCTCTGTCTCTCTCTTTTACCCTTTTAAATATTGGTTAGCAACATGGTTACTAAAGGGGTATCATACATATCACTTTACCTCTTTTCTGCACCCAGTTCTTGTCCAGAATGATCATTTCCAGCTATCATTGTCACAGTGGTCCCTTCTCTGCCCTAACTGCACTCCACAGCTATTTTTGGTAAGCTTCCTACCATGGACTGTCCTCCTGATCCACATCTCTATTGTCTTTGGGTATTATTACAATACCATATTTTTTATATCCCAAAATGAATGTGATCATTCTATGTCTAGTGCTCTCCCTCTGATTCATTTCACTCAGTATAATAAAATTCATATCCACCAATGTATAAGCAAATTTCATGACTTCATTTTTCCTAATGGCTGCGTAGTATTCCACTGTATAGATATACTACCGTTTCTGTATCCACTCATCTGTTCTTGGACACAGCGCTTGGGTTGTTTCCAGATTCTGACTATTATGAATAATGCTGCAATGAAAACTGAACTGTAAACGTTGGGTCTAAAGGTCACTTAATATAACATGCAACAGAAATTTGTTTAGGGACCAGAGAGATAGTATAGGGGGTTAAGGCACTGGCCTTGTAAGCAGTATATAGAGGGTTAAGGCACTGGCCTAGGTCAGTCCCTGATGCTGCATATGATTCCAAGTTCTAAGTCCTAGTCGTGACCCACTAAGTACCGAACAAGGAGTTAAGTCATTAACACATTCAGATGTGGCCCAAAAGAAAGAAAAAACATTTTTTAAAAGAATTGTTTTGAATATTTAGTCATAATCATTTAAATTTGAAAGCTACACCAAGAGGTCATGAGTTCTGTTGTGTAGACCTGACAGCTGGTTCATGTGGCCTGTGCTTGGGCCCAGATGTAGAACAGAATGAGCTCAGTGCTTAAGAGCCTCTAGATTTACACCTGACAGTGCTGAGGCTGAGAGATGAAGTATAAATGGTGGTGAGAAGCCAAGTCAGGATCTCCCACAGACAAGACATGTGCTCTAGGGGCCGGGAAGGTGGCGCTAGAGGTAAGGTGTCTGCCTTGCAAGCGCTAGCGTAGGACCGACCCGACCTCGGTTCGATCCCCTGGGGTCCCATATGGTCCCCCCCAAGCCAGGGGCGATTTCTGAGTGCATAGCCAGGAGTAACCCCTGAGCGTCAAACGGGTGTGGCCCAAAAACCAAAAAAAAAAAAAAAAAAAAAAAAAAGACATGTGCTCTAGACCTTTGAGCTATCTCCCCAGCCTCATGAAATTTTTTAAAAGAATTGTTTTGAATATTTAGTCATAATCATTTAAATTTGAAAGCTACACCAAGAGGTCCTGAGTTCTGTTGTGTAGACCTGACAGCTGGTTCATGTGGCCTGTGCTTGGGCCCAGATGTAGAACTGACTGAGTTCAGTGCTTAAGAGCCTCTAGATTTACACCTGGCAGTGCTGAAGGCTGAGCGATGGAGTATAAATGGTGGTGAGAAGCCAAGTCAGGATCTCCCACAGACATGTGCTCTAGACCTTTGAGCTATCTCCCCAGCTTCATGAAATTGTCTTCTCGATCTAATTGATAGTGTCCTCTCACTGTTGCCTTAGTAAATTCCCTTAATTTTGCAAGCTGTTGTTATATACTCATATTTACATATATTGGACAGATGCACACACTTCAAACAACCAAACGGACATCATTGATGTCACTGATAGGTTTAGAAGAACTACAGAGTGTCACCTCTCCAAGGACACTGACCCTAACAGTGAAAGTTAGCCACATACTTGCAGTGAATAAATTCCTAGGGTAAATAAATAAATGCATGGGTAATATTAACAGTTGTAAAAATAACTCATGTGTAAATAAGGACAAAATGTCTGCATAGACCAGGGGCATGGTTCAGCGGCACAGTGTGTGTGCTTCTCGTCTGAGGACTTGAGTTTGAAACTCTGCATCAAAACCAAACGCATACTGCAAGGACAGTCAATAGTTAAGATCTGGTTTCCTAATGAGCTCCAGGGTAGCATTCATTTTTCTTTTGGTTATGTTTTTTTTTTCTTTTCTGCAGGAACCAAGTCACTTTGAAAAAAAGGTCACATTCATGAGGAACTACCATGGCAAACACAGACCTTAGGCTCCACCACACAGAAACATCACAACATATAAAGTTACTGCAATCAACAAGGATCTGGACAAAAACAATGTCATTACCAGAATGGAGACAAAATTAGGATGTTTTTCCAAACCACAAGAATAGTCAAATACTCTCTCCTCTAACTTCAAACAGCTTTTTTTCCAGGCCCAGCTTCCTGCTTTCAGCATATGGATCAGATAAGGATGCCTGAGACAGACTCTCCACTCCCTCCTTCCCAGAAGCAAGTCTGGCATCTCTGAACCTTCCCCAGCAATGCACCAGATGAAGCCAACGCCTATACTATCACCTTCGGAACTGTGATTCCCACTCTTTCCCCATGATTTCTCCTTCACTGTAGTGAGTCAATCATCCAATTTGTCCACAATAAGTGGCTTCCTTTCAACCAATATAAGGACTTTGGGGGATGGTAGGGGGCAGGGCCCGTAAAGAAGGAATCTGGACCACACCCAGTGGTAATCAGGGGCTACTCCTAGCTCTGTGTTCTAAAGGTCATTCCAGGAGACCATAATCAGTGCTACAAATCAAACCAGGGTCAGTCACACACAAGGCAAGTGCCATAGCCCCTATATTTTCCTCCTTAAGAACACTGGCTTTAAAGATGTCCAATTTGCCCTTAATCCCTTAATGGACACCATCTCATATATAAATCAAAAAACAAATACAGTGAGCCTTCTAAATGTACAGCTAAAATATACTCGCTTAACAAATGACTGTAGTATACTAAACTTAGCATAAATACAACATTCTACCTAAAAGGAGGGAGACAAAACTGATACAGGTCCTTTCATGGGCTTGACTTCGAGGTATGCTAATGCTATTTCTGAACAAATTTGACTTAGGGCATTATTTTAACAGAATAGTCCTGCCTTGTTTAAAAAAAAAAATGACTAGGGCCGGAGAGCTAGCACAGCGGTAGGACATTTGCCTTGCAAGCAGCCAACTCAGGACCAATGGTGGTTCGAATCCTGATATCCCATGTGGTCCCCCGTGCCTGCCAGGAGTGATTTCTGAGCAGAGAGCCAGGAGTAACACCTGAGCGCCGCCAGTTGTGGCCCCAAAACAAACAAAACAGCAACAACAAAAGACTAATTCAAAATACTCTTATTTTGTTAACTGGCTTAACTGTCAGTATTATCAAGAGTAGGTATGCACCAATGAAGGAAGAGGTGACACTTGGGAGTGTGGTAATGTTTTCTTCCTGAGCTGGATCAACACAAGTACTAAATCTATAATAATTTATGTTCCAGTTATTTTTCTGTGCTCATTTCAGCGCCTGACTTTTATAAGAGTAAAAATATTGCATCATCTTATAGCCCATCAACTAAATTAAAGATAACTCCTTATAAAAAAGAGTCAGTCACAAGAAACAAAAACCTAATTCTCTGATTCCTTAAGCATAGGTCTCCTATTACTCCCCTTTCTTAGTCCCTCACAGAAAACACAAACCAAAAAACCATGAAGTTGCCTCTTCCTTCAACTGCAAGCAGCCGAAGTTCTGCCTGTATCACACATGTCCCATCTGTCCATCTCTCATTCTCACTGGGCACCAGGGCAGCTCATCTGGACCAGCTGTAACAATATCTCCAACTTCTGTTTCTCTCGGATGATTTTAACAGAATACACGGAAGAAATGTAACTGCCAACTAATTCAGAGCATACACTTTTGTAAGATTATAACAAGCCTTGGGGCCGGAGCGACAGCACAGCAGTAGGTGGCAGTAGGTCGTTTACCTTTCATGCAGCTGACCCAGGACAGACCTGGCTTCCATCCGGCTTCCCATATGGTCCCCCAAGCCAGGAACAATTTCTGAGAGCATAGCCAAGAGCAACCCCTGAGCATCACCGGGTGTGGCAAAAAAAAAAAAAAAAAAAAAAGAAGCCTTACTGAATACTTGAATACTCTGAATACTTGATCATCACACACTGGGCTCTCTTCTCTTCTCTTCTCTTCTATCATGGGTTATTTTACTCATCTTTTCAACTGTGTGGTTTTAAGCCACAATAATGATTTAGCATTCAGATAGTGTGTGGTAAAGTACCAGTTTAAAAACCACTGACCCAAGTTATCACTTTCACACCTATTCAAGTTATCACTTCCACACTTCAACTGACCCAGCCTCCAAGTATACCTGCTACTTCTTTAAGGAGGACCATCTGCTTACAAACACTCCAGGGATAGGGAAGGCAGGGGGAAAGAAACATCCCAGGACCTCCCAGAGCATCTTATAGAAGAAAATGCCATCTCCTACAACAGGCACACAACTCACTTCCATCTACTCCTTTATCTCAAACACCACCCCCACTTCTTTTCTTGCCCACAGGTTCTTTCCTGCCTCAAGGCCTTGATCTAGCTTTGTGAAAGTTATTTTTTTGCCCAGGACCAAATGTTTCACCTTCCAGTCTAATCATATCTCTCTTGCAAAGTTCTGCTCAAGTCCATCCTCCCAGGATACTGCTGAATTAGCATTGTGGCTAGTAGGGGAAAAAGTAATATGCCAGGCTTGCTGAAGTTTAAGCACTTCTGATTCCTTCAGATCATTATTTCAACTTACAAATGAGCAGGTAGAGAGAAGAGGCTGGAGACAAGAGAGGAAGGTGTGTAGTAAAGAAATATTTCTTTAAATAAAGAAATAAATAAAGAAAGAAAATAAAGAATTTCGTAATTCCATTTCATTCTCAAACTATTTTCTAAGACAGAGGTAATCCCATGTTCGAGATTTAAAAATATGCCAAAGGTAACAAATGACCAGGATTGATATCCTAAGAAAACTTTTCCCTTCACAGCATTTTGAAGCTTCAAAAAAATAAAATGAAGCAGTATGCATAGTCCAAATCACTCAGGCATTAACATCTAAAAATGAGCCAGCACATTTGGTTCCTGACTTTATGGTCCCATTGCAACACAATACAAGGGAGGCTGTCAAACATTACACATCTCTCTCTGCCAAGGTCAAGATACTCTATGTCCCTGCTCACAGACTTACAACAAAACACTGAAAAAAAGAAGAGACTATGAACTTGACCATTGCATAAAAAAAACCATCAGGGTGAACAAAAATCATAACCCTTATGGTTTACAAGGCTCAATATTCCTATTAATGTTGGAGCTGTAACCATAGTATAGTGGGCAGGACGCTTGCTTTGTACTCAGCTGACCCGGGTTCAATTCATGGCACCACATATAGCACCCCCCAAATCCCAATTCAGGTGTGGCTTCCTCACTCCCCCTGAAAAAATGTTTCTTATAAATACCATATCCTTCTGGCACACTTAATGCATTGCTTAAACTTACCTAAGACTAATTTGTGTATTTTAATTAGTGTATTTAAACTGAGCGGCTGTATAAATTTCTATTTTATTTAAGAGTAATATCAAATATTAAATATTAAAGTTAAAATAAAATGGTTCATAGATTTTTAATAAAATAACATGCGAGGAAATGGTTCAGAAAGTTTGCCTTGCATGTGTAGTAAGTCCCTGGGTTCATTCAATCCCTAGCACTGCAAAAATATATACATAATATATATAATGTTTTAGAAAAATACCTCCAACATAGTATTAAAAGGAAACAAGAGGGGCCAACGAGACAGTGCTCTAGGTAGGCCAATTGCCTTGCATGTAGCCAACCCAGATTCAATCCCTGGCAATCCCAAATGCCACCTCACTCCATCACAACCTGAAGTGATCCCTAAATACAGAACCAGGAATAAGCTCTATGCATCACCAGAAAAAAAAAAAGTGCGAGAAATATGAAAACTGCTATGTAACCTAAAAACTTACCTTCAAAATAGTGAAAACTAAGAATTCCAAGGTGGGAAGGAGGGAATGCTTTTTGATTGGGGAAGCCAATATAGAGTAGCAACTCACTAACAGTAATCGTCATGAATGTTTCTTTCATCCTCACAACAATCCTTTGAACATAGAGATCCATTTTATATCTAAGGATACTGGTACTTGGGTTTTAGCCAGTGACCTCACTGAGTCTGTAATGAGAACAGATAGGCTAGCTGTAACTTTCATCTTCCTACGCTACCCCTCAAAGTTTTGCTACCATCTACTACAGATTCCAAGATAAAAATTCACAGTGGGGCCAAAGAGATGATATGATAGTACAGAGGTTAAGTGTTTGCCTTGCTTGTGGAGGATCCCAGTTCAAATCCCCCACACTATTACAGTTTCCCTACATGCCACCACAAATACTTCCTTAGCACAGAGACAGAAAACTGGTCCCTGAACACCACTGGTATAGAGGTCCAAAACTACCCCATTCCTAGAATCAAAATGATCGATGACTTTTAAAAATACTGGAATTTCTAAATTCTAAAAAATATTTTTTATTCTAAAATATTCTAAAAAATTCTAAAATTTAAAATTCTAAAAAATAGTTCTTCAACTATTTTAAAAGGAAAAGTAAACACTTTTAAGTCTTCTTATTGGGAGAGAGAAGCAATGGGACAGAAGTGACAGAACAGTGTGGCAGAGGGAACAAATTCCTTTTATATACCAGCTCGTATTTCTGAGAAATTCATTTTATGGAGGAGGAAGAGAGCTCAGAGGTCAGGAATCTATCTGAATTCCAAGCACAAGGTCCCAAGCTTGATCCCTGGTACTTTGCCTCTTCCTACCCCAGGGAGAAGCCTGGAGGCTTCTGAGCATTGATATGTATCCCAGGCTGACCCCAGCAGTGAACTAACAAACCAGCAGTTGACCAAGTCTCGCCACAATTAAGTCCCTGTAAGGCCCTAAGCACTGTCTAGGAGCCACCCAAAGATAAACAAATAAAAAGTTCCTTTCACACATATGCCTTAATCATATATTCCTTAACCACATATGCCTTAATCATAATACACAAACATATACTTCTTGATCAGAGAGCTGTAATCCATAATCCAGGTCCACCATTTAAAATCTGCAAATTCAATGTAAATAACTACAAAATCCATACTAAAGGTCTACACCTACCTCTCAGAACTATTGGGAGGTTGTGAGACCAGAGCTCCATGCAGACTGGAACGGTGTGACAGTGCTGACTGGTGTGTAGAGCTGCTCTATTCTAAGAGACCACTGTCCCGAAAGCTCATACACCACCCCCATTTTACAGTTTCTTTAATTTTAAACATTTTTTGGGGGGGGAACTGGGCCAGAGCGAGAGCTCGATGAGCAAACCAAAGCTCCATCCACAGCACAACATATGGCCCCTGAATGCCTCTTAGGAGCTACTAAGCAAAGAGGCAGAAGTGGCTCCACAGCAGCTCTGGGTGTGGGCCCCCAATACAAATCTTGTTTGCTTTTTGTAAAAAAAAAAAAAAAAAACAACAAATGATTTATTTGAATCATCATGAGATATATATATATATATATATATATACGTATATATATATAGTTCCAAAGTTGCTCATGATTGAGTTTCCGTCATGTAACGTCCAACACCTTTCACTACTGCACATTTCCAGCCACTAATGACCCTAGGTCCCGCCACCACCTGTCTCTATCCGCAACACAAATTATTTTAAATGTAAAAAACAAAACAAAACAAAAAAACTATCATTCCGTGTTCATATTTTGAGCAAAGATGAGATCCTATAACACTGTAACGTTTTTTGTTGGCTACTGGATTTTCTTGTACATACAGGCAAGAATTGTCAATTAATATAAATTTTATTACCAGATGAAAAGGTCATTCTTTTAAAAGCAGGGCTAAGGAGCATCCTGTCTATGGGCTGTCATCCTGTAGTCAACTCGGGTGGCAGACACACACACTTCTTGTCAGCTACTACAGTAGGATCATAAATGGGCCTTGACAGAGAAAAGATATCCCCACTCATCACTCTAAGGCAAATTTTAAATCACGTAAAAATATATATATATAAATATATATATATAAAATTATAAAGGAGGCAGAGAGATAGAACAGCGATAGGGCATTTGCCTTGCACGCAGCAGATTCAGGATGAACGCAGGTTCAAATCCCAGCATCCCCTATGGTTCCCCATGCCTGCCAAGAGTGATTTCTGAGTGCAGAGCTAGGAGTATAATCCCTGAGTGACGCCAGGTGTGACTAAAACCAAAAAAAAAAAGGGGGGGGGGACTATACTAGTAATTCCCAATAGTTTTAATCTGTTAACTGAGTCAAATTTCCCGAACAGAAATAAGATCTATGATTTTATCTCTCGATGTCAAAGGAAATTAAAGCAAATCGCAAAGGAAAATACTCCCATTGAGACTGAATCATGAAAACCCTGAGGCATCAAAAAAGCAGAGTATGTCAAATGACAAAATACTGAGAGAGTGAAAAGCATCACTATGTTGTCTGGATGGACGCTTTGCTTGCACTTGTGTTCTTAACTAATAAGCTTCCTAGTACAAATACTAGCATAGTATTTGCCCTTAGTACTTAGAGACAAAATTGGATTAGGAGTCCAAAGGTTTTAAAGTTTGGACACAGTAAAAAGATAACATTCAATCCCAAGAACTTTCTAACCATCAAAAGCAGTCGGAGATTACCACATTTTAGGCGCATACACACACTTTTTTTAAGTTGATATTATGGCTTTGTATAAAAAAAGAAAAAACTAAGGCAGCTACTTTGATTGGGAGATTAAATGATACATTTAAAAAAAAAAAAAGTAACTTTTAACCAGGTACAAAGCTCCCTCAAGGTAACTATTACTCCTTTTCGGAGAAAATAATATCAACACCAACTCCTTTCCTTCAAAGCCCCACCTTCAAAATCCCTGCTTAAAAACTGCGTCTGCCATACTCAAGAGGTTACTAGGAAGCCTAAAATTAATATGTTTAATTTATAATTGCCAGGATACAAATGGCTGCCATAAGAACTTTCTCTTAATAAACGACAGATCAGTTAATGAATAACACACTAAAGGAGTGTGGAGTTTCAACTGGATGTTTTAATTAATTTCATTTTCTTTAATTAAGGGAAACTTTTTAATCACACATGAAAATCACTTTGGAATCATATACCCTCTACTAACAAAAATTCCCCTCTTGTTTCAATTACTAACAATTTTTCCCCAAAAACACGTAGCAATGTGTTCAAAATTCTTTTAGACATTAAGAATTGAAACTAGCACTCAAGTATCAGCAACAGTTCTGGGCCCTGGGGCACGATTCATGTTTTATTCATCTTTTATCCCTGGTTACTTTAGTAATGAACCTAAATATGGTTCATAATATTCCTGGAGACATTAACCTACACACACACAGGCACACTGGATCGAGGACTTTTCTATAGACTTCATGCAAATGTTTTCATGCCACTACTGACATTTGCAAGCCCAATATTCCAGCATTTCGAATCTCTCTTGTGTCTGCCAGGGCAAAAGCAGTTTCTTTTTCTCTTGTATTATTCTGCGTGTTTTGTTTCTGGGGGAAAAAAATTAATTTTTGGTAACAGTTCCTGAAACTATAAAACCTATTGAAAATAAATAAAAGTGTTCAAAATAAATTCCATCATATCCAAGCCTAACTTACTAGAAACTATGTATTAGGAAACGCCTGGATTCTGAAAGGGATCTTTTTCCTCCCCCAATTTTTTTGGCCACCAGAGGCTCAAGAAGAAGAAGAAGAAAATAATGTTTTTATTCACCAGCCTTTGATGGGGGGGGGGGTGTAAATTTTCAGAGTGTTAATTTTCCAAATAAGACAAGGGGGCGGGGGAAGAGCAGGGCAGGGCAGAGAAGGGGAGATCCTTCCTGTAATGTGGATTCGAATTAAAAGAATAAAAATACTGTAAAAAGCACAAGGGAGAGAAGCGATTACTTTGGGGGTGCGCCGGGGGGGGGGGGGTGAGGGTGGGGAATCTGGCAGCCTGGCCAAACCAGGGGGATGTGCAATGATGATAATAAATAAAGCTGAATTCAGGCATCCATGAGGGGGTGTCGGGGCGGGGAAGAAGAGACAGGGCGCGAGGGGGTGCAGCACCCACCGACCTACCTGTGTACCAGGACCCTAAGGAAGAAAGGCTTGAGAAAAGGTGGTGGGGGGGGTGGGTCTTTTTTCCAGCAGTTGGGTCAAAGGGGGGAAGATCTGAAGCGAAGTGGGGAATGTAAATGTAATGTGTGTGAGGCAGAAACGGGGTGCGTCACCTCCTCCAGCCTGCTGTTTCCAAAGCCAGCCAGCCAGCCAGCTAGAATCAAACATACCTTTGTGGGGAGGGGGAGGTCGAGGGGGATCCCCCCTTTCGACGATCTCGGGGTGTGTATGTGTGGGGGGGGATAGCAGTGACCTTCAGTGAGGTGACCCCGACCAAGACAGCCTTTTTTTTTTGGGGGGGGGGGGTCAAGTCCTCGACCTCGGAGAAGCGGGCTGGGCTGGGAGGGCTGGGGAGGGGGGCTCAGCCCTTCTTCATTGAGCCCTTAGCAGCCCGCAGGCGGGCGTGTGCGTGTGCGTGTGCGCGTGCGCGCGTGTGCGATCACCCACCTGCAGGGTCACCTCCTGGGGGTCCCAGTGCGGCCTGAGGTGCTGCAGGAGCCGCAGGGCCCCCTCGCGGCAGCGCCGCTCCTCCTGATCGGGCACCGTCACGTCCAGCTTGGGCACCTCGGGCGAGCCGGGCGGGACGTGGATGTAGTTGGCCATGGCCCACGCGACGGCGGACACCACCACGACGGCGACGGCGACGGCGACCACGACAAGGGCGGGCGCCGACAGGCTGCTGCTGGGTCCTTCCGTCCCGGGGGACGCCCTGCGCGGACGGACGGACGGAGACACGGACGGAGAGGAGACCCGGGCGAGCGGCGGCACCGCTGACAGACTGACGACTGGACAGCAGCACCGCTGCCTTCACTACTCCGCTGTGCGCCTCCGCGCCGGCCGCCGCGGAGCATGCCGGGACTGGCCTGACGCGTGCGTCACGCGCGGGGCGGGGCCAGGCGTGACGTCGCCCACGTCGCCGCAGCCGCATCCGCGCGGGGCCTCGGGCACAATGGCTTCGCCTGAGCCTGCGGGCGAGGCTGAGCGAAGCGCGATCTTCGAGAGATGGGGGAGCTGCGGGGTTTGTTTTTTTTTTTTCGGAGCAAGAGTGTGGATCCGTTTGGGGATGAAGGCCCAGTTTTATTTCCAGGATGTTGGGACGCGGCCTAGAGGAACCCCCGAGACGGATGAAGATGGATTGCCTCCCCTCAGATTTTTTGGGGAGGCCTACCTGAGGCTTGGCTGACCAGGCTTGGATTGGAATGGGATCAACTGTTGAGTTTTGACATGCTGCTGTTTGCGTGTGCGCTGGGGACCGCAACTGTGTTATGGATTGGGTTGGCCACTAAAATCTTCATTCGCAGCATCCAGAGGGCATCGTGTTTGGAACAGACTTAGGGAAGTTCTTTGGATAAGCGACGAAGAGACTTGGAGTGGTTTTTATTTATTTATTATTATTATTATTATTATCATCATCATTATTATTATTATTAAAGGCCAGATGTTTTTGGACCATTCTGAGAATGATGCCTAACACAGGCAGATAGATTCTCATTTGAGGGCCTGACTGCTTATTTCAGTCCTATCGATTCCCAAATGAGCCTTACAGCTTGGTGTTTCAGTGTCTCCTAGCAGTTGATCCCATCTGTCAAGACCATACAGAACATACTGGAAACTAAATCATTCATCCACAACTGATATATTGGAATCTCCTCTTTCCCAAACATCGACCTTTCCCTAAAAAGTCTGTCCAAATGGATCACAGACTTCACTGATAAAAGGCGAAAGTCTTAAGAGAATGTAGAGCAGGAAATCTAGGCCGCCTAGGGTTTGGCAATGAGCTTTTTTTATATACAAGACCCAAAATACAATCTATGAAAGTTAAAATGATGACTTGGGCTTCAATCAAATTGAAATTCTGCCCAAGCTAGCAAACATGTTTTGCAGAAGAGAGGCTTGTGTTCAACCCCCATGCCCTAGGCCTAGGTATTACTAAGAGCTAATCTGAATGCTGCTGGATGTGTCCCAAAATCAAATTTAAAACTTAAGATGGAGGTTCGGGCGGGTGGGGAGGGGGGGACACATTTTACATGATGAAAGGCAAGGCTACTGGGTGGGAGAGAAAATATTTGCAAAACATCTGATTTTGGGGGCCCAAGCAGGGGCGCAAGTGGTAAGGTGTCTGCCTTGCAAGTGCTAGCCTAGGACGGACCACGGTTCAATTCCCTGGCGTCCCATATGGTCCCCCAAGCCAGGAGCAATTTCTGAGCACATAGAAAGGAGTAACCCCTGAGCGTCACTGGGTGTGGCCCAAAAATAAAAAAAATAATAACCACCATATCTGATTTTTTAAAAAGAAGTTTGACTATGGCATTGATAGCTGGAAATGATCACTAGACAAGAACTGGATGCTGACAGGATGTATGATGCCCCTTCAGTAACACTATTGCAAATAGCAATGTCCAAAAAGGAAAAAAAGGATGATAAAAGGAGAAATGTCTGCCATAGAAGCAGAGGGAGTAGAAGGGAAATGAACATTGGTGGCAGGAAATGTACACTGGTAAAGGTATGGGTGTAAGGCACTCATTACATGACTGAAAAATCATGAATAACTGTCACTATCTCACGGTGATTCAAAGAATTTATTTTTATCAAAATTAAAAAATACTAAAAAACGTTTGTATCTAAGGGAACAAATTACTTTTTTAACTCAATAATAGGAAAACAACTTAGTAATGGACAAACAAACAAACAAAAAGAAATGGACAAACAGACCAAAACCTCTTCAAAGATAAAGAGCAAACAAGCAAATGAACATATATGTTCAGCATCAGGCTAATAACGATTTGCATCTCAATAGTGAAATGCCACTGCATACCTATTTGAATGGCTAAAATTCAAAATACTAACAATGTCTTACAACAGCCAAAGATTTGGAGAAACTGGAACTCTCAATGGATGGTAGATGCAGAATGGTAGGGCTGCTTTGAAAGATTGGCTGGCACATTCTTAGACAGCTAAACAATATCTTTCCTTTGCTCTACAGTATGCACCTCGATATTTACTCAGTTGAGCTTGGAAGGCCCCTGGAGCCAAGGAGCTAGCTAGAGATCTTGCTTTACCTGCAAATGTCAAGATTCTTCCCTGCCCTGTTGACTCCACAAGGATCAACCCCCATGGAGATAGGAAGTAGCTTCTTAACACTGCCTTCTGTGGTCCCAAATATCAACTAGAAAAAAAAAAGTGTGTCCTTCAGTACTGTTCATAATTGCTAAATTATCAGCTCAGTGGGAAAATGGTGAGCTAGTAGGCAGCCTTGAGCCCTTTTTCATTTAATACCTTTTTTTCTAAGTGCTACCAAAAGCAATAGAAATGTGACAGAAGACAAGATAAAGGGCAGACATTGTTACTAACAATATTGCACTGCTAGTTCTGGTGACACATTTGTTTGCTTGCTTGTTTTTGGGTTTACACCCAGAGGTGTTCAGAGCTTACTCCTGATTCTATACTCAGGGATCACTGCTAGCAAGACTAAGGAGACCATATTGTGGAGCCAAGGATTGAACCCAAATTGGTCACATGAAAAACAAATGCCCTAGGCCCTACCTGCTGTATTTTCTCTAGCCCCAAGAGATAGGATTTTCTGAACATTATATATATTGGGTTTTTGAGACACACCTGGTGGTGCTCAGGAGTTACTCCTGGCTCTGCGCTCAGAAATCGCTCCTTGGGGGACCATATGGGATGCTGGGAATCGAACCACCATTTGTCCTGTGTTGGCTGCATGCAAGGCAAATGCCCTACCGCTGTGCTATTGCTAGGGCCTGGAAAAAGCACTTCTTGTTGCTGAGAGAGCTAAGCTAGATCCATGGCACCACCCACATGCTCCAAACCGGATGCTGGCAAGAGTTTGATTTGGGAAGGGCCCAACAAGTAAGTGTCACCACACAGTGTGCGATCTCTGTGTTGCACAGTGATGCAATATGCAAGCATTGGCATCAAAGTGTGCAACGTCAGTGAACATAACAAAAAACTGCACCGTGGCCAGTACTCAAGCACAGGATCTGAAAGCATGCCTCCCTCAAGGCTAAAGCAATAGTATAGTGGGTAAGTGTGCACACTTCCACACTGCTGAGCCGGGTTCTATCCCTGGGATCCCATATGGTATCCTGAGTGATTCTTGAGTCCAGAAACAGGAGTAATCCCTGATCACCGCTGGGTATGGTCTAAAAATAAAACCATAAAAGCAGAGCCTGTCTCCCCCACAGCTGAGTGTGCAAACAGAGGCTCACCTGCCCTCACCACAATCACCACCAACAGAAAGAGAAAAGAGAACAAAAGAATTCACAGTCAGAGGTTTGATTCACAGTAGAGTTGTCAAACTATGCTTAACCCTCCAGCTAACCACTTCCCTAGCCACTTGCCAAACCATCAATTATCTTTGGTTTCTTAACAAACTCTTACTTTGCCACAGGGCATCCATAAAACAATCTAGCATCTTACAACACATTATCTACAAGAGAGGAGATGATTATGAAGATATTAAGTACTCAACTCCTCTGCTCCCTGCCTATAATTCTGGAGCTGCTACCTTGCAGAACTAGACATCACCGGTCTCCTGAAATCTTTCTCCAGAGCTTTGACCTCTAGTACTCATCTTTCTGGAATGCACCTAGGTTTCCATAGACTAGATTTACTTCTCTTTTTTCAGGCATTGTTAGAACACCTAATAAATTCTGCCTATGCCACCCACACTGCAGATTTAAGTCATAAAGATTGTGCCACATATTAAAAAAAACCTAGTAAAACCTTTCATAACTTGTTATATAATGAGCGTTTTTGTTTAAGAGAATGACATGATTGCCCGATAGAAGCCCTTTCTAGCTTTGACCAGAAAGGTTTAATTATAATGAAGTTGACTTTCACGGCTAGAATAACAATATATAGAATTGCAGGAGAAAAAAATAATCTGTGAAACAAGATGATGTGGGCTGGTCTAATAACTAGCTCATCTACCAAATTGATGAAAACATGTCTAAAATGAAATGAGTCTTGCATTCCTAATAGAATTGGTCTGTTAATATCAACAGAGAGTCAGCTGACAATTCAGAAATACCAAGCATCTAAGGTGCCTAAAGTTCAAGGTCACGAGTGCTTTCCTTCTGCAACTCCCCACTCAAAAATAAATAAATTAAAAGGAACCTCCCAGTGCTTTGATTTTCAAAGCTGCGAAGGCAGCACTAAACATCTAACAAAAGGCTCTGCTGCTTACTTGTGTCCCGAGTTATAAGAATTAATGAATATTTAGCACAATCAAATATGTCTATTGGGGCTTGTTCTCACTTGCCTCTTTATATATTCTTAGAATCAGAAGCTACTATTTCACAAAACTCATTAACTCTTTGAGAGCAAGAATTCTAGCACTTTTCTCTATTTTGTTCTCTAGTTTTCTCTATTTACAGAGGTTGGATCACATCTGACAATGCTCAGGAACTATTCCTGACTCAGGAGTCTCCCCTGCTAGGCAGGGGGTAGGTAGGGTACCAGGGATTTTCTTACCCTGTACTGATACTCCTGTCCTTCATTTCCTTCTTTATAACCACCATTACTCAAGACATGACTTGCATATTATAAATAATGAACTTAATTGGATAGAGAAACCCATTAAATCTCCAGATTTAACCATCTATATTGTAAGCATAGGGGAAAAAAACATCTTTGTAAAGAACTTATCTGAGTAATGACAGTGTAGTATATTTTATATATCAAATTATATCATAAGCCTAAAATGAGATAAACAAAAAAGATAATAAAAAGAAAACCCTAATATTTGTAGATATTTTGGCATAATTTTGAATGTAAAATTTGATTTTATAAGTAAGATAAAGTAAAATAACAGAAAGAATGTTGAGAAAACATTGGTTTAGCAGTCTGGTTTTGTTATTTTTTTTTGTTTGTCTTTTGCTTTGGGGGCCGCACCTGGTGGTCCTCATGGGCTACTTCTGACTCTGCGCTCAGGAATTACACATGTTGGTGAACAGGGAACCATATAGGATGCCAGGGATAGAACCTGGGTCAATGGTCTGCAAGGAAAGCTCCCTACCCACTGTACTATTTGCTCTGGCCCTAGCAGTCTATTATTCAAGATATTATTTTTTTTTTTTGGTTTTTGGGCCACACCCAGTGGTGCTCGGGGGTTCCTTCTGGCTCTGCACTCAGAAATCACCCCTTGCAGGCTCAGGGGACCATATGGGATGCCAGGAGTCGAACCGGGTCCATCTTGGTTGACCACGTGCAAGGCAAAAGCCATACCACTGTGCATTCTCTCCCAGCCCCCTCAAGTGGTATTAATTTTATAAAGCTCACAGTGCTAATCAATAGCTTATCTTAGTTCAGTATAAATTCATGGCAAAAACCATCATTTTAAAGTAAAGAAATTGTATTTAGTTTCCTTAAATCCTGATTTTTGTAATATGTTTTTCTTTTTAATCAGTAAGTATAAGTACTTATTTTTTCTTTTGTTTTTTTAGTTTGGGGCCCACATCTGGTGTTGCTCGGGGTTTATTCCTAGTTTTGTGGACATATATCACTTCTGGCTCAAAGAACCATATGTGGTGGTGGGGATCAGACCCGAGTCAACCTCATGCAAGGCAAGTGCCTTACCCATTGTACTATCTCTCCAATCTCAGCAGTTAATAATTTTTGAATGATAAAATGGGTAACAGTCTAACTGATGTGCACAACAGTTACTGAAAGTTTGGGGGAGTCAGGGATGTAGTTCAAGCAATAGACACATGCTGAGGATGTGTAGGGCTATAGATCTGAGCCTCTATTCTACATTTCCCCCACCACCAAAAAAAAAAACATCTCTGAATATAGCCTAATGGTCCTTCAGCACCATGAGTGAACCATACAACAATAACAAGGCAAATGGATTTTGTACCCATAATATACACTAAACTATTAAATATGTTAAACCACTTGTTTGAAACCATTTCAGTTTGTTCTCAAACACAACTAATTAACACTAGTTCTTACTTTTTGTTTGCTTCTTTGATTCTCCATAAGAAGTGTTTGGAACAATGTTTTGAGTTGGAAGAAGGATTTCCAAGCAATTGGGAATAATGTGGATTAATGTCTACTACTTGTGTGTGTACCACATATAAAACTATATCTAGTACTGATCACTTTTGTCACCTACCAATTCTACTCTGTATTGTTCCAAAGGATACACTTTTACTTACTTGCTCTTTGAAGCATGCTTACATAGACTAGAGAGATAATAGAGGAAGCGAAAAGGAACTGAGCTTTTTTAATTAGTATTTCCATGAAATTTGAGCAATTATTTAAACCCTTTTCAACTCTTTGTTCCTTTACAAAACTGATACTAATGAATATGCCAAGATGATTCAAATAGATATTTGGCAAAATATTTAGAAAAATGCCTGATCTTTCTAATTTTTACCTGTATGAGATGATATCAAATGAGATGATCCTATTATTGCTGGATAGTAAGTTAAAACTACCCTGAAAGTGGTTCACATATTTAAATCAGAGTTCAGGAAAAGATTACTAAATCTAGAGCTGAATGTTGACATTGGGGTATGGGTAACCTAAAGCTACTTCTTTCTCCTTTTCTGAGCCTGAAAGTATATATTATGCCAGAATATTAAGAACCTAGTTTCTCTGGTCCTTTGTATTTCACCAAGTCCTCTCACATTACCTTCCTTTTCTTCCCTTTGTTCACTTTAAAGCTTCCCCACGTAACTTGACCTGCAAAGAGCACAACAGCACAGAAAGAGCAAGCCATACTGTCTGGTAGCTCAGGGACAACATTGATAATGTCGGCAAGTCAAAGGAAAAAGCAGATTCAGGAAGGACAATTATGAAGGATTCACAGGTAGGAAACTTCTGAAGACAACTAACAATTCACCAAGAGACTAATCTTTTAGTAAAGATGGCCTGGATCTAAGCCCTTTATGTATAAACTGGTGAGATAAGCCAGAAAAATTATAAAACCACCAAATAATAGATTGCCAAGCCATGCAGTAATAACTATAAAAAAGAGCTTAAAGAACTGAGAGGAAATCCTGATGGCTTAAAAAAAAAAAAAAAAGCAAGCCCTACTCTACTAATTAATTAGCTTTTATGGTGGCTTCAGTCCATTAGTGATAATTGGGAAACAGATTTTATCTCTCTGGACTTCAGGAGATGTGATGCTTCTTGTCAACACACATATCATTTAGGGTTCACTATTATGGGAGAAATGGACTGGGCAATATATCCAAATGGTGATTGATAGCTCTGCTGCCTAACTATAGGCTACTTATTAGTGTGTTAGATTTTTGATATACTATATGAGTCTTTGGGAGAGAGGAAGGACCCATATCCAATTGTGTTCAAGGCTTTCTTCTGGCTCTGTGCTCAGGTATCACTCCTGGTGGGACTCCAGGGACTATATACAGTGCCTTGGATTAAATCATCATTGTCTATGTGCAAGACAAGTCCCTTCCACTGTAAAAATCTCTCTAGCTCAAGACTGTTTTTAGGGGAGTGGGAGGGGCAATAGTACACCTAGCCATGCTAAGGAACTACTACAGCATATTGTTTAGGGATCACTCCTGACAGTGCTTAGGTGACTATACAGTACCAAATATTGAACCAAAGTCTTCTGCACTGCAAAACTTGTGCTATAGCCTTTTTAGGGATCTTCCCATTTTATTTAATATTTTTGGAGGAAAGCATACCCTGAGATGCTCAAGGCTTTTCTCTTAATTTTGTCCTTAAGGATCACTCCAGACTGTGCTCAATGCCACCATATATGATACTGAGAATCAAATCTAGCTTGGCATTGTTCAAAGCAAGAGAGCCTTGACACCTGTACTCTCAGGCCTCTCAAATATGAGACATTTTTTTTAAGTAGCAGTTTCTAGTCAATTCCACACTGCTGAGTCAGTGCTCAGAAATAGTAAAATGAAACCAGTGTAAGCCTCCCTGACCCAAAAATCATATGTCTGAAACAAAGTATAAGAAGTGATAACCTCACAGAGCTCCAGATAGAAAAAATTTACAGTTAACCTGGGAAAAGAATGGGAAAGAGGCAAAATGGTTTTTTAAAAAAATCCATGTATCTTAAAGTGTCCTAATTACCTATAAAAGGAATACAAAATTTATGTATTCATGTGGCAATAAATCACTTCTTTTACTGTTAATTAGATTTTGAGCCAATCACAACAGTGAGCATTAAAGCAGGAAGTGGCCATATTAAGCAAAAATAAAAATTGTTCAGCTGAGATTGAAAATATGGGCCCCAAATTGAGAAGGAAATGGTTGTGTTTTTATATTTTTAGATGATATCTTTTTTTAAGCACCATGATTACAAACATGTTTGTAGTTGGTTTCAGTCAGGAGGTAGTGAGTTTGCCTTGCATGCAGAAGAATGGTGGTTCAAATCCCGGCATCCCATAGGGTCCCCAGAGCCTGCCAGGAGTGATTTCTGAGCTTAGAGCCAGAAGTAACCCCTGAGCACTGCCGGGTGTGACCCAAAAAAAAAAAAAAAAAAAGAATACTCTCCTTCACCAGTGCAACATAAATAAAATTACATCCAAAAGGAAATGAAAAAGGCACTAACACTATATGTACAATAGAACCCAGGGACAGCTTTGTGGCAGAGTACCTGCCTTTGAGTACATGAGGTTGCTCTCCTAGCACATGCCTAGAGAGATCCTGGTGGCAATTGCACCACCATCAAGTGTGTGACCACTGGTCTTTGAAACAATAACAATAGCAACACAGGGGAGAAGAGAAATAATGGACATGATATGAGCTGCTGTCGTCACAATGTACTGTAACAGGTGGAGTTATGACTCTAAGTATTCTGTCTTCAAGATAGGAAAAGCAATAATAAACTCTGTATTTCTCATTTTGAAAAATACCCCAGAGTGGACAAATGACTGACAGAAGAGAGTAGGGTTGGCAAAAATCCTATAAACTCAATCTAAGCTCAGTCAAGACTATGCTATATGCCATCAATAACTCATTTGGAAAACTTCCTTTATTCAAATGACAGCAAAGAGAGTAACTATCCAATAATAAGACGTAAAAAAAGAACCTTTTTCCTATGCTGTGTGCTGTTTTCTGTTTCACTTTTGTTTTTAGAATGCAAAGAGTCAAACCTAAGGCTTTATTAGGCCTTACTATATATGCGGAGCAAAATCCTTTAAAAGTAAACTGCACACCTGACACCTTTAATTGTTTTTAAATATCATAAAAGTAACAGGAGAGATTATTTAAAGTGTTGGAGAATATTCCTGACATGCCCAAGTTCCCAAGATCACATGCAGCAGCACTATCAGGTATAATCCCAGAAGTCTCCATGCACTACAGATATGACTTGTATTAATAAAATCAATTTTAAAATAATGTGATAAATAATTTTCTTGTTGGTTTTTATTTTCCCTTCACCTTTAAATGTTTATAGCATTACCTCCAGATGAATTGGTCAGGTTCCAGAGAGGTAGCAAAGTGGTTAAGGCTCTTGCCTTATATGCAGCCAATCAGGGTTCAATCCCTAGTACCTCATAGGTTCCCCTGACCACAACAAGAGAAATATTTGAGCACTATTGGGTGTGGCCTTAAAAACAGAAAGCCTACAAGAAAACAAAACCTCAGAAGACTTGGTCAAAAATAAGTTACCACTGAAAGCACAAGCAGCCCCGCGCTACACCCTACACCTCCTGACAGAACTGTTCCACCTTACACTGAACTCATGTAATCTGACCAGCTGAATCATGTCAGGTGAGAGCAGACTATGAGGCTGAAAACTTTAGGAGTACTCCTGGAATGGGGCAGGCCTAACCCCACCCACCCACCTCCCCTGAAAACCCAGCAGCTTCCATCCACACCCACCATCTTCTTGGCAGAAAAATGACCTAGCTCTTTTACTAAGCACACATGAAAATGATGGGTCATTGACTCTTCTAAGGTAGACGGGCTGGAAACTCTGGGGATATTTCAGAATGGGTTGGAGCAGATTCCCCTTTCTACATGAACCACAACAGCTACCGTCACACCCAACACACTTGACAGAAATTTTTCAACTCCTCAATTTAATCTCATCAAACTGCCAAGCTAGTAAATTTGTTTCAGATCTATAGATTCTGGACACCTAAACATTTCATGATAGTGTCAACCCTGAAGGATAACAAGAAATTTCATGGGAAAGAGAAAACCACCTAGCTCAGTGAGCCTAACCATAGACCTAACTAGCACCAATTACACCCCAATAAATACTGAGATACTAACTTTAGTAACACCTTGGAGAGATAGAAGGCTCAATTATTTCTAATTAACCCTTGTTGATCCTAGTTTTTATCATTTTATTTTTCGTGTGTGTTATAACAAACAATATGAAGTAAATTTGTTTGTGCCTGCAAGAGGGCAGGCTAGAGTGCTGGGTGGAAAACTGTGAATACTAGTGGAAGGAAGGTCACACACTGGTGGTGGTGGGGTCGGCGTTTGAACATTTAATGTGTGAAACAACTGTACTATGAATAACTTGGTAGAGCACAGTTTTGTAATAAAAAAGATTCTTATAAATAACTCATTACATTTACAACACATATTCCCAATAATCATAATTTTTTATGTTTTCCCATTTAGCAACTTTTACATCTTTAATTTTTGAACGTTGCAAGATTTTTCAAATCTCTTGTTTTTCATCCTAAATATCTTCAACTAATTATAGGACTTTGAGCTATTTGAAATTTGACACTTGAAATTAATATACTCAAAGCATAAGTAACTTGTGCAATGTCCATGTAATTAATGTCCAACTAATTAAATTTACAACTTGCTAAGTTATACTATTGAAATGAAAAAGTGCTAGACAATGCAAATAATGTGGTCTTAAGTTTACACAGAAATGTGGATTGGGTAAGTCCTTGCTTGCCTTGCTCACAAGGAGATATGTTTAATTCCAGACATTTCATAGGGTCCCTTGTCCCCACTAGGAGTGACCCTGCAAAAAATGGATATGTGTGGTTTGTGCACATAGTATGTGTGTGTGTCTGTGGTTTGTATGTGTATATGTGTGTGTATACAGAATAAAAAGAATTAGGAGGAATAATATTACAGCCCCTAAGGCATTTGCATCGTACAACGCCTATCTGGTCTCAAGTCCCAGCATCCCATAAAGTTCCCGGAGCCCACCAGGAGTGATCTCTGAGTGAAAAATCAGGAGTAAACCCTGAGCATCCCTGAGTGTAGCCCAAAGGAAAACAAGACAAAACAAAACAAACAAAACATATTGTTAAGCAAAGACCATAACTGGCCTTTTCTTTTTTTTTTACACCCTTTCTATTTATTTTTTCTTGATTATTCATAATTGGCATAGAAAGGCTGTTTGCCTTAGGTTTACTTGCCTTTTTTATAATTGATCCATGAAAGTGCTTTATATATCTTGAGTATTAATCCATTTTTAGAAGTTGGATTTGAAAATCCTTTTCAACCTATAGGTTGCTTTTTCATTATGTAGATTGTTTCCTACAATTTTTTAGTTGGATATAATTTCTCTAATATCTTTCTTATTTGGGTACATATGCTTTAGGCACCATATTTAGGAAATTATTGCCAAGATCAATATTATGAAGTTTCCCCTGAATATTTTTCTTAAGAATTGTAGTGTTGGGGTTGAAGCAATAGCACAGTGGGTAGGGCATTTATTTGCCTTGCATACCCAAGTTCCCCCGAGCCTGCCAGGTATAACTTCTGAGTGCAGAGTCAGTAGTAACCTCTGAGTGTGCTGAGTGTGGCCCAAAAAACAAAAAGAAAGAAAAAAAGAATTATATTGTATAAGGTCTTTTGCCCACAATATTTTATCACTTTGAGTTCATTTTTATAAGTAGTGTAGAAAAGGATTTATTTCAATTTTTTTGCATGTGATCAGTTTGTTTTACATAGGGTTTTCTCACTTCAGTATATCAGTGACAGTTTAAAAATGTTTTATTGAAGTTAAATTGCATTGTGATATTATACAGTTTTGGAATATGTATTATATTGATTATAACTGTATATAATCCATTATGTTCACCACTAAAAATGGAACCAATAAAAATTGTCCTACCTTTGAGGACAAAATTGAAACTACTAAGTAGATGGTGGTATGGGGAAGAAAAAGGAAGTCTAGAAGTAACAAAAGGACGGAGGTGACAATTCTTAGGTATTTTAGTGATGCTACAGGAATGATACTCTTGTACAAAATAAATCATTATAACCTTGTTATCTAAAATATAATAAATATGGTCTATAGGCTGAGAACTGAGAGACGAAAGAGTAAGTGGGTGTGGAGAAGAAGGTAGGCACCTTGAGATCATGAAAAAATTCTTTTTGTTTTTGGGGCTGGAGAGATAGCATGTTTGCCTTGCATGCTGAAGGATGGTGGTTCAAATCCTGGCATCCCATATGGTCCCCAGAGCCTGCCAGGAGCGATTTCTGAGCAGAGAGCAACCCCTGAGCATACTGGATGTGATCCAAAAACCAAAAAAAAAAAAATTCTTTTTGTTTTTGAGCCATACCCAGCAGTGTTCAGGAACTACTCTTGGCTCTACACTTAGGTATCCCTCCTGTTGAGATTCAGGAGACCATGTGCAGTTTTAGGATTAAACCTAGGTGACTTAAGAACCAGAGAGATAATACAGGGGTAAAGTATTTACCTTGTATACATTTGACCCCAATCAAACCCTAGTATCAGATATGATCTCCTGAACACTACTGAGCATGGCCCCAAATATAAATAGATAAATACCAACCATGCTTACCATGCTTTTAAAAAGTAGAAAGAAGAGACAGAACTACTCTTTTAATTTGGGTCATTTTTTATTGAAAGCTTTCCTGCGCACTTATGAAAAGTAGAGCAATAGCTGTTAATGTGCTGACTCCATTAGCAGAATAAGAGCTTGACAAACATTTAGATGATACTTGTTTTTTTGTCAGTGGTATCAGATGCTACAAATAGAAATGAGTTCATTGCAACGATAGGGTTTCCCACCTAATTTATAAAATTAAATTCTGTTTAAATATCTCAGCATTGAAACGCAATTTTTGCAAGGATCATTCAAATAAAAATTCTAATAAGTCACAACACTGTGATGATTATAACTATTCAGAAATTTGTGGTACAAGAATATAATCTATGTTGGTGTGTGTACAATGGTAATGATCGTGAACAAACATATATTTTATAAGAAGAACTAATGGTGTTAAATAAACACATGAGAAGAAGTTAGCTCAATATTATTAATCACTAGAGACATGCATTTAAAGCCACAACGAAGAACTTTCATGTACCTGTATTGATTTGCTTCAGCCACAGAACACCACGAACTGTGGTGTTCAATGTGCTATGGAAATGTGCTTTTTGGAGGCTGGAAGTCAGAAATCAAGGTCTGGCATATGAGCTTCTGATGAGTTTACCCATCTTGGTTACCAAATGGCATCATGTTGCAGTGCCTTGACCTGACCTTTCTTGTGTGTGTGTGTGTGTGTGTGTGTGTGTGTGTGTGTGTGTGTGTGTGTGTGTGTGTGTTTTGGTATCTGTTCCTCTTATTCCAAAGAATTTACCTTGAACTCAGCAGACCTGAGTTTAATTCCCCACCCCACCTCCACAGCAAATATGGCCCCAAGTACCACCCTGGATCATTTCTGATCACAAAGCCTTTGAGCACCACTAGATGTAGTTCAAGCCTTCCCCACCCCTTCCTATCACCAACAAATAAAAAGAAATGACAATATAATACTTAATCATTCATAAAACTGATATGGAATGCATTGAATAGTGTTATGCTTCCTCCAAACCCTATAAATATTGACATTCTAGCTCCCAGAATCTCAACTTTAGGGAATAAATGTCATAGATTGAAGATTCCAGGGATGCATTTGTGTTTGTGTTAGTTTGGTTTTGGGACTATACCTTGTGGTACTCAGGCCTTACTTTTGGCTCAGTACTCACAGATCACTCCTTATGTGACCATTAATATTTTGAGTATATAATTCAATATATAATATAATATATAAAATATAATACTGATATAGTTGAGTTGGAGTGATAATTTAAAGTTTCTTTCAGCATGTACCTTAATTCAGGAAGCTTTTTTTTTGTTTTTTGTTTTTGTTTTTTGGGGGATCCCACCCGGCAGTGCTCAGGGGATACTTCTGGCTCTGTGATTAGAAATCGCTCCTGGCAGTCTCGGGAGACCATATGGGATGCTGGGATTCAAACCAATGACTTTCTGCATGAAAGGCAAGCGCCGTACCTCCATGCTATCTCTCCAGCCCAAGGAAGCTTTTTTTTTTAATGAAAAGTTTGAGTAATATTCTTGTATACTTATCCTTACTTTCAGGAAACAGATGCACAAAAAGTAGAGAAAAATGAGCAAGGCTCAAAGGGCCTGAGAATCTGTCTTTCTGTCCTGTCTCTGATCAACTTAACTGGTTCATTAGACTTCAAAGTAAAGTTCTAGGGAATGAACAAGAAGGTAGAGCTAGTCAATTTTTGACCACTCATAATATATTAGTGTTAAATTAGAATATTAGTACCTCATCAGAGCTACATTGAATATAAAATTTGAGTCACTGCTCATATTCATTTCTTAAATAGAGTTGCTCTTTTTCAGTCAGCTTAAGCTCACCCAAATGAGAGACTCTGAAATACCTAGAAGCGACTTACATCTATTTTTGTTAACAAGAAAGAAAATATGGTTCAAAGAGCTAGCACAGAGATAAGGAAATTACTTTGCTTATGGCTTATCCTGGTTTGATCTCCAGCACCACATATTCCCCAAGCACCACCAGAAGTGATCCCAGAGCACAGAAACAGGAGTAAACCTGAGCACCATTGGTTGTGACCAAAACACAGAAAAAGAAAAGAAAAGAGGAGATGCTTGGACTAAGACCAAGTTTGTTCCTTTCAATATATTTAATAAATTTAAATAGAGAGATGGCTCAATAGGTAAGGGTACATGCTTTTATGTGTGCCCAGATTCTAATCCAGGCACAACATGACCACTTCTATGAATATGACTTCCAAAAAGAATTAAATAAAATATTTAATAAAATGTATAATAAATCTAATGCTCCCCATTTTCTCCTGTGCTGTGGTTTGTCTCATATAACTCAGTGTCTGCCAGAGTAGGCAATTAATATTTCTTGAAAGGGAAAAGATTGTACATTTATTTTGTCTTGTTTTGATTTTTTATTTGTTTTTTATTTTTGTTATTTTTGCTTGTTTTATTTATTTTTATTTTATATATTTTTAAATTAATATCTTTTATTTTTAATACCATAATTACAAACGTTTGTAGTTGAATTTCAGTTATAAAAAAGAACAACCCCCTTCACCAGTGCAACATTCCCACCACCAATTTCCCCCAATTCCCTATTCCCCCACTCCCTGCCTGTATTCTAGACAGGCATTCTGTTTCTCTCACTTACTATTATTGTCATGATAGTTGTCAGAGTAGTTATTTCTCTACTGAACTCACCACTCTGTGGTAAGCTTCATACCATGGGCCAGTCCTTCCAGCCCTCATCTCTATTGTCTCTGAGTATTATTATAATAATGTCTTTTATTTTTCTTAAATCCATAGATGAGTGAGATGTCTATCTCTCTCCCTCTGACATATTTCACTCAGCATAATAGTTTCCCTGTCCATGTACATTTATAAAATGAATAAAAGGCTATTATAAGCTTCATATAAGCTACTATAAGAGGTGTGAATTCTGAATTCATATATTCTATATATCATTGATAGCCTTGGAATACATTGATAGATAAAAACATTAACGAGTTTCTATAATCCCTGCAAATGAGCAGTAGGTTCTTCAGTTTCTATTTCAATAGACTCATACTAAAGAAAAGTCTCCATACTTCCCTCACAAGATGTCTGACAAGAAAAAAGCAAAGTTTCCCTTGTCATCTTAAGCCCCAGAGACCACTAATTGACCAACATGTTGGAGGGCACACAGAAATGTGAATTCAAAACTACTAAGAGAACAGAAAAAAACAAGGATTAGGACACCTGGTCCAATGCATGGTACCACATGGAGTCTCAGGTCTGACCAGAAAAAAAGGTACATGAGGCTTTTTTTATTTTCAAGCACTGCTAGAGTGGGTGACCAAAATCAAAAGTCATGTATTATTCTGGGGCCTTAGTATAGTGGGGCCTAGCATTATCAGAGGATATACACAATATGGTCAGGTTTTCCTGGTTGGCCCAGATAGCTAAGTATCACTGGGAATGTTCCTCAGGGTACAGTCTGGGAGGGCCTCAAGTTAATTGATTATATATAATTAATTGACTATGTCTGAACAGTTCGGAAATCTGACTAAATGTGTGTTTTATAAGGATAAGAACCATATCTTGGTTGTTCTTGTTTCCCTTACTACAATACCTGATAATAATGTTTAGTTAATTGATTAATTCAATAAGTCACCTCTAATTCCCATCACTGAGAAGTTGATGTTTCACAATTTAACTAGTCTGTTTTGGAAAGATGTTGATTTGGTAAACTTGAAGTTGTGAAGTGAGGCATGTGCTAAATTGTTAAAATTGTCCTTCAAGGTCTGAGATTTGCCTAGCAGAGCTGATCATTTATTGCTCACCAAACTGATGACACAATAATAGCTAAAATGACACTAAGATGATGAAAATTATCAAATTGGGTTGACTTTTTGAAGACCATACTGTTTACTTGTTAGTGAATCTAGTACTGAGAAGTCCAAGAACAGTTAGTTCTAAGAGACCTGAAATTCCCCAGGAAGGTGATAGCGAGCTCAGTGGTGGAATATGACCTAAGTAAGGCTTGCAATTCTACACCAGGGTTTAACTTCTTCAATTAACTCATTAACTAT
Organism: Suncus etruscus; assembly: GCF_024139225.1. Lineage (NCBI taxonomy): Eukaryota > Metazoa > Chordata > Mammalia > Eulipotyphla > Soricidae > Suncus > Suncus etruscus. The sequence continues at coordinate 26,148,428 of NC_064858.1, forward strand.
TTGTACTGTAAATACAAGTGCAAGATGATTCTGAAGTACCTAAAGAGATTAATAAGTGCTACTGAGAATTGAAACATCTTCTAGGCTTTGATATTATTAGGACATTCTATCACTGTTACTGAGCTAGTCCCTCAAGTTTATTTCTGTGTGTAATTATTCCCACTTCATATGTGCTTTAACTAGGGCAGTTAAGCCTTAACTGAACTTTGTTTTGTGATTCATTTCACTGGACGAAGGAATTTTTAGTTTGGCACATTCTCAAATATGTGGGCGGAAATATTCCTTCAAAGAAACAAAGAACAAAAGTACAGCGAGGTAAAAAGAAAAAGAAAAATTCTATAGAAAAGGCAAGCAGAAGGTTTATTTCAGATTTTTACATGAGAGAGTATTATAGGCTTTCAGATTGTTCTGATAATTAAGCTGACATTTGCCAGATTATTGGGAGAAAAAGAAAGTTTATGCTGTATCTTGGGGAGAGTTTTAATCAAATACATGAAACTCTCCTCAGCAGCCAGGGTTTGTGGCCCGAGCTCTCGGGGAGGAAAACAAATATAGAATGAAAAGAATAGATGTGTGAAGTATACATTATCATACAGATAATATTTCCTGGAGTATTAGCTCTGGCAATAATTCATTTCCTCGTACAGGTCTCCTATCTAGATTCTTTTAGGCGATTAAGGAAGAGTTATAAAACCTTCCTGCCCCTTTCCTCAGTGATCACTAAGGGGCTGGGTGCTCTTCAGGAAGCACAAGTGACACTGGTTTGAAGCTCTGCCAACTCCTTGTACCCAACTTTGTCTCACATCTTTCATGTGTCCATCTACTCAGCTAGCAATTCAGAATCCACTATAAGGCAGGATCTAGAAAAGGAGATCAGTGACCTCCTTAAAACAGTGGTGATAAAGGAAGTTGAAGAAATAGTACAGCAGGTAGGGAACCTGCCTTGCATGCAGCCTACCTGGATTGATCCTTGAGTAAAGTGCCAGAAGTAAGCCCTAAGCACCACCAGATATGGCCCAAAAGCTAAAAGCAAAAGAGAAAAAAAGTCTTAATGGTAGTTAGTACCTTTCTAGGTCAAGTTTGTTTGGAAAAGCCCTGGCCAACATGAACTTTTGGAACCTCATCTGCCATGGAAAAGGCCTGGGGGAATTTTAGTTGCTTTTCTAGCAAGAGATTCTGCTTCCTGCATCATGTCTCAGTGAAGAAGAATAAAATGGAAGCAGAAGAATATTCAACAGAGGTATCAGTTGACCCTCTACAAACCTTTGAAATATAGTCCAAAAGTTCAACTCTTTGACCAACTTCAAGTTTTCAAGTTCAACTTCCTGAGTCTTTGGTTACCTTCAGTTCAAATTAATCCCCAGGCCAAAGTGGCTTACTTGGAATAATTTATTCCTATGCTATTCAATGGGCAGACATTTTAACCAGACTGGTATTAATATGTTAATTATCTCAAGTTGACCAGTCAGGCTCCAGGTATCTTATCTGTTAAGGGTATAATGTCTCATCAAAACATGACACTTCCATCATTGTCATGGTAGTTGCTAGGATAGAGAGAGAAATACCCCCAGTTGGCCACATGCAAGGCAAGAATCCAACCCTCTGTACTATCTCTGTACTATCACTTCAACCTCCTGAGTTATTTTATATTTTAAGGGTTCTTAAACTGAATTAGAATAAAGTCATTTTTTCACATAAAAAATTGTTATCTTCATGAAGGGAAACGATTAAAGTGAGGTCAAACTGACCTTCATAGAATTATTATTAATTTGCAATGTCATTAAAATAGACAAAAGAACACTACTTTTTTAATGAGGGTGTAGACTAATATAACCAGAAAATCTAAGCTGATTTTATCTGTATCTCCTGGGAACTAAAGTAATGTTAGTTACTAATGCACAACTAACATATATTGATTGGTACTTTGCGCCAGTCATATTTTTGTTACCTTATAAATAAATATCATCAATTTTATCATAAGTGATACAAAAAGAAGTATGATAAAACTGATAGCTCTTTTCAAAGAGAAAAAAATTTTTTTACTAAAATTTAGTAATATGAATGTAGGTCTGAGATTATAAGTCAGTGGAACAGCAAGTACCTTAAGAAATATAGGGTCTATATATGTACCTAAGATATGTAATCCACTTTGGTCAAAATAAAAATTATTATTAAGAAAAAAAAAGAAATATAGGGTCATGGAGCCAATTAAATAAAAATAAAACTTAGCAATGTGTCAGCAAATGAATCTAATCCTAACATATATTTTTGACACAATGGACCCACAATGGGCATATTATTTTTGTTTGTTTATTTGTTTATTTTGTTTGTTTTTGGGTCACACCCAGCAGCGCTCAGGGGTTACTCCTGGCTCTATACTCAGAAATCGCCCCTAGCAGGCACAGGGGATAATATGGGATGCCGGGATTCGAACCACCATCCTTCTGCATGAAAGGCAAACGCCTTACCTCCATGCTATCTCTCTGGCCCCAGGTCATATTATTTTAAGTAATGTGTAATTCTTTATCTGGAATTATACTGCCCTGTCTGGAAAATAATGAGAAAGCTGAGCATTTCTAAGTATGGCTTGTTGGTGGACTTGATGACTGAGGTTTTTTTAGCATGGAAAGAGTGTACTCTTTTCATGTATTTTCAGATATTTAATGTGCACTGAGACAACATCTTGTTTTGTAATCTGCCAGATACAAATCTGATAAATGGAATTGTTGAGAGAGATAAATGGATGAGTTCTCTTCAAGATGAACATTACCTGGGAAGAAAGTTTAGAGATTTTCCAAAATAAACACAAAACAACTTTACAAAAAGAAAAAAAAGGAGGAAATGAAAAAAGAAAGTTATAGAGATACTCAAGAAAAACAATGTGAGGAATGGTTTTCTTTTTTTGTTTATTTGTTTGTTTGTTTTGAGACCACACCCGGCAACGCTCGGGGGTTACTCCTGACTCTATATTCAAAAATAGCTCCTGGCAGGCTTGAGGGACCACATGGGATTCCGGGAATTGAACCCAAGTCCATCTCGGGTTGGCCATGTGCAAGGCAAATGCACTACTGCTGTGTCATCACTCAGGCCCAAAGAATGATCTCTTAAAGATAAGGTAAATAAAATCAGTTTCTTCTTTTCATTCTGTCTTCATCTCTCCCTCAAGTCTGGGAGATTGACCTAAGGACCACAGAGTTGAAGCAAGCATCCCATCTGTGTCACACAATCCTACTTCTAAGTGCCAAAATAATTTAAGACCATAAGAAAAGGAGCTAAGAGTTTTTTTTTTTTTTGTAGCTGCTACTCCCACCAATGGCCAAGAGGATCCAGGGTGTGGTGGTCAGCAGGACTTCCTGGATCCCATCAAGCAAGTTACTCATTAACAGAACCCAAATTTTTTTTCAGGGAGGGACTACAGAGCATGAAAACCAGCTAAGCTTTGCAAAAGCCGGCTCCCTGTGTGTGACACCAGGCAGGGAAAATCCGCGAAAGTACACCAGCCCAGTGGGGCCCAACTGTGAAAAACTGTGAGTGTGACCTGTCTATGTCTGTCTACTGTCCTCTTGCGTGAAACTCTTGCGAGTGGGGCAAAAAGAGGCTCCAGAAACCTTGCTCGCCCAGACGCCATTTTCAGGGAGGGATTACAGAGCATGAAAACCGGCTAAGCTTTGCAAAAGCTGGCTCCCTGTGTGTGACACCAGGCGGGGAAAATCCGCGAAAGTACACCGGCCCAGTGGGGCCCAACTGTGAAAAACTATGAGTGTGACCTGTCTATGTCTGTCTACTGTCCTCTTGCGTGAAATTCTTGCGAGTGGGGCAAAAAGAGGCTCCAGTGGAGCACGGCCGCTCCGCTTCGCTACGCGGCCGGGCACTCTTTCTAAGAAAAGAACTCCATTGCAACAAGAAGGAAAAATCACACTAAGAACGGCGCTATATCACAGAAGCAAACATTTCTCTCTGGACTGTCTTCTCTGTTGCATGCTCAGGCCTAAGATTTGACCCAGTGTGAGGCTTCATCCACGGAGGACTCCCCTCGCTTAGAGACAATGAATACCACCACAACACGTAGAAAAACCCACAATACAAGTGTGACAATGGGGAAACAAAGCAGGCCAGCATCAGACATAGAGAATGAAGATGACAATTCTGAGGACCAGATAATGACCAACCAACTAATCAACCTCTCACATAAGGACTTTAGACTAGCAATATGGAAGATGCTCAACAGACTCCAAGAAACCATGGATCGAGTTGAACAGAACACTAATAAGAACCAAGAAAATATGAAGACAGATATCACAAAACTCCAAACTGAAATAACATGTCAACTAACAGGACTGAAAAAGTCAGTAAACGAAGTGAATGACAAAATGGATAAGCTCTGGGACAGGGTATCAGAAGCTGAGAATAGACTTGGTGCTGTGGAAGATGAGATACATAACAATTCCATACAAGCAGGAGAGATTGGACACAAAACTTAAAGCAAATGAGCAGACAATGGAAAAATTAGTCAAAGAATGGGAACAGATGAAAATAGAAGTCTATGATAAGATCAACAGAAACAACTTAAGAATCATTGGAGTCCCAGAGACCCAGGAAGAAAATTTCCAGGAAGAATCAACGGTCAAGAACATCATTAAAGAGAAACTTCCAGAGCTAAAGAATATATGTGATCAAATCCTGCATGCCCGAAGAGTACCAACCAAAAGAGACCCCAGAAAAACCACCCCAAGACACATCCTAGTCACAAAGACAAATTCCACAGATAGAGACAGAATTCTGAATACAGCAAGATCAAAAGGGGAAATCACGTTCAAGCAAGCTTCCCTGAGATTTACAGCAGACCTGTCACCAGAAACACTCAATGCCAGAAAGCAGTGGTGGGATATTGTGACAAGACTGAATGAAATGAATGCTTCACCCAGAATACTATACCCAGCAAAACTCACTTTCCGGTTTGACGGAAGAATACATGGCTTCACAGAAAAAAACAGCTCAGAAACTTCACAGACACAAAACAAGTCTTAAGAGAAAAACTGAAAGACCTAATCTAAGACAAGACTACCCAAAAGACACACCAAATTTCGAAATAAAGATGGTGTTAAATCCCAGGACAATTCTTTCTCTCAATGTCAATGGACTAAATGCACCAGTTAAGAGACAGAGTGGCTAAATGGATCAAAAAACTCAATCCAACCTTCTGCTGCCTACAAGAAACGCACCTGAATAGTCAGAACAAACACAGACTCAAAATAAAAGGCTGGAGAAAAATTATCCAAACAAACAACACCCATAAAAAAGCTGGAGTGGCCATACTAATATCAGATAATGCAAACTTTATACTCAAGAAGGTTGTAAGGGACAAAGATGGACATTTTATATTAATCAAGGGGTACGTAGAGCAGGAAGAAATCACTCTCCTAAACATATATGCACCGAATGAGGGGCCAGCAAAATATTTAATACAACTGTTGAAAAATCTGAAAAATAATATCAACAACAACACAATAATTGTGGGGGACCTTAAAACGGCTTTGTCAACACTGGATAGGTCAACCAGACTGAAACCCAACAAGAATATACTAGACCTGAGGAGAGAAATGGAAGAAAGAGGCCTAGTGGATATATATAGGACACTCCATCCCCAGAAACTTGGATACACATTCTTCTCCAATGTACATGGAACATTCTCCAGGATAGACTACATGCTGGCACATAAAACATACCTCCATAAGATCAAGAGGATAGAAATTTTGCAGACTACCTTCGCTGACCACAAGGCTCTGAAATTATTTGTGAACTCCAAAGGGACTCAGAAGAAACACTTTAACACCTGGAAGTTAAACAGCCTCATGCTCAATAACCAGTGGGTCCGAGATGAAATCAAGGAGGAAATCAAAAGGTTCCTGGAAACAAATGACAATAAAGACACAAACTATCAGAACTTATGGGACACAGCAAAAGCTGTACTGAGAGGAAAATTTATAGCTTTGCAAGCACACATCAGGAAGGAAGAAGGAGCTTACCTGAGTAGCTTAATGACACAGCTAATAGAACTAGAAAATGCTCAACAAAAGGACCCAAGAATAGGAAGACAGAAGGAAATAACAAAGCTGAGAGCAGAAATCAACGAAGTGGAAACTCAAAAAACAATCCGAAAGATCAACGAAAGCAGAAGTTGGTTCTTTGAAAAAATAAACAAGATTGATAGACCACTGGCAAACCTAACAAAGAAAGAGAGAGAGAGAAAATTGATAACTCGTATCAGAAATGAAAAAGGAGAGATCACTACTGATATGACAGAGATTCAAAGGGTAATCAGAAACTACTTTGAAAAACTCTACGCCACTAAAAATGAGAACCTGGAAGAAATGGATAAATTCTTGGACTCTTATAATCTTCCACGGTTGAAGGAAGAGGATGTAGCATATCTAAACACTCCCATCACCATTGATGAAATTAAAACAGTAATCAAATGTCTGCCGAAAAACAAAAGCCCAGGTCCAGATGGATTCACTAATGAATTCTATCAAACTTTCCAAGAGGAACTACTGCCAATCTTGGCAAGACTCTTTCATGAAATTGAACAAACAGAAACACTTCCAAATAGCTTTTATGAAGCCAACATCACCTTGATACCTAAACCAGACAGAGACGCTACCAAAAAAGAAAATTACAGACCAATATCACTGATGAATGCAGATGCAAAGATCCTCAACAAAATCCTGGCAAATAGGATTCAATGCCTCGTTAAGAAGATCATCCACTATGATCAAGTAGGTTTCATCCCAGGAATGCAAGGCTGGTTTAACATCCGTAAATCTATCAACATAATACACAACATCAATAACAAGAAAAATAAAAACCACATGATCATATCAATAGATGCAGAGAAAGCATTTGATAAGGTCCAACACCCATTCTTTATCAAAACTCTCATCAAGAATGGAATGGAGGGAACCTTTCTCAATATAGTGAAGGCCATCTACCACAAGCCAGTGGCAAATATTATCCTCAATGGAGAAAAAATGAAAGCCTTCCCTCTAAATTCTGACACAAGACAAGGCTGTCCTCTCTCACCACTCCTATTCAACATAGCACTGGAAGTACTTGCTATAGCGATTAGGCAAGAAAAGGATATCAAGGGAATCCAGATAGGAAAGGAAGAAGTCAAGCTCTCACTGTTTGCAGATGACATGATACTCTACTTAGAAAACCCTAAAGACTCTATCAAAAAGCTTCTAGAAACAATAGACTCATATAGCAAGGTGGCAGGCTACAAAATTAACGCACAAAAATCAATGGCCTTTCTATACACCAATAGTAATAAGGATGAAATGGACATTAAGAAAACAACCCCATTCACAATAGTGCCACACAAACTCAAATATCTTGGAATCAACTTGACTAAATATGTGAAGGACCTATACAAAGAAAACTATAAAACTCTGCTCCAAGAAATAAGAGAGGACACGCGGAAATGGAAACGCATACCCTGCTCATGGATTGGCAGGATTAACATCATCAAAATGGCAATACTCCCCAAGGCATTATACAGATTTAATGCCATCCCTCTAAAGATACCCATGACATTCTTCAAAGAAGTGGATCAGACACTTTTGAAATTCATTTGGAACAATAAACACCCTCGAATAGCTAAAGCAATCATTGGGAAAAAGAATATGGGAGGAATTACTTTCCCCAACTTTAAACTGTACTACAAAGCAACAGTTATCAAAACAGCATGGTATTGGAATAAGGATAGGTCCTCAGATCAGTGGAATAGTCTTGAATACTCAGAAAATGTTCCCCAGACATACAACCACCTAATTTTTGATAAAGGAGCAGGAAATCCTAAATGGAGCAGGGAAAGCCTCTTCAACAAGTGTTGTTGGCACAATTGGATAGCCACTTGCAAAAAATTGAACTTAGACCCCCAGCTAACATCATGTACGAAGGTAAAATCCAAATGGATTAAAGACCTCGATATCAGCCCCAAAACCATAAGATATATAGAACAGCACATATGCAAAACACTCCAGGACATTACAGGCATCTTCAAGAAGGAAACTGCACTCTCCAAGCAAGTGAAAGCAGAGATTAACAGATGGGAATATATTAAGCTGAGAAGCTTCTGCACCTCAAGGAAATAGTGCCCAGGATACAAGAGCCACCCGCTGAGTGGGAGAAACTATTCACCCAATACCCATCAGATAAGGGGCTATTCTCCAAAATATACAAGGCACTGACAGAACTTTACAAGAAAAAAACATCTAACCCCATCAAAAAATGGGGAGAAGAAATGAACAGACACTTTGACAAAGAAGAAATACACATGGCCAAAAGACACATGAAAAAATGTTCCACATCACTAATCATCAGGGAGATGCAAATCAAAACAACGATGAGATACCACCTCACACCCCAGAGAATGGCACACATCACAAAGAATGAGAATAAACAGTGTTGGCGGGGATGTGGGGAGAAAGGAACTCTTATCCACTGCTGGTGGGAATGCCGTCTAGTTCAACCTTTATGGAAAGTGATATGGAGATTCCTCCAAAAACTGGAAATCGAGCTCCTATACGATCCAGCTATACCACTCCTAGGAATATACCCTAGGAACACAAAAATACAATACAAAAATCCCTTCCTTACACCTATATTCATTGCAGCACTATTTACCATAGCAAGATTCTGGAAACAACCAAGATGCCCTTCAACAGACAAATGGCTAAAGAAACTGTGGTACATATACACAATGGAATATTATGCAGCTGTCAGGAGAGATGAAGTCATGAAATTTTCCTATACATGGATGTACACGGAATCTATTATGCTGAGTGAAATAAGTCAGAGAGAGAGAGAAAAACGCAGAATGGTCTCACTCATCTATGGGTTTTAAGAAAATTGAAAGACACCCTTGTAATAATAATTTTCAGACACAAAAGAGAAAAGAGCTGGAAGTTCCAGCTCACCTCAGGAAGCTCACCACAAAGAGTGATGAGTTTAGTTAGGGAAATAACTACATTTTGAACTGTCCTAATAATGAGAATGTATGAGGAAAATGGAGAGCCTGTCTAGAGTACAGGCGGGGGTCGGGTGGGGCGAAGGGATACTTGGGACATTGGTGATGGGAATGTTGCACTGGTGATGGGTGGTGTTCTTTACATGACTGAAACCCAAACACAATCATGTATGTAATTAAGGTGTTTAAATAAATTAAAAAAAAAACAGAACCCCCCCCCAAAAAAAGAAAAGGAGCTAAGAAATAAAGCACCCAGTATTGATATTGGTCTATATTACAGTATGTATATATATGTATGTGGGAGTAGGTAATGTTCATTAATAAATTTAAGCAAAAATGTTAATATTATAAAATGTTTGAAACTTTGCACCATAACTCTATCTCTGTGTATCTATCGTAGTAAAATATTAGGAAACTGTAAATGCTAATATATATATATATTCATTATGTTGGGTTTTAGATGAGAAACTAGAAATAATGTAAATCTAGTTATAAAGGTTTATTAGCTACACTACATTAAGGGATATCTTATGCTGTCATCTAAAAGATATCCAAATAACATGTGCCATGTAAAAAATAAGAATTTGTTACAATAGAAATATCTTTACACAGTTCAAGTAGTCAAAATATTCCTTGCTTTTCCTTTTGCTCCACCCAATTTTTGTCAGCTCTGCAGCAAATTATTCTATAGCAGAGCATTTCTTCTTTCTTTCTTTCTTTCTTTCTTTCTTTCTTTCTTTCTTTCTTTCTTTCTTTCTTTCTTTCTTTCTTTCTTTCTTTCTTTCTTTCTTTCTTTCTTTCTTTCTTTCTTTCTTTCTTTCTTTCTTCTTTCTTTCTTTCTTTCTTTCTTTCTTTCTTTCTTTCTTTCTTTCTTTCTTTCTTTCCTTCCTTCCTTCTTTCCTCCCTTTCTTTCTTTTATCTTTATTTTTCTTGTTTTCTTGCTTTCTCTTTATCTGTCTTTCTTTCTCTTTTTTCTTCTTCACTTCCTCCTTCCCTTCATTCCTTCCCTCCTTCCGTTCCTCTTTCCCTCCCTTCCTTTCTCCCTTCCTTCCCTTCTACTTCCTTCTTTTCCTCCTTCCTTCCCTTCTTCCTTCCCTTCCTTTCACCCTTCCTTCTCTTCTTCCCTTCCTTTCCCCGTCCCTTCTCTTCCTTTCTCCCTTCCTTCCCTTATCCCTTCCTTGCTTTCCTCTTTCCTTCCCTTTTTTCTCCTATCTTTTCCTTCCTTCCTTCCTTCCTTCCTTCCTTCCTTCCTTCCTTCCTTCCTTCCTTCCTTCCTTCCTTCCTTCCTTCCTTCCTTCCTTCCTTCCTTCCTTCCTTCCTTCCTTCCTTCCTTCCTTCCTTCCTTCCTTCCTTCCTTCTTCCTATTCCGTGATGCTCAGGTCTTATTCTGCACTCAGGATTCACTCCTGGAGGGGTTAGGTAACCATGTGATTGCTGGTATCAAATCAGGGATGGCTGTCTGTAAGACATTGTATATACCTTCTCTCTCTCCTTTTAATTTTGTTTTATATTTACTTAGATGCCACAATTTACAAAACTATTGATAGTAATGTTTCAGGCACACACAAACATTCACAGCTCCAATCTCACCATCAGTGAATTTATCCCTATACCTAGGACTCCAGATTTCTCTTCTTGACACTCCTTTCCTATCTTGAATACAGAATTTCTAAAGTCCCTCAGTGCAGACTGGCAGAGTGACTGTCTCTATAGGAACAGGGAAGGAGGATGGGAAAAGAAAATACCAGAGATGATGGTTTCCACATTAAGACAGTCTCTTTTGTGCAATTAGAAACATACAGAATGTGAGATGCAAATATTGAAGAATGTAACTCAGAAGTAGAGTTTATGCCTTGAATTTTATTCTTAGCATTTGGGCAAAGTTAGGAATGGCTTGAGCACTATCAAAATGCTAACCCAAAAAACAGTAGCAGCTCAAATGGTGAGACTTGGTATCAAGTTCCAATTATTGAAAGATCTGTGTAAGAACAATTATCAAAATGTTTTTTAATATGTTAACTTATGTATCTATAGAAATTTATACTATAAGCATTTATTAGTGCTTCTATACATATGTATTTCTATTTCTTAAGAAAAAAAAAAGAAAATATATTTGGAGCTGAGGATGTAGCTCCGTGGTAGGACATGTGACTTCTGGTTTTACTTTGTTTTTAAAAAATTTTTCCATTTCTAAATATAATTAATATAACCAGAGTCCTGCTGTTCTCTTTGATTAAATGAGAAGAGATTAATTGCTGCACTTTGTCACTCACTAGATGCTTCCTGTAATATCCTGTTTTTGGTTAACTACTTAAATAATTCAATTAAAAATCAGTCGAGTTATAAGTAGGTGGAATGAAGTCCCATGAGGTCTTGGATTTTACTTTAAAACTTTTAGCAACAAAAGAAAGTAAAAGAAGGAGTAGATGAAGTCAGTATCACAAAGATTGATAATTTTAAAATCTGGATATTACACTGAATGTAAGCATTCATTGTGCTAATCTTAACTTTTGTGAATGTTTCAAATTTATCTTTATAATAGTTAAATCAGTTACACTTAAGATAATTTAAATCTCAGCCTTATTTACTTTGGTAGAGGTCCACAGCTGACAGTGACGAGGGACCACAATATAATGGGGATTGAACTCCAGACTTCTGCTTGGAAAGCATGCACTTGAGCCCTTTAAGCCATATCCAAAAGAGTTGGGGCCAGAGAGATAGTACAGTAGGTAGGGCCTTAGATTCAGCCAGTCCGAATTCTATCCCTGGCATCAGATATATAGTCCTTCCGTGCATTTTCAGGAATGATTCCTAAACATTCCTGGGTATGGCCTAACCAATGGTCCTCAAACTACGGCCCGCAGGCCACATATTGTATTTATTCCCATTTTGTTTCTTCACTTCTAAATAAGATATATGCAGTGTGCATAGAACTTTGTTCATAATTTTTGTTTTTACTATAATCTGGCCCTCCAACAGTCTGAAGGACAGTGAACTGGCCCCTGTTTAAAAAGTTTGAGGACACCTTCCCCAAAACCTAAAAAAAAATAAAAAAGGCAAAAACTCAGGAGTAGGGGCCAGAGAGATAGCACAGCAGTAGGGCATTTTTCTTGCATGCAGCCAACCCAGAACAGATGGTGGTTCAAATCATGGCATCCCATATGGTGCCCTGTGCCTGCCAGGAGCGATTTCTGAGTGCAGAGCTAGGAGTAATCCCTGAGCACTGTCGGGTGTGACCCCAAACCCACCTCCCAAAAACTCAGGGGTATAAGCTATACTAAGTTGGTAACTGTTGAAGTTGTGTGATACTTGAAAGGTTGAAAGGAGTTTTTAGAACATTTTTTTAACCATTTCCTATAATGGAAAATTTTATACTAAAATTTCTTTTAACATTCTAAAGTATATAAGACAATAATATATAGTTATTTATAGTGGAAGAGGAAGGAGGTTTTCAAATCTTAGACTCAGACTTATCCCAGATCTCAGGATTCTAAACTAGGACCTCGCTGCCACCTTGCTCCCAAATCTGAATGGCATTCACCCTTGACTGCCACAATTCCTATTTTCTTCTTGCAATCTCATTAGGTATCTTTTTCATAGATATGGCTTCCTATCTCCATTTTCCATCCATTTTCATCCTTTTCTCTTGCTTTCATTAAAATATATAAACTAATATGGAACTTGATATACGAGAGCTGTGACTACATTCTACATCTCTGCACTCTTCAAGAGACTTCACATGTTTTCCCTAGAAAGGCTGAATATGAATCTAAAACTCTTATGTGGTCAGAGCACATTGCATTTGCCCTCCCTCTCATTTTAGCTTGGTAACCGTCATGGACAACTACACATGAATATTTGGGCTGTTATTGCTGTATCTAGCAACCAGGAGTGTTCCCAAGGATACAAATATTAAAGATAGACCTTTTTGATATGGTAATGAATGAAACTAAGGAAGTAGTCTTAAAATGGAGTCAATTTCCATACCAGCTGAATCATATGTCAATATTGGAACTGCTCTATAATTATCTGTGGTTTTATGGTCTCAGAAGGAGTCATTATTGCTGTGTCCATAATCAAACATTCTGCTTTAGTCATGTGAAGTAAACCTTTCTGACATTTAAAAAATTATTTACTGAAGACTTCATACAGAGAGACACAAATACAATATTTCAATCAACAAATGACACAAGACCAACTTTAACAAATACTAGCATTCAGTCATTTTCCCCCAAGAAAAAAACACCCAAAGTTGGAGAATTCTCTCTTTTTCCCCCTTTCTCTTCCCCCAAACATTGCTATTCTGTATTGCAGTCATATACATCTTCGATATATACATATATTTTTCCTCGCCTTGTTTTTTTAATACATTTTGTAACCACAGATGTATATATTCATTAACACATGTAGTACTTATTACATAATACAGAGTATTCAGTATTTGGGGGGCCATACTCAGCATTGTAGGGACTGAGGGGTAGCCCAAGCTTTGTGCTCAAGAGTTACATCTAGTATTGCTGGGGGACTATGCAGTGACAAGTATCAAACACAGATCTCATGTATGCAAAGCAATGCATTTTGCCCATTGAGCACTGTCTCACCAGTTCCTATAATGCATAATATTCCACAAGCTACATTTTAATTAAAAATTAAGTGTTGCATTAAGCCCTTTGGATGGGCTTGGATGGAGGTGGATGGTGATGGAGGCCTTTCTCCTCCAGCCCAGGACCACGTGGCTCCAACTACCTTCAGCTGTCGGGGTGGTGGCGAGGAGAAAATACACTCACAGGCAGGCTTCAAGGAAGATCATCTTTATTGTTTTCCATAATTAATTTTCTCAATTTCATAATGTTTTACTGTGTATTTTAATGTACTAGTCTGTTTTGAAAATGCATGTTCTGTATAAATAATCTTGTAATTGTGTATAGGTAAAAGTTATATAGCATTAAGAAATATAGGAACTAGGAAGTTCCAGGATAGTGCTTGGTAGAAAGCATTAAAAAATTTAAAGTTACAAGTGTATGGTGTATTTTGCAAAAAAAGTTATGTTTTTGAAAAAGGCTAATATGTTAATTTTCACTTAAAACCTTGTTGCAATGGAAATATTACTGGCCTTACAGCAGAAGCCAGAAAAACAAAGGATAACTTATGCTCTTTTGTTTTATTTTAAAAGAAGGGGGCAGAAGTTACCCTACCCCCCTATTCTTTGTGTAAGCTTACCTAAAGAAAAACCCTCCCATTTCTGGGATGGGTCTAGGGGAGGTTACAAAAGGTTTGACCTCAGGGGCTAAGAGAGAATTTGCATGGATGCAGGATGGAGGAGGAAGCAGGAAGAGATCTCTGAGGGACAAGGTACAATGCAGGGCTGAATAAGGATCCAGCGTAAATGGTTATGATAGGCCACACATGTTGGCCAAGGCTGAATAAAGATGATATTCCTTGAAGCCTGCCTGTGAATGGATTTTTCTCTTCGCTGCCACCCTGACAGGTGAAAGGAGTTGGGGCCACATGGTCCTGGGCTGGAGGAGAAAGGCCTCCATCACCATCCACCTCCATCGGATGTGGTCCAAATACCAAAAACCAAAAAAATAAAAATAAAAAAATAAAACAAAGAAATAAAAAAGAGAAAAACCTCCAAAAAGCTGCCGTGAATGTTTTTGTACAACTTGACGTGGCATATGTAAGAATCTCCTTAGTGTGAATATTTGAAAAAGAACTGATGCAATAGGATACATTCTTAGAGGTTTTCATACATTGTGCCTTGATTATATTCATAGAATAAGTCTTGTTTTTGTTTTTGTTTTTGGAATGAGTGTTATTTCATTATGACTTTTTTTCACAGCCACAAGTTTGAAAGCATTTTAGAAAATGAATTTTGGTTCTGCATTCATGAGTGAGGTTTGTCTGTGATGTTACTTTCTCATATTGTTCATATCTTTGGTACCAAGGTTATAAGTCTCATAAAGTTGTGTAGCAGCTCCCTTTCTATTATTTCTAAAACAGTTTGGAAGAAAATTTCTTTTGCACTCAAGAACATGGTACATATTAATGATACTAATCAGGGCAAAGAGATTGCTCAAAAGGTTGAGTGCATGCAAACATACTTTGCATGTGGCAGATCTGGTTCAAACCCCTGATATATAAGCCCCCAACCTCCAGAACTATTGGAAGCAGCCCCTAAGAAAAACCCCATGGCACAGGTTGAGAGTGGCTGTCCCTCACCTTCTAGCCCTAGATGTGGTTCGGGTTTTTGTTTGTTTTGTTTTGTTTTGGGATCACATCTGGCAGCGCTCAGGGGTTACTCCTGGCTCTACACTCAGAAATAGCTCCAGGCAGGCTTAGGGGACCATATGGGATGCCGGGATTTGAATCACCGTCCTTCTGCATGCAAGGCAAACGCCTTACCTTCATGCTATCACTCCGGGTCCTGGTTCCGTTTTTAAATAAATAAAAAGTAAGAAAGAAGCAATTCAAGGGCTAGGTGAAGAGATACATAAGATACATAAGATCCTTTATAATAAATAAGTAAACTAACTATAAGTGTTTATCTTGGGTCTATAAGTTTGTTCTAGAAGTTTGTTCTAGAAGTGAACTCCTGACTTTATAAATTGCACAGAGGTGTGAATAAGCTGGGGACCCCATATTTGTGATAGGTGTCTGAAGTGGAAATAGTCTTGAGACTGAGCATGAACCCTGTGGTTTCTGGCATTAATAGTAGCCAGTCAATATTCCAATTGCAGTAAAAGGTGAGATTAAATATTTGAAGTAGAGATGTTGACAAAAGCACCCTCTATTTGTTGCCAGAATTAAGTAAAGCCTCTTATCACCATTGTGGATTATTTATTTCAAAAAACCCTTAAATTTACATTTTTATATTTTTTATTTATTTTGGTTTGAGGCCCGAAGTTCTCATGGATTATTCCCGAAACTGTGCTCAGGGATCACTAATGGTCAATTCTTCAGTGATCCATGTATTTGAACCTAAGTCTAATTGAAGCCTTATCTGCTGTTCTATCTCTCCAGCCCTGAATTATTTATTTATTCATATATTCTTTGAAAATAGCTTTTGTTTTGTTCTCAGGTCACACCCAGTGATGGTCAGGTCATGGATCATTCCTGAAAATTCTCATGTAGTGCTGGGGATCAACTTTGGATTGCCACAGGTAGAACATATACTTCGGCCCTTTGAGCCATTTGGAGGATTAAGATCAGTGCTATGTTGAAATCAGTTCAGACTGTTTCAGAACAACTCTTAATAGCAAACAAACATACATACACAAAATACAATTTCTCACCTTGTCACACCACATCTGCAATCAAAATACCTCCACTCTGTTCCATGAAGTTCCCTTCTGTCACTTGATCCAGCCTTCCCCTCTCTCCATATGGTAACCTGAAATGTGTAGAGTGCAAGGGTTTGTTTTCATTGGGTTTTGTTTCTTTATATATTATCATGAGTGAATCATTTGCTGTTTGTTTTTCTCCTTTTGACTAACCCCCTTCAGTTCCATGCATGTTGTCATAAAAGACAAGATTTCATCTCTTTCTCACAGCTAATAGTTTTCTATTGTTTATATCAACCACTTCTTTAGCTACTCATCTATCATTAGTTACTTGAGTATTTTTCATATACAAATACGGATTGTTAAATATAAAAGGGTGTGTGTGTGAGAGAGAGAGAGAGTGAGAGAGAGAGAGAGAGAGAGAGAAAGAGAGAGAGAGAGAACATTGAGTAAGGTACTTGCACTGCATGCAGCCAACCTGCATTTGATCCCTGGTACCATCTGGTCCCTCAAGTACTGTTAGGGGTGATTACCGAGTGCAGAGACAAGAGTAAGCCCTGAGCCCCACTTCACAAAAAAGAGAGAAAAGATTAAATTAAACATACTTAATTCAATAGAAACAAGTGATGCTGGATTAAATGTATTCAAATTAGTTTTTGTTATAGTCTCATATGTTTAATTCAGTAAACGTAATCTAGCAGTGTGTCTAAAACAACCATAAGTTGTTTTTGTGTTATTGTTGTTTTGGGCCACACAGGGCAGTGCTTAGGAATTACTCCTAGTTCTGTACTCAGGAATTACTTAGTGGTGCTTTGGGGATCATATGTGATGTTAGAGATTGACTCCAGGTAGGTAAGTACTCTACCCACAATACACCTCTCTGGTCCACAGCAGCAAAAACTTTTTATGAAGCACTGTACATAAATGATATTTAGAGAGATATGAAAAAATATAATGTGATAGAAAAATATTCATGGTTAATGCAATTCATTGGTAGCACTATTTATTCTCTACACTCATAGATGAGTGGTTTTAGTGAAAAGGTAGTGAAAATAAAATATACTATTTTTTTCATTCACTTCATGAACCTGAGATTAAAACTTTCTTCCCAAGATGTGTGTTTGGCTTTAAAGCAAGACTTAGGCAGGAAGTAGTGTAGAGTGATGAACATAGCATAGATGACTGGACATAGCATAGATGACTGACTTCTACTCAGAACTCTTTCAATGAGGTTATTAGCTATGCTAAACTGTGACATACAGTCTTTACTGTATAGTCATATATCAAAATATAACTGTATTACATGATTTACATCAAGTAACAAGAAATCCTTTCTACAATCTTAGGGGAAAATCATTTTTATACATTTTAACTTAAAAAATGGGAACATGAGAAGATAGTTCTTTGATATGTAGACCACAGAAGTCCTTGAAGCATTTCAATGCCACTTCCTGCTCTGAGCTCCCCTCACTGTTGCTAGTTGCTGCCAGAGATGAAACAGCTCATTGAGTTCCTTGCAACCTGAGGTAAGGACATAAGCTTGGGGAATACAGGGAATTAGCTTACTCCAAAGTTGTGAATGAGGTCAAATTAATTTTTATCTATAACAAGTCTCATTTCTCTCCACATTTACTTAACACCCTTTTCTCCTACATATTGATTTTTTTTTTCAGATTGTGAATTTTTACTCCAACATTTTGCTTTGAAAAATTTCAAACACATATGGAAAAGTTTGAGGTGTGTGTACAATAAACACTTACGTATCCTCATCTGAATTGTTTATTGTCAATTGCTTTTTTTTTTTATTTTCTTCCTTTATGATAAAGGCCCACATGTCATTCTGTGCTCAAGGACAATACTTGTTAATGTTCTAGGGAACATAATGTTCTAGGGAATACCATTGCTTTGCCAGTCACATGCAGAACAAGTGCCTCTAACTATTTCTCTGGCTCTCTATTTTCTACCTATGAATGAATATATGTACCATTTCATCTTCACAATTAAATGTAAGCCATAGACACACAGCTTCTCCACTTTAACATGTATCTCCTGACATTCTACTATACAATTGTTTTTTATCTATTCCTCCATGACTTTTTTTTCCAGTGTTGAAGCCACACCTAGTTGTGCTCAGGGGTTATGTCTGGCTGTGTGCACAGAGTCGCCTCAGCAGCATCTGGGGCCATATACAGTACTGGGAATTCAAATCGGCATTTTAAGGCCAGTGCCTTAATCTCTGTACTATCTATTTGACACTTCCTCTTACTAAAATGAACACTTATTCCCTGTATCATCTAATACCAAGTTGATATCAATAAGTTCTCCAATCAATTTTTTTAAGTTTTATTTTATTTTATTTTATTTATTTTTGGTTTTTGGGTCACACCTGGCAGTGTTCAGTCCTCAGAAATAACTCCTGGCAGTCTCAGGTGACCATCTGGGATGCCAGGAATCAAACCAGGGTTCATCTGAGGTTGGCAGTGTGCAAGGCAAAATGCCATAACACTATGTTATCGCTCCAGTTCCCTAAGTTTTCTTTTTTGGAGAAAGTTTGAACCCAGGCCCTCATACTGGCCTGTGCTCTGACTCACAGCCCTATAGCTAGACATTTTTCTAATATAAATTTTGGATCTTTTAATTTGTTACTAGATCAATTCTAGATGAAACTTATTTACATCTGGGTAACATTTTCTTTATGGTAACTTGTTTTATTGATTGAGGTTCTGTGATTTACAATTCTATTATTGATGGCTTCCTATGTTAACCACCATTCCTTAGAACTTGTCGAAATTCTACTGGTAAATAAAAAGTATAAAAGTTATAAAGCATTGGGGCTGGAGAGATAGCAAGCAGGTAGGGCATTTGCCTTGCATACAGAAGGATGGTAGTTCAAATCCCAGTATCCTATATGGTTCCCCGAACCTGCCAGGAGTGATTTCTGAGCACAGAGCCAGGAGTAACCCCTGAGGGCTGCCGGTTGTGACCCAAAAACAAACAAACAACACAAAACAAGACAAAAGTTATAAAGCATTATATTAAAAGTATAAGAAATTATATCCATTGAATACTGGAAAGCAAAGGAAATTTAATTTTCCCATTTCATTCTTTTTTCCTATACACAATATTTACTTAGACTTACTCCTGGTGTTAAAAGGTAAAGGTAACTTTCAAAAGGAAGGAATGGAATACAAAGGATTCTGGAACTCTCTGTGTTCTCGGCAGCCAACATCGGATTCAAGAACATACCCATGTTTATTGATTGTGAATATGTCTAAAAAGAAAATAGATATGGTCTCTGCCCTCATGAGAAATACATCAGCTAAAATTAGTAGTTTCAATAAGAAGAAAATGCATGTGTTTATGGAGATTCTATTATACAGCAGTTTCAGACTCTAATTTAACCTTCTCTTTTTACTTTCCTTAGACTAATGGTGGAATACTTGAATGTCATTAGGCTTTATTTGTCTTTTCTCTAACTTTCTGATTCTCTTGCAGAATTGGATTTTGTAGCCACTCTTGTGACTACAAGTCAAGCCCTGTGACCCCCAAACTTCAAATTATGAGTTAGCAAAAAGGGACAAACTTGTCCAAGAATTTTAATTATCCATCCTTGCAATAATACTGCAGACTAAACTATCCCAAAACCTCAGTACTCAAAACATGTCCCTTCTATTTGGCTATGCAGTGCTAGATTCTCATCTCTGATCTCTGGGTTTCAAGTTACAGGTTGCATATGTCTCAAGTATGCTTCATTCAGGTCAAGTCACAAAGCACCAGAAGACCCAACCAACTTTATGAGAACCCTAAAAGCCTGAGTCTGTCATTTCCTAAAGTAAATCATTTGGCCAAGTTCCAAATAAGGTAATAAGGAATAATAGAGTTAAAAGTGCACAAATCTGATATAATCCAAGAATTATAATCCAATTATGCAATTATAATTGCATCAAGGCTTTCCCGAAAAGAGCACAAAATAAGGGTAGAAATAATAAACTGCTTCCGCTAAGGTGTAGAAAACTTATTTCTGGTCCTGAGTGAAAAAGGAGAAACAGTCCTTAACACCAATTATCAGGAAAAAATGTGGAGTATCTATGGCAGTGTATGGTGAGAATAGTGATTAAAATGCTGTAAACTGTCTTAAAATTTTATAAAAACCAATGCTGGTGGTGCAGAAGAGAATTTGAAGAATAAGAAGAAAACAATATATGTGTATGAATATATATTTTTTAATTTTTTTAGTGCTGAGGATTAAACCTAAGCTTAACACACAAGCTTGGCAAGTGTTTTACTATTGGTTAATATACCCAATTCAACTCAGTTGTATTTTTAAAGTACTATACAATATGACATATTTAAGGTAGAAAGCATATAGCATTTAAATTGCAGTGCAAACTTAGGTTCACTTTTCCTTGTTAAGCAACATAGAGATTTTAAGGTGAATATTGTTCCTGTTTCAAAAATATAGTAGCAGCGATGAGACATTTGGCTAATTGAAGCTATTGTATAAAACATTATAATAAAATCACTATCATCTAGATGAGGATTTCAAAACCTATTTCTTTTATATATATATACATATATATATATTATTGAAACACCTTGATTACATACATGATTGTGTTTGGGTTTCAATCATGTAAAGAACACCACCCATCACCAGTGCAACATTTCCATCAGCAATGTCCCAAATCTCCCTCCTACCCACCCAACCCGCCGCCTGTACTCTAGACAGGCTTTCTATAACCCTCATATGTTCTCATTATTAGGATAGTTCAAAATGTAGTTATTTCTCTAACTAAACTCATCCCTTCAAAACCTATGTCTTACCCTGTTTTCCATATGTCCTTCTTTTCTTTCTTTATTTCACCAATCTCATGCCATAACACTCTCCCCAATAACTCCACTTACATTATGGTCACTCATGACTTCCTTGAAATATTCTGATGACCCTAAATTGAGAAACAGAAATTTAGATGGTTTGGAAACCCAGAGAGTACAGAAAGTTAATTTAAAAAGACTGTACAGGTAGGAAGACCCTCCAAAATTCAATATTAATTTACTATCAAAGATTTAGGACACAATAATGTTACTTCTAAAAAATTCTATTGTGAGGCCACATCAGGAAAGGCACTTTCCTTGCACATAACCAACCTGAGTTCAATCCCCAGCACCCCATATGATCCTCCTAACTCTGAATTAAGAGTCAAGATTAAACTCTGAGCATTTTTGGGTATGTTCCCAAAATAAAGCCAAGTAAAAACAAACAAAAATTCTACTGTCAAAAAAATAGCACTGGAAAAAAAATTTCAACCTCATAAGTCATGTGCAAAGTAGAAATTAAAACCACAATTAGACAGCACTATCTATTCATTGGAGTAGGTACAACTTAAAAGATTGAAGACATCGCTGTTAGAGACTATAAGGCAACTGTGATCTTAGCTTTTAGATTTAAATTTTAGATTGTAGGTAATGCAACTGTGATCTTAGATTTCAGAAGTATGCTAATTGTGTGGACTTTTAGAAAATTGTTTAATACTTTCTTGTAAATTTAAACACGCTTGTGAGTAAAGCCCAGCAATTTCTTTCCTTGGTATTTATTTAAGAAAATGAAAACATACATCTACTTAAAAACTTGATCCTAAATATTTATAACAACTTTACTTATTATAACCCCAAAACTGAATCCAATCCAAATGTCCATCAATAATTGAATGTATAAGCAAATATGTTTATTTTTAGTATTAAGAACTGTTGTTTTATAGGGATGGGCCATACTTTATTTTTGTAGTTCTTAGCTGTTAGGTATTTGGGTTGTTTCCAGTTTGGGGTAACTATAAATAAGTGCTGTACAATTTTATGTAGAAGTCTATGGATAAATATAAATTGTATATTTCTCTGGTAAACATGAAGGGGTAGTATTACTGAATATGTATATTAAGAAAATGTGGGGCCAGAAAGATAGCATGGAGGCAGGGCGTTTGTCTTACATGTAGAAGGATAGTGGTTCGAATCCTGGCATCCCATATGGTCCTCCCCCACCTTGCCTCCCAGGGACGAATTCTGAGCCCAGAGCCAGGAGTAACCCCTGAGTGCTGCCAGGTGTGACCCCCCAAAAAAAACAAAAACAAAAACAAACAAACAAAAAAGAAAATGCCAAAATGATTTCATTTCTACCAGCAATGTATGAGAGGTCCAGTTATTCATTAACCAGTATTTGATATTGTCATTAAAATTGTTTTTTTAATCTTTTTAATAGATATTCTTATGGGACAAATTGGGTCTCAATATCCCATATCCCCAAATTTAAATGTTGAAGACTTATCCCTTAATTTTTTTGTTTGTTTTTTTGGGTCACACCCAGCAGCTCCAGGGGTTACTCCTGGCTCTATGCTCAGAAATTGCTCCTGGCAGGCTTGGGGGGGTGGCATATAGGATGCCAGGATTCGTGTTTCCAGCCTTCTGCATACAAGGTGAACGCCTTACCTTCATGCTATCTCTCCAGTCCCTTATCCCTTAATTTAATTATATTTGGACATAGAGTTCTTTCTTTGCCTTTTTTTGGGCCACTCCCAGTGATATTCTCTTCTGGCAGTGTTTGGGGGACTATATAGAGCTGTGATGGAATCCAAAACAGTCATATGTAAATCATGTATTCCAGCCCTCTGAATTAACTCCCTGGCCCCTTCTTAAGGAGGTAAATGGAACAAAAGATCATTAAACTACAAGCCTGAATCAGGAGAACTTTTGTCCTAGGAAGAGGAAAAGATATCAAAGTATGCACACAGAGGAAAAGCTAACACAAGGCTCAGGAATATGGTTGCCATCTGGACCCCAAGGTGAGGGAACTCATCAGAAGCTTACCTGCCCAAACACTTACTTTTTGACTTACAGCTTCCAAAAATCACATTGCTATTGTTTAAGCCAACAGCAGTTCATGGGGTTTTATTTTGGTGGCTACAGCACATGAACATAGAAGTATCGCGCTATGGTTTAATTTGCATTTCTCTAGAGATTAACGAGCCTCTTTCTATGTGCTTATCTAACACTGGTAGTTCTTGTGAAGTGTATGTTTGCTCACAGTTATTAATAATATTGTAGACAAACTAATTTAGAGTAGATTTCTGAATTGTTATGATCATCACTTTTACCATAATGATGTGACTAGTATTTGTACTTGAATGATCATTGCAAAAGCTGCGTTTCAATGCAGAGATATTTAAGCAGAATTTAATTAAATGAATTAGATGAGAAATCCTATTATTGCCGCAAACTAATTTTCTATTTGTAGCATCTGATAACACTGACATTGAAACAAGTATCATCGAAATGTTTGTCAAGCTTTTGCTATGCTAATGGAGCCAACACATTAGCAACTAGCTCCACTTTTCATAACAGGAAAATTTCCAATGAAAAATGAGTGAAGCTTACTGAATACTCATTTGATCTAATGCACCATAAATTGACTTGCAAATGGGAAGCTTGTATTTGCATATGTTGAATTTTTTATTTGGCATCATCTTTCTAAAACAAAAGTTCAACTTCTAAACTGCGGCATTGGTGGTAGAAATGTGCACTGCTGAAGGTTGTTGTACATTGTATGACTGTACAACAAGAACAACTTTATTGGTGGAATAAAAACAGCAACTGTATTATGAATGACTTGCAACCATGATGTTTAAAAAATTTTTAATTCACTTTTGAGATAGAGTTTAAATTTTTCTTTCAGGAAATCTAGAATATACAGTCAGTGGCCATAATCTCCATGGTAGTAAATATGTTGTCCAAGTTCTATCATCAAAATTTGTTTTATTTTTATTTATTTATTTATTTATTTATTTGTTGGCTTTTTTTTGTTTTGTTTTGTTTTGGGGCCACACCCAGGGGTGTTCAGGGGTTACTCCTGGCTGTCTGCTCAGAAATAGCTCCTGGCAAGCACGGGGGACCATATGGGACACCGGGAATTCGAACCAACCACCTTTGGTCCTGGATCGGCTGCTTGCAAGGCAAACACCGCTGTGCTATCTCTCCGGGCCCAAAATTTGTTTTACTTTGTTTAAGTTTTGGATAATATCCGTCAGTGCTCAAGGCTTATTTCCTGACTCTATACTAGGGAATCATAGCCAGGAATAGAGCCTCAACACCTATTGGTTGAAATGTGATCTCCAATTCTCTACATCCTGCAAAAGAAAACAAAAACAAAAACACAGTATATAATCACTCTTAGAATTTTGATGGTATGGGTTGAATGGTGTGTGCTCCCTCCAAAACTTATAAATGTCAAGTTCTAGTACCCCCCCAACTTGAATACTGAGTAGTAGAGTTGTTACAGATTTGACATATTAGGATGATATTTACAGGTGCAGGGCAAGTATATGATCTAGCCATACTGAACTTCTCAAAAGTGTAAATTGGACACTGACATGCACACATCAGATGAGGGCAGAGAAGTGTCTGCCAGACAAAAAAAAAAAAAAAGCCAGATTGTCAATAAATCATCAGCCACTGGGCATAAAACAGATTCCTCTACTTGCTCCCCTGACATTGGCTCTCAGAAGTCCCTGCCCTGCCAAAATGTTTGTCCTGGATGTATAGTCTCAGAAGGTAAAAAAAAAATCATGTTGTTTTAACTATCCAATATGAATTAAGAAACTTGCAAAAAGATCCAAATCGGGGCTGGAGAGAAAGTATAGTGGGAATCTTTATATACAGCCAATCTATAGGGTCCCCCAAGTCTACCAGGAATAATTCCTGACCTGAGCACAATCAGTTATGTCCAAAAAAAACAAACAAAAAATAAAATAAACAAATGACTTGAGTTCATATGAGTTATAAATATGGACACTCTCTTCATTTACTACCATGTCCAATAAATGCAATTTAAACAAGTAATAAAAGGTGATGTTTGAAGCTTCTTTGTGAATTTTTCAAAGTCCTTTGTTTTAAATAATTTATGAAAAAGACTGGGAGTGGTGGGTTCTGAGAGATATTGTTGGGAAAGAAAACCAAATTTTGAGATTCTTGAGTATTATTTTAAATTCCTACTGGTGGGCACAAGGAGATAGATTAGATGTTAAGGTACTTGCCTTGCTTGTTGACATTGGTCTCTCTCTTTCTCCCTCTCATTTTGAAACCATACCTAGCTGTGTTCAGGACTTTCTTTTGAATCTGTACTTATGCATCACTACTGGCAGGCTCAGGGTACCATATATGGTGCTAGATATTGAACCCGAGCCAGCTGCAAGCAGGGCAACTATCCTACTGCTGTACTACAATCTCCAGCCTGGTGACAACTGTGGTTTGATCCCCAGCATCACATACAATGCTCCGGGCTTTGTAAGGGATCACTTCTGAGCATAGAGTCAGAAATAGACCCTGAGCACTGTCTAACTCTTCCTTTCCCACCACTCTCAAATTCATTTCTGCTCCCAGCAATCTTGTAACACCTCTCGTCCATGCCCTTTGGCATCTTTATCAACTCTAGGCTAGACCCTGTGATTTATTTGGATTAGTAACCTTGCATTAGTAACCTGACACCGGCTCGGAAAAGATCATGTTTCCTCAGGACCAGAACTCATTGTCTTAGATGGCCATGTAAGGAGCCATATTGCTCAATCTGTGCCACACTGGATTATGGGATCCAACCAACCATGAAACTCAGAGAGATTCACGTGGCAGGATCACACGAGAGCATCTCTAGTCCAGTCCCACATGAGTTATTCAGCTACTACAGATCCATGGCACCCTAAACAAGAGCAGCGAGATGCCTTCTGTGTCCAGCCTGACTTGTCCCATGTTGTGGACTCAGGAGCAAATCAAACGGCTTCATTAGAGCTTTCACATTTTGAGGTTGGTCTTTTTGTTTGCTTGTTTGTTTTTGTTTTTGGCCCACACCCGGTGATGCTCAGGGGTTACTCCTGGCTATGCGCTCAGAAATTGCTCCTGGCTTGGGGAACCATATTGGATGCCGGGGATTGAATTTAAGTCTGTCCTGGGTCAGCTGTGTGCAAGGCAAATGCCCTAACACTGTGCTCTCTCTCTGGCCCCTTGAGATTGGTTTTTATGCAGCATCACTCCACTCTTGCTATGATGAAATTTTGACTTTTACCCCTAGTAAAATTGCAGTTTCTCTTACCCTGATTTTTTGTGTTAACCATATGGCTTTATTAGATAGGATCTTTTTGCCACTAGTAATGGTCTCAGGGCACACTTGAATGCAGTGGTGAAGGGGGTTTAGGCAGTTATGAACCTCCCTCCAGTGCTCTGCTCAGGAGTATCATGCAATGTTGGGGATTATGTTACCTGGGGTGCTCGCAAGCCAAATGTGCTCCAGTCCTTCAAGCCTCTTCCACAGTCTGGGGTGATTTGTCCTAAATGAAGTCACAAGGGTGAGACTCTACTCCTATGATCTTGGTTTCCTTCAAAGGAGATTTCCCAAAGAACCTTCTCTATCTCTACCAAAACTTTAAGATACAGTGAGCAAGACACCATGAAGACTGTCCTTCCTACCTCTAACCGTGTTGGCACCAGTCTCAGATTCTGGTCTTCAGATATGAGATAATTTATTCCTGGGATTTATGCACCTTCCAGCCCTAATGTATGTGTGACGGTGTCCTGAGCTAATAAAATATGAAGACGGTACAGGTGTAAGGACAAGGAGTGACAAGGTCTGAACATGAGACAGCAGATATCCAGTGCAGGAGAAACATGGTAAGGCCCTGTTCAAAGAAGCTGAGTGAAGAAACTATTTCCAGGAAGAGACAAGAGGTTGCCAACTGCTATAATGTGTTCAACAAGCAAACAGAGAGGAAGGCTGAGGTTCACAAAAAGAATGGCTTACTCTAGGCGCCAGGATACAGTGGACATAGGAGAAATAGAGTCCAGGGCCTTTGACAAATAATTAGTCTTAAATGAATGAAAAATCTCAGCTGCTACTGAAATAAGAAAGAGTAAATGAGAGCATCAGGCTCAAGAGGAGGATCCAAGCTGATGGTTTCTATTTTCATCTAGAAGTAGGAGGTGATACATCTATTGAACTTAAGAGAATGAAGCACTGGAAGCTTGCAAGAGTGAAATTAGGAAGGATGAGGAGAACTCACTAGAGTTAGAAGAATATTCTAAAGCTGAGTTTCCAGATGGAATTAGAGGTCTTTAGTAAATAGTCCAATGCACCAGTCTTTACAACTAAGAGATTCTTTCTAGCAAATATTTAATAATTCTGGGTTGGTACAGGCGAGACAGAACTGTTGAATCAGGGTAGACATGATTTTCTTTCTGAGAAGAGCATGATATTTTGGGATTTGTGGGCCATATTACAGTTTTCCAGGTATGCCTTTGTAATGTGAAATTAGCCATATGTAATAGCATAAATCAATTAGCATACTGTATTCTAATAAGATTTTATTGGTAGACATGAACATATGAATATAATACAATTCTTATCTGCCACATGTAATTGACTCCAGTCCTCATCGCTGCATATGGTAGTATGAATAAACCCAGGTATCCAGAAGTTAGCCCTGAGCACCTGAGCTCCAATCCCCCCCAACAAAAAATAAAAAAGAAGCTAACAAAAATTTTTATCTACCAAAACAAGTATTTTCTTTTCATTCTTTCCCAACCATTACAAATGTAATAATATTGGCTAGGTGCCCATATATTCCCTACATCAGGTAGGGAATTTGTCTTGCATAGGGCTGACCCAGATTCAATCTCTGGCACTCATATGGTCCCCCATACCCTCATATGAATGATTACTTGTTGAATCAGAAGTCACCTCTGAGCATTGACAGATGTGGCCCAAAATAAAATAAAAAAGAAAATAAAGTAAAATAAGTATTGGCTGTGGTTTATAAAAGAAAAATAGAAAGTAAATTTGATCTGCAAGACCAAGATTCTTGAACCTCTGCAGTACAGGGCATATTTGCAAAAGGTGTACATATTGAGAAGAATTTCCCCTGGCTTTTGACTCGAACTTGAATGCAGTTCCATTTATTTACTCTTCAGGGTGGTTTTGTGGGGGTACAGACTAAGCAATGATGTATGAAATGGCCCAGATAAGATTTCAATTTATCTGAGGATATGACATCAGAATACAGGAGGCAATGAGGATATTGCTACTAAACTGACTGAAATGTAAGCCTTTAAGTAGTATGTTGAAAATAAAATTGGAGTGGGGACAGAGTATGGCAGACATTCTATCAGAGGTTTAAGGATCAGGATGAGCACAGGAAATGGATGCAAACAAAGTGACTCATAGGAACTGAAGCTAAGATGAACATTCGAGAGTGATTTCAGGGTTCAAGGTTAAGGCAGTACAGGCAGTATCAGGATGTGTCTGGCTGTCCCAGAGTCAAAGTCTCTGATGAGAAAAAAAGGAAATGGCCAAGTTGTCAGTAAGGTGCAGGAGAGGTGAAAGGTTAGAGTTGATGGCACAGAAGGATGGTATGGCTAAAAGGTGCAATGGTCTAAGGATGGTCAAGGAAAGAAGCAAGGGCCATTGATTGCTCTGTGGACACTCTCTGGTGATTTCCCCCAAATCAGTTCTTAACTTCTTGTCCCTATACTTAAAAGAATTAGGTCCTGAAAGATCTTTTCTTCTTTCTTTCTTTCCCAAGAACTAGTCTAACAGGAAAGCAAAAATAAAGAAACAGAAATGGATGAATCAGAGATCAGAAATTCTTGTGTAGTTCTATTTTCATTGTTATTGTACATAAAAATTAAGTGCAGTGGCTTACTAGAATCTCCAGTTGAATTTATCAGAACCTTCTTGTGCTAGTTCATCAAATCAGTATTTAATTTTCTCCTTGGTGCAGTATGTGAGCACCCTATAGCTAAACATTAGCTTCCTTCTAAGTATAATCTTTTAGATATCACCAACCTTTCCCACACAATTCCTTCCATACTTTTTAACCACCCATTTTCCTTATACCTAGGTGACTCTTCTGCTTTAGGATTTCATTGTTTCTCAGAAAGAATACTGCAGTAATCTTCTAGGGATCTCCCTAAGAAACTTGCCTTGGTATAATTTTTTCTTAAGTTGTTCATTATGAATTTTTTTCTATTCATTTTGATTTTCAAAAACATATTAAGACCCAGAAAATAGCTTAGGGGACAGGGTTGTATGTATGCTTTGCAAGTACAAGCCCAGACTTAAATTCCCAAGACTACATGACTCCTCAAGTACCACAGTGTAACCCTGATAACACTTAGCACTGCTAGATATGAGCAGCACCACATTTTCAGGCACTAGTGTAGAAATGTTTTTCAGGTTGGCTGAGTATTGCTGAGAGTGAACCTCCTAAGCACAGTTTGGAGGCCACAAAACATATGCTGTTGCATTAAAATACAGCTTATGATGTTTATAAAATCCATTGGTGTCAATTATTACATTTATACTCATGGAAAGATAAAGAGAGTGAAGCACTTACCTTATACATAGTTGACCCTGGTTTGATCTCCAGCACTGCATAAGGTCTTCCAAGTATTGCTGATGTGGCCCCTGAGTAGCAACAAGAGTGATCCCAAAACTAACCAAAAATAAAAAAATAAATAAATAAATATACGAAGGGTATAAAGATAGTTCAGGGGTTAAGTGCTTAATTTAATGGGTTTATCCCCTTTTAATCCCTGACAACAGAGATCAGAAGTAAGCCCTGAATACCACTAGGTATGTCCAAGAAACTGAAAAAAAAATTTTTTTTTTCTGGTTTTGGGGCCACACCCAGCGGTGCTCAGGGGTTACTCCTGGCTGTCTGCTCAGAAATAGCTCCTGGCAGGCACGGGGGATCATATGGGACACCAGGATTCAAACCAACCACCTTTGGTCCTGGATCAGCTGCTTGCGAGGCAAACGCCGCTGTGCTATCCCGAAACTGAAAAAAAATTTACATTCATGACCTCATTTTATAGAAGATTTCAGGATACAAACTACTTTTTATGTATATGTTAATATACATTAGACATGGAGCTCTGGTCTCATAGACTCCATCATTTAGGATTTTTAGGCTTTTCCATATATCCATGGCCTGGAAGATTCTCCAGTGTTCGGCAGTGTCTTCCTGTGGTAGGATGAAGAAGAGCTAGCTCTCCAATGAGCTCAGTTCCCAATCTTAAATATGATTAGGCTAATAATTCTGATCAGATTCTCTTAGATGTTCTGGGGGTGATCAATCCCATTGAAAGTTCCCTGCCTGGGTTGTTAGTTTGTATCCCCAGAGTTTGACATAAATGATACACAGCTGCAGCTCAATACTTTAAGTGATTCATTAAGGAGTCACTGAACATTTCTTTTGGATCAGAGAGCCAAATGTCACATTTATACTAACATCACCAGTAGTGACTAGTAAAGCTTAAATGCAGTCAGGGTGGTTTCACTGGCAAGAAAAAGATCAAAATAAAGAAGGAAAGAGATATATAGACAGAAAGATAGAAGAAAGAAAAAAAAGAATAGATGATAGATAGTGAAAACTCAAAGGATTGGAGTGCCTGAGTTTAATTTCCAAGTACCACAAGATACCCCTGATGTGACCCCAAACAATCAATGAAAACAAAATAGAGGTATGGGTAAGTATTTATTTTTCCTGAGTGCCTTATGAACACAACCATGAGAAGTCATCACTTTTCCAAGAAACAAATGAAGCTACTAAGCAAGGAAAGGTGTAACAATCCAGATAATTGGAGAGTGAACAGGGGTTGGGTTAGTTACTATGTGAATATGACAGGGACCACGATACAGGCCTTATTCTTGTCCCAATCTTTGTTATACACTAGTTTTGTTTTTGTTTGTTTGTTTGTTTGGTTGTTTTTTTTTTTTTTTTAGATCACACCCGGCAATGCTCAGGGGTTACTCCTAGCTCTATGCTCAGAAATCGCTCCTGGCAGGCTCGGGGGACCATATGGGATTCTGGGATTCGAACCACTATCCTTCTGCATGCAAGGCAAACACATTACCTTCATGCTATCTCTCCGGCTCCTATACTGTAGTTTTATGGTGTAGTTTTAGTAAGTTGGAATTGTAGGAACACAGTTGGAGCACTAAAGTACCTGTCAATGGGAGCTGCTCTGGCAGCTTGAAATTGATCCCAAGTGTGTTCCTGGTGATAATTCAGTTTTGAAACAATACAGTTTGCTCTCTCCGGGTCTGTGGATCACAACTCTGAACTCCCTCTACTACCACTAGGAAGAACATTATATTTATTTTGGGGGGAGAAGTGATAGGGGGCTTAGGGATTACTCCTATATTCACCCCTGCAGTATTCACAGAAATCATAGGTGGTGTCAGGTATTGAACTGAACCAGCCACATGTCAGGCAAGCATCTTATCCTCTGCACCCTCTCTCAGGCCTGAAAACTCTCTTCAAAAGAATTGTGTGATGAGGTCAGAACAAGTGAGATCACCTCTCTCTTTATGTCACTCCTGTCATAGATTGACACAATCACAAGAGAAAAATGCGAGGTCGGAGAGATAGCACAGCATTTGCCTTAGACGCAGAAGGACGGTGGTTCGAATCCCGGCATCTCATACGGTCCCCTGAGCCTGCCAGGAGCGATTTCTGAGCATAGAGCCAGGAGTAACCCCTGAGTGCTGCCGGGTGTGACTCAAAAATTAAAGAGAAAAATTGATATTCATATTCACAGTCCCAGAGGAAATCAGGGAAACTGAGAAATTTTGGGGGGAAATCACCAAATTGTCACCCATAAACATTTATCAGAATTGGGGGGGGAGTACATTCTTGAAATAACCCAGTAAACAAAACACCTCAGTCTGGTTTTAATACTTATCCACACAGTCCCATGAGTTTAATGAAATTAAACTTGAATAAGTCACAATGGTATCATTAGTGATACCATTCAATTCTGCCAGCTGACCTATGAACTTCAGTCCCTTACACATTGCTGGGAGCAAGTCACCTCTGCTGGCAAGGAGTTCCATCAAGTTATGTAAGTTAGTTCATTCAAAAAACAGTAATAAGCATAGTTTTAAAAGATAACAGTGTCAGGTGATGGTTGTACTATTACATGGACTACTAGGGTAAAGGGCACAGAGGATTTCTCTGAGTGTTACTTCCTATAAATGCATGCACTGTTTCAAATTTCACCTCAAAACTCAAAGCTTAACATAAGAAATATCATGAAAAATACGATTTTACTCAGAGAATGGGTGAAGTTAGGGCTCATACAGTCCATCTAGAACTCTCTCTCTCTCTCTCTCTCTCTCTCTCTCTCTCTCTCTCTCTCTCTCTCTCTCTCTCTCTCTCTCTCTCTCTCTCTCACTCTTTGGATTTTTGGTCACACCCGGCAGTGCTCAGGGGTTGCTCCTGGCTCTATGCTCAGAAATCGCTCCTGGCAGGCACAGGGGACCATATGGGATGCTGGGATTCGAACCACCTACCTTCTGCATGAAAGTCAAATGCCCTACCTCCATGCTATCTCTCTGGCCCCTTGGATCTCTCTTGGTTGGCTAGGCTGTAGAAACTGGAAAGCAGTTGACAGACTAGCTGGCAGGGTTGGGGTGGCCCTAACTGGGCTTCCTGCTAGTGTCAAGTATTTGGAATGTACAAGTTGGGTTTGTCTTTCCAGGAAAAGGAAGCATATGTAACGAAGCAGGAAATTACTGGCAGCTTGAGGAGGGAAGATCTTTGCTTAGTGAAAGATGAGCTATAGTTCTAGTTAGGGCCTTTAACAGCTGGTGTGGCCTATTTTATCTTACAAAGTGAATAAATTGTGTAGTCATATTTTGTAATCTGTACTTTTGTATATTGTCTTAGTCAGAGAGCCAGATATCTAAAGCAAAGCCATAGGTGGTTGTTGTAACATCTCAGTATAAAGTATGACATTTTTTTTAAAAACCCCCATGAGACCTTGGTCCTTTAAAAACTTCACTAACTCA
Source organism: Suncus etruscus (assembly GCF_024139225.1). Taxonomy (NCBI): domain Eukaryota; kingdom Metazoa; phylum Chordata; class Mammalia; order Eulipotyphla; family Soricidae; genus Suncus; species Suncus etruscus. The sequence continues at coordinate 26,181,624 of NC_064858.1, forward strand.
TTATATTTCCTTTTTTTTTTTTTTAATGTTTGCCCTACATATACATTTGTGGGCACATGCACTTTTTTTTTTTAATCGTTTTTGGGTATGAGACCTATTTCTGTTATCCACTCTGTCCACCCCAAATACACCAACAATATAATGGAGCACCACTTCCCCCTGCAAAGGCACACTAAATAAAGGGGAAATCTTACATAAAAAAAAAAAAAAAACAAGAGCTCTTACCTACTAGAGATAGGAACTCATAGTTGTTTACAATACAGGGATATCTCCTACCTTGAAAATATGTCATGTGGAATCAACTTAGACCTCAGGTGATCAGATTCCATTCATCCAGCCTTGAACCCTGGTGCCCAGGCATAGAAACGGCACAGCTCTTCACAACAGCTGCAAGAAACAAACTCCATCTGGGATGGCCTCAATACTGCAGGGTCAACAACAAGGGCCAGCGCTAACATGATATCCCGACAATGAAGAAAACGTGAACAACTTGACCTTAGAGCAGTTTAGCCTACCTTACCAGCTAACGACAAGACAAAACCAGAAGACGTGGCACCCTTTGGTAGGTCCAAAAGCCAAGATCGTGATTTACAGATGACTGGCTGCTAGAACCACGACCAGACTGTAAACATCTTGGGACCAATTAAAAAGCCCTAGTCTAGGCTTTGAACTAAGACCGGCACAATAAGCATGATCCCCAGTTCCAAAGGTCCGGCAGAGAAAACTGTAACGGAAAGGGGCTTCTGGAAGCACAAAGAAAGACACTATCCTAGATGCCATCCTAGGTTCAGTACAAAGACCAAGATCACCAACCACAGAAGACGGATTCAAATGGCACTGAGGCAACAGAACCTCTAGATTCACAAAGACTGACTTCACCATAAGGCCCACCTCAGGATCTGTACAGATACTGAGACCACTAAACACAGAGCTCTGAATGTATCACCCTGGACAAAGCAGAAGTCTTCCACACACAAAAACAAAACAAAACAAAACAAAACAAAAAAAACAAAAAAAACACCACCGGGAGAGTAATGATCCTGAGCAAAGACTAGAACTGATCCCATGACAGTATACTCCAAGGACGGAGAATCCCCATATCTCATAGGGCAAGTGAATTCCGTTTCGAATGACCCCAATATTTACTGTGCCAGGGCAGAGGGAAAAAACAAAAATGCAAAAAGCACAAAACCTGGGATATTTTTATATACATATATATATATATTACCTTCATTTATTATTGTTATTATTATTTTTATTTACCTACCTATTTTGGTCGATTTCTCGGTTTGGATGTGATTATTGAAATTGTTGTCCCCAATTATTCTTTTTTTTTTTCTCTTCCTTTCTTTTCTTTCGTTATGTGCTACACCATGTTTCTTATTTCAAGACCACGTCGAGTTTTTTCGGTTTATATGTTTGTTTGTTTTTGTTTGTATTTTTTTAATCAGTTTTTTGTGGTGCTTATCGATGTAACTGGAGTCCTCACTGGATATTTGACACTTCTTTTGGTACTGATGGGGTGTTTCACCTTCTTTCTCTCCTTCATTTCCCAAATCGATGAGGAGAACCTCTAGAAGGATTCTGCCCATTTTTGGGGTATTAGACTCTTACCCCAGTTTACTCATTTTCTCCTTTTCAGGCAAAACCACCCAACTTGAACTGCTAGCCCTGCCCCCACTTAGAGGGGGAAATAAGGGAGGCACCAAGACCAGACTGATGCAAGACTACTAAGTAGTAGGTCAGATACAGAGGGGATCACATATTCTAGCCACCCTGGGGGGGAGGGAAGAGGAAACGGGAGATAGGACAAAAACGGAGGTGTAGGGAGGACAATTTAGGGATGGGAATCCCCCCTGATTTTATGTAAATATGTACCTAGAATATTATTGTCAACAATATGTAAGCCACTATGATCAAAATAAAAATTATAAAAAAAAAACAAAAAACCCCATGAGATGACACACTCATCCTCAATATTGTTTTTGCAAGTTCTAAATTCCATTGCTGTGTAACATGCAGGGCCACCAGTGTATTTTCAGTGCAGGGAAAATACACTGAATAAGCAAAGAGCAGGGCAGAAACAGCATTCTATGATTAACTTTAATCTTTCACTCACTGTGTCTCACTCTATGCAAAACAAAAACAAAAGCAAAATAAAACAACCAAAAAACAGGAGCATTCCAGATACAAGTTACCAGCTGTTTTTTTTTTTCTTGAAACTATTAAATAATGTGGTGTTAGTTTTGCTTCTGATTCCTGAGTTTTTTTTTTCCTAACAAAATTGCTAGCTTATAGGGAACATCTCAAATCAGCATTTCCACATCTCAATCAGAAAAGCAAAAAGTAGAGGATGCCGTGAATAACACTCTTCGGACATTAGAATTAGGCCAGGTAAGACTATCTCCTTCATCTGAACAAAAATGGATTTGGTATATTGTGATCTGATCAAGGTATTGCAAAGCTGGGATAATAAGATTTTAAATACATAGCTTTTTAAAAGACAAAATCTAGTGAGAGAAGGATGAAGGTTGTTTTGTTTTTGTGTCTTCTAAGTCAGGAGACATTTTTCAGGCATATAGTACATATACTAGGAGTTTTAAAATGGAGAGATATTACTGTAGGTTAGTCACTTGCCTAACTGGATTTTATTAGTTTCCCAAACCCCTCAGGAGTGATTCTTAATCAGATCCAGGCGTAAGCCCTGAGCACCTGCAGGTGTGGCCCCAAAACAGAACAGTAAAAAGAGGAAAGGAAATAAATGGAAGGAAATATACCTTTTAAGACCCTAAATATCCATAATAAAACATATTAACTTGATATTTACCAAGACAGACGAAGCGTCAATGGTTAGAATGATAAAAACATAACAAAAAAGTCCTGGCCATAGATTTACTTTGTATGTTACTTTTTCAGTTTTTTTTTTTTTTTTTTTTTTTTTTTAGGGGAGTGCTCTGAGCAATTCTTAGGGATATAGAAGTCATTCCCAGTGAGATTCCCACTATCCAGGTGTTCAGTTTTCAGGTCCAGCAGAATTGAGACCACTGAATCAATTCCCAGGGGTGTTAACCTTTTGAACAATCTCCTTAGATAGTGGACATACTTTGAATCTCTGAAAATAGTCAAATCAAAAAATCTCACTAGCAGACAATTCCATTTTTCTATTTTGGCAATTTGGGAATGCACCCCAAACTCGTATTTTATAGCCCATCCCTTCTCATTGAAGACAGGCTATATAGACACTCACCATGTGTTAACCAGTGACAAACTGCAAACTCCAATTGCCAGTCTAGACAACCCACATAAAACTCATCAGTAGCCTCTTTAAGATCATTTGGAAAGCCATTCCACACACCAACAGTAGGATTACGATTATGAATTGAGTTTTGGGATGGTTGAAACAGATGTGATGGTTGAGGAAGATGTCTGGAATTCAGCATGAAGAAAATTACAGCTTCCTCCTTTCTTTCCCTTTCAGAATTATCATTCCTAATAATAGTGTCCTCATTTCTCATTGACACTATTTTTAAACAGAGAACTGTTTCCCTCTTTATTTTCTTTATTTATATCCCCAATAAAGTCTAAAGATTCATAAATTATTCCTTAATGATTTGGTTTCAATTCTCCCTTCCCTTAAGACTCACCATGTTTGTACTAATACTGAAAGTATAGCAATAGCAATGATTCTTTGCTTTAGATCTGCAGCAATTCATTTTATCCTGGCTCCTTAGGTGTCACTATAATAAAATAAATTTTAATTATGCTTCTCTATCAAAATTTGTCTATATTATATATGTATATGTATAGAATATATACATATATAAGAATATATACACATGTGTATATAAATGCACAAAGTAAGTCATTTTAGAGACATATGGACAGAAAGAAGCATAATTAAATATATATATTCTCTATATACTGCTTTACAGTCTTTATTTTTATTTGATTGAAACAGTTGTGATTTACAGAGTCCTTTATAGTTGAATTTCAACTATACAGTGAGTCAGGGCCATTCCCACCACCAGTATCAACCTCCCTCCACCAATGGACCCAGAGTGCATCCTATACCACCATCCTTTGACCCCTGGCCTGCCAGTATAACCAGCCCATTTAAGTGTAGATTGTTAAAGTTTAGGTCCCTTGATTCTATTGTTATTGACATTAGACAGACATTGAGGTGGCCAACACACACACTCACGCACACACACAGACTGACACTGAGGATTGATCCATGGGTAATAGTTGAAAAGCTGACCCAGGTGGAATGGATCAGAAGCTTGGGTACAATTTTTTGTGAGTGGGAGGTTGTTGGGTCCCACCTAACAGTTTTACACCTGGTAATTTTGGGATCTACTCCTGGTTCTGTGCTCTGGGGTTGCTCATGACAATGCTTGAAAACCACTGGATGATGGAATCTAACAGGTATTGACTGCATGCAAGGCAAGACTTTGACTCTTGTGTTATTAATTCAATCCTGAGTCATAGTCTCATTTACTGAGTCACCTCCTTCCCAGATCTGATTGTCAAGTATATTTTCAACCATTTAAAAAAAGTTTTCATAACAAAGGAAAAAAAACCTCTATAATAACTAAAGCAACTTTAGTTCAAGTTATTGTAATCTTTGTTTTAGGACTATGCCATATGTATAATTTTTTTTGACTCTTTATACTTTCTTTAGGAGAATTTCCACTTATTTGTTCAAAGATATATAGTTCAAATTCTACCTCTTTTGGGAAAATTCTTTCCTAATTATTCCCAGAGTATTTAGAAAAATATTTTATTGTCTAAATCATTCATTTGTCACTTATTATAAAAACATTCTTCATGAATTAATGTTTATTTCACACATATATATATAAATATATATATATATTATATATATTTATATATATATATATATATATATAAATTTCATTCTAGTAGGGATTGAGGTCTGTTGTATTAAATATTTTTTCATCATCATACAAGCAATCTTTTTATTTAATAAAATTAATTTTATTAAAGAGTTATTTAATCTTTCTCAGGGTCCAGGATGGTTGTCAGAATAAGTGCTTGTATGAGGCATGAGAAAAAAGGAGGAAGAACATAAAAATCTGAAGATATCTCTCTGCTACATTTTTTTTGCATTGATGAAATGATATCTAGCCAAAAAGAAAAGTGTTTAAACATCATGATACAATGATTAGCAAAATTAGAGGATGGCCAGATCTGCCACTTACCATTTGCTTAAATTTGGTTAAACCTAAACCAAATTTCTGGTCCACAAAACTGCTACACATGAGCTGCCCTCAGACATTCTCTACCATGTTATCATATCTTTTCCAAGAATATTCCCAATATCCTGAAGATCACAGGACACTTCTAGGCATCCTATAAGGCTAAATAGAAGCAGTGGTCCATCCCTCTCAATCAAGGGAAATTCACAGATCAGTGCTTTTAATTTAACTACTACAGACTATTTACTGTCAAATGTTAGCTAGGTAACACTGCTAGGTCAAGACATCTGATCTGGTGGACATATTTATCACAAAGGCTGCATGGTGAGTATAGAGTTATGTGTACTGAAATATTTTTCTAAATAGTTCATTTAAGCTGTTTGGTATAGCTTGTGGGGAAACATTTTTGTTTTCTTTCATCGAAAAATATTTTTTCTTCTCAAATTGTACACCTTTCTATAAACTGAGTTATTCCCCTTAGTATAACATTCAGTTCTTTTCTAAGAATGATATCAGTTAAAGCTCAAGAAGAGAAGTTTTTTCTATTTTCTTTTTCTGGGGGTCTAGTAATCAATCTGATTCCAGTTCAGCCCAATCCCCTTTTAAAATGTGTTCACAAGGCTGGAGAGATAGCATGGAGGTAAGGCATTTGCCTTTCATGCAGAAGGTCATCGGTTCGAGTCCCGGCATCCCATATGGTCCCCCGAGCCTGCCAGGAGTGATTTCTGAGCATAGAACCAGGAGTAACCCCTAAATGCTGATGGGTGTGAACCCCCCCAAAAATGTGTTCACATTAATTTTTTTGATTTTACATTACTGTGTATCACAAAATTGCTTCATTTTGTTTATTTGTATTTGTGTTTGTATCTTAGCCACAAAGACAATTTTATTCTGAATTTCAGAATTAAAATTTCAGAATAAAATTGTATTTGTGGCTGAATGATCAGTTCATGAGTTCTGTCTTTCTCAATAACACCTTCCTGATTTTAAGTGGAGGATGGGGCACTGAGCCGAAAGACTGATTTCTCAGCCAACCTTATTCTGTCTCTGTGATTACAGTCTGGTCAATGATTCATAAATAGAAGTTATAGAGGACACACTTAGAAAAACTTCTGTAAAAAGGTAGCAGACAGGGTCAGAACGGTGGCACAAGTGGTAGGGAATTTGCCTCGCATGCACTGATCTAGGATAGACCACAGTTTGATCTCCCGGTATCCCATATGGTCCCCCAAGCCAGGAGAAATTTCTGAGCGCATAGCCAGGAGTAACCCCTGAGCATCACTGGGTGAGGCCCAAAAAGCAAAAAAAGTAAATATAAATTATAGAGTCCTATATGTTCATGAATAGATGGATGGATGGTGAGACCTTTCTCTGCTCATCTAGTGTCTACAGTCCTTACAGTGGGTCTGTAGGTATCAGAGTGACAGGGAAGAAATGACCAACAGGCAGTCAGTAGAAGTCAGGAGACATCCAGCTTTATTAAGGCCCTAAGGCCATATGCATATCTCACATGGCTTCTAGCTACACAGCCTCTGCATTCATGCTGTCTCTGATCTCTCTCTCTCTCTCTCTCTCTCTCTCTCTCTCTCTCTCTCTCTCTCTCTCTCTCTCTCCTTCCTTCCTTCCTTCCTTCCTTCCTTCCTCCTTCCTTCCTTCCTTCCTTCCTTCCTTCCTTCCTTCCTTCCTTCCTTCCTTCCTTCCTTCCTTCCTTCCTTCCTTCCTTCCTTCCTTCCTTCCTTCCTTCCTCTCTCTTTCTCTCTCTCCCTCCCTCCCTCCCTTCCTCTCTCTCTGTTTCTTTCATTTTGGGGGGGTTGGGCCACACCCAGTGACACTCAGGGGTTACTCCTGGCTATGCTCTCAGAAATTGCTCCTGGCGTGGGGGACTATATGGGACATCAGGGATCAAACCTCAGTCTGTCCTGGGTCAGCTGCGTGCAAGGCAAACCGCCCTACCACCGCACAACCGCTCCAGCCCCGCTAGTTTTCAACCTTTTCACTGCATATGATTACTGAGCAACTCTAGGTATACTCCTTGAGCACAGAGCCAGGAATAGCACTTGAATACCCTTATAATAAAATAAAAACTCGATTAATATACCTATAGATGCTGGATAGGCAGTAAGGGGTAGGAGTAGAAGATCAAAAAGGAACAATGAACTAAATGAAAAAGAGCAATAAGTGAGAAAATGCAAACTTGCTCCAGAGATGGCAAAAGTGCCAAAAAGTTAAATCAAAGAATTATTTAACTTTCTAACTACACCAGAACAAAAACATCTTTAGCCATCATTTTTTTCCTCCTTTGATTTTTCCCAAGTCACAAGTTTGCTCTTTTTTTATTTTTATTTTTTTTAATTTGGGCCTCAGAACTTTAATAGTTGTGGAAAAAATGCTCCCAAAATAGAATTTAAAATTACTTTGTTGTTTACAAGAAATGTGTGACAGGAAGGAAAGAGGGGGTGTGTTCAGGAACTGTCAGCAAAGTACTACTGCCTTAATTTATAAAGTTACAGAATTGACTTTGTACATAATCTCCCCTCCAATCCTTGCAGTTTGTGGTTTGACAGGGGAAATGCCAGTTAACAGCCATTGCCAGAACTGGGGGTGAGGGGGAGGTAAAGCCCAGGAATCGGGAGAGAAAGGGGCACTATTTGGAAAGATCCCCAAGTTAATGGAGGAGAAAGTGAGGCAGTACGATTTACAGAAGACCATGTTTGTCTGACCACTTAAAAACTTTCTTCATTCAACAAACAATGCATTTGCTCCATAGTGAGATAGGCACACTCGTACACAAACATGCTTTACAGTAAACAAAAATGATGTAAATAAAGGGAGCTGGAGAGACAGTATAGCAGGTTTTGCACTTTCTTTGCATGTCTGACCTGGGTATGATCACCAGAACCCTGTATTATGCACAACCCCCAGCCCTGCCAGAGCGATCCCTGAATGCAGAGTCACAACTAAATCCTGAGCACAGTTGCGTGTGGCCTCATAGCAAAAAAAAAAAAAAAAAAAGGTGAGGGGAAAAAGTACTAAGAAAACATGTGAATGTAAAAATGTCTAATGACTTGGGGCTGGAGGGCAAGTATGGCAGGTGGGGCTCTTGCCTTGCACCGGCCAGGGTTGGATTTTCTTGTATCATTACTTAACTATCTGTCCCATTTTTGTACAAAACTGGAACTAGATACAGAGATTAAATTTATGTTCGCTTTCTTGGGGGGACAGAAATACTTCAGAGGTGTTATACGCAACTTATTTCATCTAGTCAAGTAACCCAGACACTTCATAGTGATGTCAGGCATCACTGATCACTATTGCCTCAACCTTGGAATTCTCAAGGGACTCAGATTGATCTTACTTAAATTTACCATTTCCATTCACTCATTATTATTTGATTTAGACTACATGTGGTGTTGCTTAGGGATAACTCATGGCTCTGTGTTGAGGGGTCACTTCTGGTGCTCAGGGGACAATTTGGGGTACTTGGGATCAAACCTGGGTCATTTGCATACTATGAAGTGCCCTACCTGCTGTACTAACTCTCCGATCCCTGTTCATTTACAATCTAGAATTTTTCTTAGGGAGAAACCTTTGTCAATTATTCCATCAGGTATAGTTCTCTATGAAATACAAGAGAAAAATGCTTGATGCATTCCCTTTGTTTAGTTTCTGCTTTAGAATAATGTGCTGGATTCCTAGCATATTCCAAAGCGATTGATGATAGTTTGTTTGGTCTATTATTGTTAATGTCATTCTGAACTCTTAGATTTTCACTAATTTGATCTTCTCCAACTTAGAACTCATGTGTAATTTCAGGTAAATGCTAATAATATAAGGAACACAACAGAATTACAAAAGATAGATTATGTTAGAAAAGACAGATTACAGTTATTTTTACCTTTAGGATGTTTCCCACTGGGGAGAGATGAGTTCCAGTTTGTAATAAGTCTTATTTAAGTGCTTAATCTGCTATCTCTCTACATAATTAGGATGATTCATTTTATTGTGTTTTCAATTAAATTTTTTTTTCTGATTCTCTTGTTTCTAGAATCTACTATAAAACAAGGCACTTTCCTGCAGAGAGATTTAGCTTTATTCCCTTTTTAAGCACTCTGGTTTCCTTTCCCTATTAGCCCCCACTCCATAGGTAAACATTTTTTTTAAATCAATCGTTGCTTGTTTTTTATTTAAAAATAATATATGCAAATATAGTTGGTGGTTTGGGGGCCCCTCTGGGTGATGCTCATATTTCTGGCTTTGTGCTCAGGAGTTGGGGACCATATGCAGGGTCATGGATTCCAACCAGCTGCAATAGGATACATGTTAACTGCTGTACTGTCTCTCCAGCTCCATGCTTATTTTTTCATATGTGAACCTTTTGAGTTGTAGAACCCAGAGATTCACACATGCTAGCCATGTGACCTGCCACTGAGTAATGCTCTCAGCTTAAACATTGTTCTTTTAACCTTTTGGTCAGTGTATCTGTGTGATTATTATGCACAAGTATCTTTAATCATTTTATTCTTGCATGTTACTTGAATATGAAAACAATACTTTATTAAACAATCTTTATGCTTGATACTCATTGTATTTAATTTTTTAATACAAAGGATGCTGTCATTAATAACTGTAAGCGAAGTTCTGTTAAGTGAGGTTTGAGCTCCTTGGGAAGCAATACAACTTAATTGTCTGCAGTTGACTGAATAGGCAGTCTCACAGCAAGCTGTACAGGGACATAAACTAAATTCTTCTTTTGTCCATTTGATCAACTGCAGTAATTAGTAACTGATCAGCTTAGCAGCACTCCTTTGAATACTGTGAACCTACAATGAGTTCATCTTGGGAGATGAATCTTGGTCATGATAAAGTTAACAATTCTATATCTGTATACCTACCTGGCTTTGATTTCCAAGGTACATTGCAACCATATTTGAACCATTTCTCTGACAGGAAAGAATGGGAAGTGGACAAAGGTCTAGAGAATAGTTTCAGTATCATTAATCAATCACTATTCTAATGTTTGGGTATGACATATAAATCTCTATTAGTGCCACTTACCTGGCAAAAAATATCGTATGTAAGAGAAAGCCCAATGTTGAAAAAAACCCAAGGGTCTGACACAAAATCTGGATCTCATAAACTGAGGTGACCTGGAAACGAGCTTAGTTGTGATAATGAAATTAAAGAATTCATAGGAACCACAATTCAGTTGAAGTGAACAAAATCGCACTGGGGATAAGTTGGCCAACTGTAGCTTGTTCTATACAAGCCTAGCATGCAAAAATTCAGTGAATTCCACTGTGACTTATGTCTTGCTTGTAAAATTTAGAACATTTTTCTTTTCTATTATCTTCTTTTTCTCTTCTCCCTTTTTCTTTCCTTTCTTTCCCTCCTTTTTCTCTTTCATTCATTTTCTTCCTTCTTTCCCTCCTTTAATCCTTTCTTTTCTTCATTAATTCCTTCTTTACTTCCTCCCTCATTTCCTTCATTCCATCCTTTATCCTTTCTTCTTTTCTCCCTTCTTTTCCTCCATCCTCCTTCCCTCTCTTCCTTTTCTTCCTTCCTCCTTTCATTACTCCCCCTTCATTTTCCTTCCTCCTTTTTTCTATTTTTCTCCCTTTTAATTTCCTTCCTCCCCCTCTCTCTTTGCTTTGAGTTACAGAACCCAGAGATTCACACATGCTAGCAATGTGCCCTGCCACTGAGTAACTTGAACATGAACTATTTTTTTGTTTTTTTTTTTTTTTTTTGGCCACCACTCTGGCCCCATGATCATTCTATGTTCCATCCTCCTTTCCCTCTTTTATTTATTTTTGGTTTTGGTTTTTGGGCCACATCCAGCGGTGCTCAGTGGTTACTCTTGACTCTGCTCAGAAATCACTCCTGAAAGGCTTGAGGGACCATATGGTATGATGGGGATTGAACTCGGGTCAGCTCTGGGTTGGTTTTGTGCAAGGCAAACACCCTATTACAGTGCTATTTTTCCAGCCCCTCCTCTTTCTTTCTTTTTCTTTCTTCTTTCTTTCTTTCTTTCTTTCTTTCTTTCTTTCTTTCTTTCTTTCTTTCTTTCTTTCTTTCTTTCTTTCTTTCCTTCCTTCCTTCCTTCCTTCCTTCCTTCCTTCCTTCCTTCCTTCCTTCCTTCCTTCCTTCCTTCCTTCCTTCCTTCCTTCCTTCCTTCCTTCCTTCCTTCCTTCCTTCCTTCCTTCCTTCCTTCCTTTCTTTCTTTTTTTCTCCCCCCCCCCCTTCCTTTCTTTCTCTTTATATATATAAAATGCACACATCCAGTAGTGCTAAGGATTTACTCTAGGCTCTGTACTCAGGTATCACTCCTAGCAGACCTAGGAGAGATTGCATAATATGAGATGCTGGATATGCAAGGCATTTCGAATCTCTGATTTTTTATTTATTTATTTTTTTTTGGTTTTTGGGCCACACCCAGTAACGCTCAGAGGTTACTCCTGGCTATGCGCTCAGAAGTTGCTCCTGGCTTGGGGGACCATATGGGACACCAGGGGATCGAACCTCGGTCCGTCCAAGGCTAGCGCAGGCAAGGCAGGCACCTTACCTTTAGCGCCACCACCCGGCCCCGAATCTCTGATTTTTAAGGTTACTTTGATAACTCCAAATAATGTCCAGAGGATACACAGAAATCCATGACAGAAACTAGGTAGCTGATTTCTTTGTAGTTTTGGGTGGAGTGGGGGGTATTGAGTGGTTTGATTTTGGGCCCATACTTAGTGGTACTCAGGGTTTAGTCCTGCCTTTGTGTTAAGATGTCACTCTTGGTGGTGAACAGGGGACCATACATGGTGCTGGATATTGAACCAGGGTCAGCTGTATACAAGGCAAGTGCCCTAATCCTGTGCCAATTTTTTTTTTGTTGTTTTGTTTTTGGGCCACACCTGGCGGTGCTCAGGGGTTACTCCTGGCTATCTGCTCAGAAATAGCTCCTGGCAGGCACGGGGGACCATATGGAATGACGGGATTCAAACCAACCAACTTGAGTTTTGGGTTGGCTGCTTACAAGGCAAACACCACTGTGCTATCTCTCCGGCTCCAATGTGCCAATTTTCTAAATCAGGAATTAGATAGTTGGATGGATAGGTCCAGATTCCACCATAAAGTCCTTCCCGAAAGATATAAATGTGAGAGTTGGGTTCGAAAAGAGAACAATCAGTAGGCTGTATATGGCCAACCAAAGTTTGATTCCTGGCATATCATATGATCCCCCCCAGCCTTGTCAAGCATGATTCCTGAGTGCAGACACAAAAAGTAACCTTTGAGCACTACTGGTTGTGGCCGCAAACTAAGAACAATAACAGTGACTTGAGCAAAACAGCTAGGAATGAAAGCCACTGGAATAAATGAGTGTAGTCAGAGATGAGAGGAAAATAAAAGGCCTAGAACTGAGGCCTGAGAAATACTAATTGTTAAGACCTAGTGAGGTAGGTGGAGAAGGCAGATGTACATAGAAGAGGATGGTGTCATAGAACCAAGAGGGAATGAATTTGTAAGAGTGTGGGCAATTGTATCAAAGATTAGGGAGCATGAAACCTGTTCAATGACTTTGGAAATCAAGGGATAGGGACAGCATGGCTGGATGTAATGGGTAGTTAAAACCACGGCAAAATAGTTTCAGTGGCAACTGTCAAGTGAGGTGATAGCACTGAATAGAGACAATCTTTGATCCTGAAGGGAGACCCTAAAAGGGATCTTTCAGGAGCCCACAGAAGAGAGAAAAGTAGTACTAACACATGTGCTCACTGATATTCACACTTAATGCGACAAGCATTTGTTCATCATATAAAGGGCACTGAGGGAGGAAATGAGAGAATTGAAAGATACATAGGGACCAATCATAGCTCGAGGTTTAACAGAAGAGAGTGAGACAAAGATAATTATGTCCTGGGGCATTATGGTGCTATTATTATTAGAATTTTATCAGGAGGGAAAGCAGGTTAGGCATGGCAAAGTGATGATTTCTAAATTATTTGATAGGGTCAGAATGAGGAAAGCTTTTCAGATAGAGAGAAAAGTGGTTTTTGGGAAAACAACATGTAGCCTTTTAGAAACATGGGCTATTAGAACAGTGTTACCTACAAATGTTACCTACATAGAAATCCTGCCTCTATGGGGCTCAGAGTGATAGTACAGTGAGTAAATGGGGTTGGATTCCTAGCACCTGATATTATCCCCTGAACACAGCCAGGAGTGATCCCTGAGAGCAGAGCCAGAGAAGCCCTGAGCATTACTGGATGTAGCCCACTAACAAACAAACAAAAATAAAACCAACCACAAAAATAGAAATTCTGCCTTCAGTGCTAGTTTCGAGCTCTGTGACATTGAATAGATGTCATCATATCTTTGCAAAGCCTTGGACTTTTCATCTATACAAAGAAGATTGAGAATCCCTAATTCATAGAATATGGAGGAAGATTGAAAGCAGTGCATGAGAGTGAATTCAGTAGCTGATACAGCAAATTTCTAGCTATACCTGAATTATTCTTAAAGTTGTAGAACCAAAAAAAAATGGCAAGGAACAAAGCTACAGCAGATAATCAGGAAAGAGATCTTGATAGATTTATTAAGGAAGTCAGCATTGTACTGAGCATTAATTAAAACAAAGAGTACAATTATTAAATGAACTGAGGTCAGGCTTAATGCTGCTTTAAAAAAAATTCCCAGGAAGTATTTAATTATAATCTCCTGCTGATGAGGCAGGAGAGGCAACAGGTACCTACAAGTATTTACAGGATATTAGTAGGTGGTTGGAACTGCTAACCTTTAATTGCGGAACTTATTTTTAGGATTACATTTTTCAATACAAGGCATTCTGTGCTTTCCGTTAGATCACGGCTCAGCTTTAGTTTTATACTTTTAAACGTATTTTCAGTATTTATTCTATTTTCATATTTTTCAGAATTATTTTTAAAAGCAAAATGAGAGGCTCGAGCGATACAGTATAGTACAGTAGGTAGGGACTTGGATGCGGCCAACCATGGTTCATTGGTCTTTAGCATCCCATATAATCTGTTGAGCATGCCAGGAGTTAAACTCCTGACTACAGAGCTAAGAGTAACCCCTGAACATGGCAGGATGTGCCCTGCCACTCCCCCCAAAGAAAGTAAATTGATAGTATAATAATTATCTGATTTCAGAATAAAAAGCTTTTTTGACTCTGCCACCCAGGCAAACAAGACATAACGGAATTAACTGCTCGCTTAGTGAATTTGCCCCTGAGAGTCCTTTTTGGGTTGAATTTGACATCACAAAACATTATTTATGGAGCTAAGGAAAACCTATATGGAAACTATGGTCTCTATCCTTTTGTTATAAGGGTTTTTTTTTTTATGATCAACAAAACAAAACAAATACAAAACACCAAGCATTTTACTTTTAGGAGTCATGTTATTGATTCACTTAACTCTGGTTCACACCCACTAGAGCTCAGGGACTAGTCCTGTAATGAGTTTGAAGGCCGTTCAGCACATGACCACGTGCGATGAAGCGCTATGCAGGGATCAAATCCAATCCTGCGTGTAGAGTACGCTCCAGCCCTTGGAGTCATCTCCCTGCTCCTTATTTTGAAAGAGCCATTTTTTTTCTATTCCCTTCAGAAAAGTTTAACTTCACACTTCGTGTGAGTAATATACTCTGTGTAGGAAGCAATTTTGGCGACAAGAAAATTCTGAATCACCACTGCCTGGAATATAGTAAATAGGTTAAACCTGAGATTTGGGGATTTACTCCCAAACAGTAATCAGGGATTTTGAGGGTGTGTGTCTGTCAGCCTGGTCAGATGTCTCAATATTAGAACAATTCGTGTAGTATTGCTTAAGACAATTACAATGCTGGCACCCTTCTTTGAATGTGGTCTGGCACATGCAATGGATGCCAAACCAGTTGTGTGTTATGGGGCCACACTTGGTGGTGCTCAGAGCTCATTCTGGGCAGGGGGCTCATGGAACCATATGGAGTTCTGAGGATGGAACCCAGGTCAGCTGTGTGCAATTCGGCAAACCTTCCCATATTACTATCATTCCAGCTCTGTACCTGAGCATTTTTAACTTAAAAAACATCCTGATCATTTTTTACACGGGAGTTTTCCTTTGCTTGATGAAATCTAAGAGTATTATCTTCTAATCAGAACTGTGAATGCTTCTAGAATTTGACATGCCATGCTATTTATAGTTAGGTCTTGGTTGGTTGGTCTGTTAGGTTCTGCATGTTTTGCCTGTGTGTGTGTGTGTGTGTGTGTGTGTGTGTGTGTCCCGGTTTATGTCCTCTTGCAGCGCCGTTAGATGTTTACATAGCTGCATATTAGGGAATTTAGAGTCTGCAAGCAACCTGCCTAGTTCTTTTCTCCTAGCGGCGCCTTAGGCTTCCCCTGGCAGCAGGTGCAGCCAGGCAGTCCCGGATCCTCGAGTCTCACCCAGTGTTGAGCAAAGAGCGCCACGCAAACACTTTCACTGCAATTGCAGTTTCATTTCTTTTCCTGTCGGGAACTCACAGGAACACCTGCCACCCTGCAGCCCCCAGCATCTGTGCATAGACTGAAAGGTCAGATATGAGGATTCAACTGGAACACACACACACACACACACACACACACACACACCAGCATACGTACATAGACTGAAATTCAGAGATGTGGATTCGACTGCAACACACACACACACACACACACACACACACACACACACACACACACACACACACAACACCCTTCAAAATTTTGCTTTCCAAATTAAGAAACCCTGTTGCCCCTCCCTTGTAGGTAGAAAGCAACTAGATGATGGGTTTGCTTAACCAAGAGCAGGGCCGTCTAGGCTAGGGGAACCAACTGCTCGAGCAGGAAGCGGGTCTACCGGGCGGACACCGGCACAGGTAAAGACACCACGAAGCGCTCAGAGTCAGAGCCAGAGCAGAGAGAGCCAGAGCCGCTCTGGTTGGATGATGCAGGGCTCGACGCCCCGCCCTTCCCCCGCCTGTCTCGGAGAGCGCCGAGCGATCGATCGAGCCTTCCTCCGCGCACAGGGGGCCGCCATCTTGGGGGGGCGGGGATACCGATAACGGCGGGGCCGATTAGCTTTGGCTTTTCTCGCCAGTTCTGTGGAACCGGGATACAAGCTGCCCCACCGGGGCGCCCGCTCTCCCAAATGGCGGCTGCCTCTGCGGAATGAAGCCTCAGTGCCGGCGCGGGCTAGCACCGCCTCCCTTCCGCGAGTGAGTGAATGGAGTGGCGACGGCGGCGTCCCGCCCTCTGCGCGCGCGCCCTTCGCTGTCAGTTAAACCTTGCGCGCGCTCACGCCTGTGCGCATGCGCGTCTTCAGATGCGCGCGCATGCACGGCTCCGTTTGCGCGCGCATGCGCGTCCCCGGCTGCGCGCGCGCCCGCCCGCTCGCCCGCCCAGCCCCTCCCCCGCGCTGCTGGGCGCTTGGGCGCAGACGCGCTTGTTTGTGTATGTGTGTGTGTGTGTATGTGTTTTTTGCAGGAACCCGGGGAGCAAACGGAGCCGAGACGATGCCAGGGAAGCTGAAGGTGAAAATCGTGGCCGGGCGCCATTTGCCGGTGATGGACCGAGCTAGTGACCTGACTGATGCCTTCGTGGAGGTTGGTGCCAGGTTCTTTACCCCGCACTGCCAAGCCCCCACCTAGGAGCCTCCTTGACTTCGCCCCCTTTGCCCATGGGGCTCCCAGGGTGCAGCCCCCAAAGGATGGGGGGCTCCAGGCTGCACCCTTGCAGCATGCCCGGGTGGATAGCCCTGATGTCAAGGCGTCCCCCAGGCCACCTGCCTGCCAGTCTGGAGATGCCAAGGCGTGGCCGTGCTTGGGCACAAATACATACACACACATGCATAGGAACATAGGAACATGCACACACATGTGTGACCTCTTGGGGCTTCTTAGCAAGCTCTTGCCCTCTGAGTGATGCTGGAGAGGAGGGTTGAGAAGGTCGGTACAGCCCCCTGCGGGCCAGGGAGAAGCTCTCTTTGGTAGCCTGGCATCTTTTTCTGCATCATTCCAGGCCTGGTGAGCTGGGGGTGAGCTGGTGCTGGGGAATTTTTACAGCCTTGGGGGACAGGAAGCCAATTAAGTGCGAGGAATTTTAACTGGCACAATTGCTTTCGAAATCTAATGGATCCTTTCAAATTAATGAATGCAGAGTAGCGCGTGCCTCAGGCCCTGAAGGAAAACTAATCACCTGAAGGAAAGAAGCCACGTGAAGATTTTATTAAAAACTGACATGACAACCCTCACATGGGATCATTTGAGCGATTAACGTTTAGAGATGATAGATCTATGAGACGATAGCCTGATTTTCATCTCAGTACAGAATTTTCTTGAGAGGTCCCACTTCTCTCCCTAAGTCTTACCATGCCAATGACTTAATCTCTATTTCATTTTCCTTTGAGAAATTGTGTCCTGAGTTCTAAAAGTATATAGACTTTGCTTGCAGGTAGTTCATAGATTTAGCCATCCAATTTCAGTTCATAGCTGACAACTAATATATGCTTAGTTTCTTTATTGCCAGGTATGTGCAAAATATTTCTGGTGAGGGTAGGGTTTGGCCACACCCGGCTGCTTAGGGGACCAGGGATTTAACCCAGCCACCAGCATTCCAGTTATGTGTACCAGTATTTTGAGCTATCACCCAGGCCCTAAATTCTTTCCACTTCTCAGTCCTTTTCCAGATTCCTGACCAGGTAGCTACAACTTTGGGACTGTCAATCACTTGCCTAAGGTTGCTTGATTTAACTGTGTGAATTTACAGAGCCAGGTGTATTATCTCTGATGTTAGTACTGCATTCTTTGGCAAAAGGAATTGTGAATCTGGATATCAATTCTGTCTCTGATTGTTTAGAAAGGCCTTCCTAGGAAAGTGACATTTCTGTTGGGCTTGAAGGATCTTCCCACGGAAAAGGACAGTCACAGCACAGAATGAAATGGGTTTTCAGGTGATCCTGGTTTGGCATGTGTCTGTAGTTAAAGAGGTGGTAGGCAGTAGAGGGTGTGGGGGATAAAACTGGAAAGGTAGATGGAGGTCAAATCATGTTTCTGTAATAAAGAAACCCCCCCCCCCCCGCCCCGGAGAGATAGGTGTTTGCCTTGCAAGCAGCCGATCCAGGACCAAAGGTGGTTGGTTCGAATCCCGGTGTCCCATATGGTCCCCCGTGCCTGCCAGGAGCTATTTCTGAGCAGACAGCCAGGAGTAAGCCCTGAGCACTGCCGGGTGTGGCCCAAAAACCAAAAAAAAAAAAAAAAAAAAAAAAGAATTCCCCCCCTTGTATTCTGTTTCAGTGACTCACGGTTGGTATTTGGATTGCTTATACTGGGTGACTCCAGTAGTGACTGGAGAGATGAGATCCAAGGCAGGGGGATTACTTAAGGAGATGGTCAATTTTCTATGGGCCATCTATGTACTTTGAATAGGATCATCAGATGGATTAGTGTTGGCCCAGGGACACTTCTTCACTAAAAATGTCAGACATTGAAAATCTAATGGTTTCTGTGGTGAGAGAGGGTCACATTCAAGAATGACTCAGTAATTCCTTCTTTCAATAAATCCTGAGAGTCTGCTTTTTTACCACAATGACTTCCAGTCACTGGCAAGTCAGTGAATGATGAGCCAATAAACATGGTGCTGGCTTATGTGGACAGTCTGTTTTGTTGTGAGCAACAGACATTAAAAAGTAAATAGGGGCTGGAGAGATAGCATGGAGATAAGGCATTTGCCTTGCATGCAGAAGGACGGGTGGTTTGAATCTCAGCATCCCAGATGGTCCCCCGAGCCTGCCAGGAGTGATTTCTGAGCGTAGAGCCAGGAGTAACCCCTGAGCACTGGAGGGTGTGACCCCCCCCCAAAACAAACAAACAAAAAGTAAATAAAGTAGATATGTTTAGGAACTATGATGTCATGAAAGGAAAGAGTAAATGAAGAACCAGGGGGGACCACCAAGTGAGAGTCAAAGACGACCAACTGTGTGTGTGTGTGTGTGTGCGCGCGTGTGCTTGTGTGTCAAAGACGACCAACTGGTGTGTGTGTGTGTGTGTGCGCGCGCGTGCGCATGTGCTGCCAGGTGTGACAAAAAAAAAACAAAAAAAGTGTGTGTGTGTGTGTCTGTCTGTCTGTGTTTGATAATGGGCCAGGGGTGTGTATGTGTGTGTTTGTGTGTGTGCGTGCATGTTGCCGGGTGTGACCCCCCAGAAAAATAGGATGTATGTGTGTTTGTGTGTGTCTGTCTGTGTTTGAGAGTGGGCCAGGGGTGTGTGTTTGTGTATGTGTGTCAAAGACGACCAACCTGTGTGTATGTGTGTGTGTGTGTGCGCGCGCGCGTGCATGCTGCCGGGTGTGACCCCCCCCTCAAAAAAAAAGGATGTGTGTGTGTGTTATGAAATGAAGGGAGCCATGGGTGTGTGTGTGTGTGTGTGTGTGTGTGTGTGTGTGTGTTATGAAATGAAGGGAGCCATGTGGTGAGGAGGGAGGAGAGTAGTGTGAGACAGGGCTGAAGAATTCAACAATTCCACCCTTCCTGGGTGGAAGAGGCGCAGAACTAGCTTGGAGCTCTGTTTTGGTAACAGAGAAACGGGTAGATTTCAGATATGTTTTGAAACTAGACTCTAGAGGATATGCTAGCAAATATAGGAGGCTAGTGGCCAGATCAGAAGGTGATACAGCTTGCTGGAGCCATTGAGGTAACTTCATGGATTCTGTGTGGTTGACAGAGATTAACAGGTAGAGAATCTGTGTTTATCTGGATGAGTTAGGTAGAAATGTCTTTAGAGTTGTTTAACTGGGTTGTTCTGGAGGAAGTTGGATTTCTGAATATGGTGTTCAGAAGACGTGGGAGTAGGTCTGAGACCACATAGCTAATATGACCCATCTAACCTCACAATTAAAATACAAGTATCAAATCCGAGTGTATTATAAAATCCTAGTGTATATCAGCAAGTATTTTAAATTATATTTTAATGTGTTCATGATAATAGTAGAAGGTATGATCAGATTGAGTTATCAATATTTATTGAGTTTTTACTTCTTTACCATCAGGCACTGCTGGAGTACAATGCACTGAGAGTATAGCAGTGAAAAGTTTTCTTTCTTCATGAAACTTAAGTTGTTGAGGAGGGAGAGAGTTCATAAAGATTAGAGAGGATAAAGTGATAAGAAATACCCCACGTGGAGGAAAGAAAACAGGGTACACAACTGGGAGTGCCTCACTTTTGTCATTAACTTCTTGATTTTGACTCCTCACCATACAGAGGTGGACACTCTTTTATCTCAAATTTGCCTTCATTGACATTGGCTGAATGATTTTCTAAAATAATCAGCTCATGGGAAAAAAAGGTTGTTCCTTAAATTACATGGTTGATGGATAAATTACATGATTATATGCATAGACACGACACTTATGCATATTAAAAATACCATTATTTCTTTTCTTTTCTTTTCTTTTCTTTTCTTTTCTTTTCTTTTCTTTTCTTTTCTTTTCTTTTCTTTTCTTTTCTTTTGTTTTTTTGGGCCATACCCGGCGGTGCTCAGGGATTATTCCTGGTTGTCTGCTCAGAAATAGCTCCTGGCAGGCACGGGGGACCATATGGGACACCGGGATTCGAACCAACCACCTTAGGTCCTGGATCGGCTGCTTGCAAGGCAAACACCGCTGTGCTATCTCTCCGGGCCCTACCATTATTTCTTTTCCCTAACTGAAGTTAGATTCTAGGATGGATTTATTTCCCCGTTGTGACTTTGAAAGTCATGACACAGGACAAGTGTTCAGTGCAAGAACATATGCTATGCAGACATAGTATCTTTGTTTATTTCCTTCTAAATACTACTACTCTTATTTTTCAAAAAATCCTTAGGAGGAGTTGAGAGACAGTACAGGGATTAAGGTACTTTTCTTGCACTGCACCACGCCGGGTTCAAATCTCCAGTACACATATGTCCTCTGAACACCAACAGAGCAAGGAATAGGCCCTGATCACCACTAAATGAGGCTCCTTCCCCCAATCCTTAGGAATCTCTAAAGCTTCTTCTGTTTCTTTTCTGGGAAATTTTTTAAATAAAAAATTTAATTTACCAAGTTATTTACCAAGTTGTTCATAATATAGTTGTTTCAAGCATTAAATGTTCAGACACCAATATTAATTACTACCCGTGTGACCCTATTTCACTAGTGTCCCTAATTTCCCATCTACCCATATCCTTACTTCTTGCCACAGTGTTTAAAAATAAAGGGGGAGAGAGAGAAGAAAAATGTCTGCCACAGAAGCAGGGACAGAGGAGGGCAAAAGGAAAACTAGGGACATTGGTGGTGTGTAATATAATGTGAACTGGTGAAAGGTGTTGCACATTGTTTAACTGAAACTCGATCCAGAACAACTTTGAACTGTGCATCTCATGGTGATTGACAAGTGTCAATTTGAAATGATTGATACATGTCCCCATGGTGTTGCTAAAGTTAGTATCTAAGGATTTACTAGGCTGTGGTTGATGCTAGTTGAGCCTTCTGTGTTACTGTTTAGGCTCACTGAGCTTGGTAGAAGAGGTAGGCTGTTTTTCTGCCTGGAAGATGGCAGGTGTGTCTGGTTCTGTTTTCTTGTAAAACATGGACTTGGAGTATGAAGTATGAGAAAAAGGATGGCTGTTGGAAATCTTGAAATTTATGAGATCCTGTTATAGGTGACAAGGAGAAGGACTAGGTGAAGGAAACAGATGGTCAGCCAATAAAGAATGAGGGGAAAAATATAAAAAGTGAAGTGTATGAAGACAAGAGAGGATGTTTCTAGAAAGGTAAACCTCATCTGTTACATGGTACTAAGGTCAAGTAAGAGGACAGAATCACTAGATTGGAGAACCTTGAGGTTGTTACTGATCCTCCTAATTAGAGGAGTAATAAAGAGGGATGCCCATTTGAAGTGAGTTAAAAAAAGAGCCAAATACATGCAGAAAGAATGGCACAAATAGGCAACTGTTTGAAGAAATACGGCTCTTAAGGGCGATTGTGGTGTTCAGGGAGAATGTACCATAATTCCTGGTACTTAACTGTAGGTACTTAAATAAGCTTGAAAATATTAGAACATATTTGTGTGCTAATGGGAATAATCCAGCAGAAAGGGAAAGATTAATGCAGGAAAAAGGGGATAACAAAGGATTACTGTATAATAAAGGGATCAGTTGTGTGATGCAGACTCTGAAGTACTGAATAAATAAATAAGCTCAAAAGAGAAGGTGATAATGAAGCTTGCACTGGCCATGAGAATTTGTGCTGGGCTCTAAGGTAAAAAGGAAAAGAGGACTTTTTTTAGGTTATTAAGTCAAACTTGATAAAAGCATAAAAAAGAGAGAAAGCTTAAATAATTTCAGAGAAGGTTCTGGTTGCATAGAAGTGGAGAATAAAATTGGTTAGGTAGTAGGGATGCTGATGAATAAACCAGATAGTGGTAAGAAGCTATTCACCCACCTGTACTGACTGACATACTACTATCCCCAAAACTATGCACTCCTCCAGAAGCACATTCTTGGATTCCCATCTTAGTCCTTAGCGCTAGGCAGTCCTTAGAACCATATTCCTGAATAGTATCTCTTTAGATTAGTCCCAGTTGTGCCTTCGGCTACTCCCAATGACTGATATGTCCCTAAACTCGCCTGTCCCAACTCTGCTGTTTTAATTGAATTACACCCCATCTAAGTGGTTGAAATGGTGTGAAAACACAGTTTATAATGTGTTGTAATGGGTTAAAATTATTGAATTAGATGGAGAAAAGACCTAGATGGAAAAAGCCTAGGATTTTTTTTTAAAACAATTTTCAGTTCTACTTCATATCATATAAAAAGCCCAAACTGTAAATTACGTATGATACATTATGTTTGGTTTATGCAAAAAAAAGTGATGTAGGATTTTATATAATATTCTTCAATTAAAAACGAGGAAATCTTTGCCTAACATTCAAAGATAGAGGATGATTATTTATATTACATCTTAAAATGTTTACCATTTGTATCATTTTAAACAATTTTCTAATTTAACCAAATTACTTGGTTAATTTATTCAGTGCTGGTCCTGACTGCATTGGTTAAGGGAATTTCTGCTGTATATAATGAGAGGTGTTTAGATGAAGACCGAGTGATGTTTTAGATGGTTCTTATGGGAATCTCCAGTAGAAGTATGGTGGTGCTTCAAAGTAAAGGAAGTATTCATGTTACAAACTGGAACTGGAAAAAAACATACTAATTTTATGTGTACCTAGATGTCATTGGGGGAACAGGGAGAGGAAGAGGAATGAATATTTAACAAGCATTTTCTATGGAGCAGACATCTTGCCAGGTTTCTACATGCATTATCTCAGATAATGAGATGGAAGCAGCCTTAAATAACAGGTTAAATAACTTTCTCAAGCTAATTTAGCTAATGAGTGGGGAAAGTGAAGGCTCTCACTTTACCAGCGAATCTCATTAAAATCCCTGATGTTCTTTAACAAGTTGTAAGGCATTCATTTAATTGCTGAGTAATAAAATCTCCTTTGAATTGAATGAGACCAAATAAAGGAACTGTGATTACTCTTTTTGCTCTGTAATAGAAGGGGAAGCGTCACCAAGGTTTCAAAGCATGCACTTTCTATTTCCTTTTTCTGACATCTTGTTTTTGGTTTATTTGTTTATATTGCAGTGGAGGTGGAGAAAGCTGATGAGGACTTGGAACTCTGAATTTCAAAAATGATAGACTGATTTGAAGCAAAGCTTTTGTATATTTGAACAGTGGAGCCAAACAGTTGAACCAGAAGCCTGAAATACTATTGAATGATTTGAACATTTATGTTTAACAGTATTTATCTTTAGTAAGACAGTCTAGGTTTATTAAACTAGTTCATTGTGTGCTGTGTCTATTAAGATGAAATGAAAATTAATTAGTAACTGAACAGAAACCTTTATTCTTTCTGGGTTTTTATCCTCTCATTAAGTTTTACATTTTTAATAGTTGTCATTGAGAATATTAAACAATTATGCAAGCAACCCAGGGATAGCTTCTATTCCAGAGTGTTGCAGAGCTCAGAAATAATACTTGAAAAACCCCTTCTTAACTATACTCTGCTATATCCCCTAGACCCTATTAATGATGCTCAATACTTCTGCTTATGCTCTTCTACTTGCAATCCCTCAGACCCTCCTTTAATTTTACTTATTTATTTGTGTGGTACTGCAGATTAAAAACAGCCTCTCATATGCAAGGCAGATGCTCGGCTGCTGACCTACATCACCCAGTCACCAAGCTCTGTCCTTTAAAACAAAAGACTTGCATATCATTTAAAAAAAACAGATATGCTCAGACTTTATACATTCTGCTATTTAGTATTTTTGACTTGTGTTATTGATATATTCCCATGACTGGACATATACTCAACTTAGTACGATACCTATGTTTATTTATTATAACTGTTAAATGACTAGGTGTTTTTGTTTTTGACCCATGCCCAACCATAAGCGCTCAGGGGACTATTCTTCTGTGCTGGGGGTTGTTTCTGGTGGTGCTTGGGGGATCCCTATATTGCTACGGCTCAAACTCAGGTTTCCTACATGCTTAGCATGTGTTCAACCCACTGAACCATCTCCTTAGCCCATGATGCGGTTTTTAAACCTAGTTTATGGGAGAGAGATTATGTGAAAGTGTTTCTTTAAGAATCATTTCTGAAAGGGAACCAGAAATACAAGATGTAAATTGAAGTATAGTTATTATTTTATTATTATTTTGGTTATTTTTGAAGTAGAAAATAATTCATTTAAAATGTTGGTAATTTGGGCTGGAGAAACATTACAGCGGGCAGAGTGCTTGCTTGTCTTGCATGTGGCTGGCCCCTTTTCAGTTTTTATCCTTGTGTATGTTTTGAACTTTGCCAGAAGTGATCCCTGAAAATAGAGCCAGGAGTATGCCCTGAGCACCCTCCAAATGTGATCTGAAAACATCGAAACCTCAAAAACAGTAAACGGAATGTAGATAATATACGTGCATGGTTTACAACTGAAAAGATATGAAGTGAATTAGCCTCAATTTTCTTCCCTTATCCCCTAGCCTCAAACCCCATTGAGTTGTGCAACTAAAAGAATTATTTTAAGGGGCTGGAGAGATAGCATGAAGGTAAGGTGTTTGCCTTTCATGCAGAAGGTCATTGGTTCAAATCTCGGCATCCCATATGGTCCCCCGTGCCTGCCAGGAGCAATTTCTGAGCATGGAGCCAGGAGTAACCCCTGAGCACTTCGGGTGTGACCTAAAAATCACACACACACAAAAAAAGAATTATTTTAAATAAATTTATGATTTGTTTTTTTTTTTTTTTTTTTTTTTTTTGGTTTTTGGGCCACACCCTGTGACGCTCAGGGGTTACTCCTGGCTATGCGCTCAGAAGTTGCTCCTGGCTTCTTGGGGGACCATATGGGACGCCGGGGGATCGAACCGCGGTCCGTGCGCAGGCAAGGCAGGCACCTTAGCTCCAGCGCCACCGCCCGGCCCCAAATTTATGATTTGTTATCAGTAAATGTTGATTCGTATATCTTCTTTATGCTCTATAGACAGGGATTTCTAAGTATTTCCTAGGCATGGAAGGAGTTTAGGTAGCCCTTACTTTAACTTATTCTTTCTTTCCAGTTTCTTTTCTTCTTTGTGTTAACATTTCCTGTATATCAGGGGTCCACAGGAGGCAAAGTCAGGGTGATCCTTGAGTGCATAGTCAGTAGTAAGCCTTGAACATTGGGGGGTGTGACCCAAACAACTAAAACAAAACAAAACAAAAAAAGATTCCTCTAGGGCAGGGCCACAAAATGTTGTACGGAGGGCCGCAAAGGGCCACGAGTTTGAGACCCTTGCTGAATATATCCTTCTAGAAATTTTTGTGCATATAAAGACATGTTATGTCCCTTATAATTTTTGCCTTTTTTTCTTTCTATAAATGCCACACATGTTGTCTTTCTGTGGGAGAAAGACCTTGGATTACTGTTCTGTCCTTTCTTCGCACTATACTCTGCCTTTCCTTTACTTAATTAAGCCATTTCCCCAAACTAATTGGTATGTGTGTTTTTCCCCCAGCCCTTTGCCACTATAATGTTGCTTATATGTTCACTGAAAGCTAGAAAGTGTGGGCATAAAACTTTAATGCCAATGTGCATGTATGATTTTGTTTATTTTGAGGCCATATGCAGCAGCGCTCAGGGTTGATTCCTGACTCTGTGCTAAGGGATCACTTCTAGTGGGGCTCAGAGGACGTTTTGTGGGACTAGGAATCAGATATGGGTTGGCGTAGAAGCCTTACCCACTGTACTGTATCTCCAGCCCAGCACCTTGAGATTATTTGGATTATAATACCGCTACCAGCAGAGTCTTAACAATGTTTCACCAGCACTGTGTTTTAAAATGTTTTGATGTTTGCCAACCTGATAATAAAATATTGGGTTAGTTTTAATTTCTCTTACTATGAATGCAGTTAATTATCTTAAATGACACATCTTTTCATTTTTTTGAATTGCTTGTTCACGTCCTTTGCCAGTATTTTAGTTGGGTTGTTGATAGTTTTTTCTTAATGCTTTATAGCAATTCCTAGAAATCAAGGAACCTCTTAGAAGCATTTGGCGAGTATTTTTCTGTTTCTCACTGTATTTCACATTTTCATATTCCTCACCATGCTTGCCAATTTCCTTTAGATTCTACCAAATGAGTGGCACTGTGCTTGGTCATTCAAAAAGAACGAGAAAATAGTTGAAGATAATGATCACTAGGGGTATTTTTCTCTAGAAGAAAAGTTCTTAGACTGATAAGGCAATAATATCAGCAAGTACTATAAATGTGGAAATAAGATTGCAGCTCAAAAAGGAAAAGGATTTTATATTTATTAAATCATCTCTACTTTTGTAAAAATTTTTGTGAGATTTGAGGTTAGGAAAAACACTTTCTGGTGATAACTGGTAGAAATAGGGAAGAGCTGGAAGAATTTTAGGAAAGATGAGGCAAGCTCAGAAGCAGTTGCGTACCTGTTTAGCTCATAAGCTTTCTAGCCACTTCTCCAGCCTTACATGAGACTCCATCATTTCCATTCTTTGTTTGCTTTTTGTTTTGGGGCCACATCCTGTGATGCTCAGGGGTTACTCCTGGCTATCCGCTCAGAAATTGCTCCTGGCTCAGGGGACCAAATGGGATGCCTGGAATCGAACCTAGGTCCATCCTGGGCAGCTGCGTGCAAGGCAAACAAATGCCCTACTGCTGTGCTACCACTCTGGCCCTCCATTCTTTGTTGAAAACACATCCTGGGGGTTCAGTGTGCTTTTTGGATCTTTATGGTTTAGTGCGTGCCAAGATTGGCTGTAAAGTGAAATAGTTTCCCTGCCAACCCTTTTCATTGTTCCTAAAGATAGGATCGTAAAACCTTAATGACAGTAGTTTATTGCTGGTGACAGGTTCTGCAACAGATTGGACATTAAACACTGGAAGGTCAGAGAAGAGCAGAGTGCAATGATCTGTGGTTAACAACGTGCTCTTGTTGAGATAGATGGCCAGCTGGCCTTCTTACCTTTTGAGTTACCCTCTCTGGGCCTCTTCTACTCACCTTTAATAATACTGCCATCTCTTCTCCTCTGGAATTATGTTTAGTGAAGGCCACAAACTTTTTTCTCCTTCTGTTGCCAGTTTCTAACATAAATGTAGAGCAGCATGGTAGGGACTCCTTGATCCAGCTGCATCCACTATCTGACCTGAATTCCTTGGATTTCTTGGTTAGCAGGGATTGTTTGCTCCCAGTCCACCAGTCACTACTGCCATTGTTAGGGGGAAACTGATAATGGCTTTTATTTACAATTTTGATATTAATCCTTGCATGATCTCATTTGCTTTTAGGTAAAATTTGGCAATACCACCTTCAAAACAGACGTGTATCTCAAGTCCCTCAACCCTCAGTGGAACTCGGAGTGGTTTAAATTTGAGGTGAGTCTTAAAAAATGTCAACAACTTAGTCAAACAATTGACTAAATTTTTAGTAGCTTTTGTGGAGTTAATCTCTTGGCCCCAGAAATGGTATAAATACTTCTGTTTTAAGTGTAGAAGTTTTCCTGCATCATAAAACTATTTTACTTTATACTGAGTTAGGCATATTACTTTTTGAAAGTTGTGATACAATTAGGAAATCATAGTATAGGTTATGATTATAAAACAGATTAAAAATAGAAGTTCTTAGAGGTGCTGTGTTATTACAGTAATTTCATTGTTTTCTTTTAAAAATTATTAAGAAAGATGGGGCCGGGGGTGGAGTGACATCACAACGAGGAAGGTATTTACGTTGCATGTATGCTAACCTGGGACAGATCCGGCTTCCATCCCTGGTATCTCATATGATCCCCTGAGCCTGTCAGGAGTGATTTCTGAGTGCATAGCCAGGAATAACCCCTGAGCACCACTAAGTGTGCCCAAAAACAAAAATATGAAAGATTGGGCTGGAGCAATAGCACAGCGGGAAGACCGTTTGCCTTGCACGCGGTCAACCTGGATTCCATTCCTGGCATCCTATATGGTCCCCTGAGCCTGCCAATAGTGATTTTTGAGCTCAGAGCCAGTAGTAACCCCTGAGCGCTGCTGGATGTGACCCAAAAACCAAAAAAATAAAATTATTAAGAAAAAATTTGGCTCTGGGTCTCACTAACAGTGCTCAGGACTTACTCCTGGCTTTGTCCTCAAAGATCACTCCCACTCCTGTTGGTTCTTGGGGGACAGTGAGGGGTGCTGGGCTAGAACTTGGGTTAGACACAGGCAAGGCAAACACCTTGCCCTGTACTATAAACTATATTTATTAAACTAAGATTACTATTAAAGAATACGATTCGTACGGTTGGTGTGTGTGTGTGTGTTTGGGCCACATCCTATGACGCTCAGGGATTAGTGTGTGTGTGTGTGTGTGTGTGTGTGTGTGTGTGTGTTTGTGTGTTTGGGCCACATCCTGTGACGCTCAGGGATTACTCCTGGCTATGCGCTCAGAAATCTCTCCTGGCTCGGGGGACCATATGGGACTCTGGGGGATCGAACTGCGTCCATCCTAGGCTAGCGCTGGAAAGGCAGATGCCTTACAGCTTGTGCCACTGCTCTGGCCCTAAGATTCTTTTCAAATTTTTTTGATTTTTTGGGTGTTTTTGGGGGGATCACATCCGGCTGTGCTCAGGGATTACTCCTGGCTCTACACTCAGAAATTGTTCCTGGCAGGCTTGGGGGTCCATATGGGATGCCAAGATTCAAACCACCATCCTGCATGTAAGGCAAATGCCCTACCTCCATGCTGTCTCTCCTGCCCGATTCTTTTTATTTTTAAATAAATTCTTTAATTGAATCACTATGATAAACATAGTATAAAGTGGTTCATGATTTTCAGTCATACAATTTTCAATAACCTTCACCAGTGCACATTTCCTATCTCTGATGTCCCCAGCTTCCTGCCTTACCCCCTGTCTGCCTCTGTGGCAGACATTTTTCTCCTCTCTCTCTCTCTTTCTCTCTCTCTCTCTCTTCCTTTTTTCTTTTAAATACTGTGATTTGCAATATTGTACTGAAGGGGTATCATGCTTATCACTTAATCTCCTTTCAACAACCATTTCTTGTCTTCTCTGCTTTAACTGTACTCTTTCTAACCCTCTTCCTCTGACTCATTTCTCTCAGCATAATATTCTTTATATCTGTTCATGTATAAGCAAATTTCATGACTTTCATTTCCTAACAGCTGTGTAGTATTGTACCACAGTTTCATTATCCACTCATGTTGTTGACGTGTGGGTTGTTTTCAGATTCTGGCTATTGTGAATAGTGCTGCAATGAACATAGGAATGCAGACAGCTTTTCTGCATTGTGTTTTTGGACCTGTAGGGTATATTACTAGAGTGGTATTTCTGCGTCATATGGGAGCTCAATTTTAGTTTTTTGAGGAATGTCCATATTGTTTTTCAGTAAGGCTGGACCATTCTACATTCACACTAATAGTGAATGAGAATCCCTTTTCTTTCCACATCCTCACCAGCTCTGGTTGTTCTTTTTCTTTTCTTTAATATATGCCATTCTCTGTGATGTGAGATGATCTCACTGTTTTGATTTGCATCTCCCTTATGATTAATGATGTGGAAAAAATTTTTATGTGCTTTTTGTTCATTTCTATTTCTTATTCCAGCAAATGTCTGTTTACCTCTTCTTCCCAATTTTGGATGGAGTTAGATGTTTCTTTTTTTTTTCTTGTTCTTTTTTTGTTTTTGGGTCACACCTGGTGGTGCTCAGGGTTACTCCTGGCTCTGAGCTCAGAAGTCACTCCTGACAGGCTCAGGGGACGATATGGAATGCCGGGATTTGAACCGAGGTCCATCCTGTGTTGGCCGCATGCAAGGCAAACACCTTACTGCTGCTCTGCTATCGCTCCTGCCCCTGTTTTTCTTGTTAAGCTTTCCCAGTGCCTTATATGTCTTGGATATTAATCGCTATCAGATGGGTATTGGGTGAGTAGTTTCTCCCATTTCTTGGGCAGTCTTTGTATCCTAGTCACTGTTTTCTTTGAATTGCAGAAGCTTCTTAGTTTGATGTTATCTCATTTGTTTTATGTTTGCTTCCATTTGTTTGGTCAATGGTGTTTCATCCTTGAAGTTGCCTTTAGCTTCAGTGTGATGGAGTGTACTATGTCTTCCTCTTTGGCTTTAGGTCTGATATCAAGGGCTTTAATCTATTTTGATTTGACTTTATGTTCTTTTCTAGTCTTATTGTGGTTTCTAATACTGTATTATAGTTAGCCTTTCTTAACATACTCTTTTCTACCATTCATATAATCTCAAAAGTTCTCAAACGAAGTTCAAGAGGGTAGCTAACTGAAATATTCTCTAGTGGGTGAGTTTGGATTAGCTGGGTGGTGTGCATTCTTTCCAGTTGAATTTAGAAATGTTTTGCTTTCAAATTACAGCTAAGTCATATATTTGACCACCATATATACATAATGTACATTAGAGGAACCAAGACAGGATAAGCATCAGCACAAACTCCAATTTATAAAAAAGAAGAGAAAGATATAGTCCATAAAGCATTTCTCCAACTTCTGGGCTATGAGTTGCAAACACTCCCTGTCTAGATGGGGAAATGATTTCAGGGTCAACTAGTCTCAGCTCCCTGGATTCTCCTCTTGGCAGAATTCATGCTTCTCTTGCTCTTTGATGTCATACTTGAAAGGGAAATCTGGCAGCTGTTCTGCTCACACATCTGACTTCCTGAGGACTGTTTGCTAGGTTATAAGAACACAATTATATGGCTATTTTCTTAGCTAGCTTAGGGGTTTCTAGGTAAGAGTATCTCAGAAAACCATGTCCTTGATGAGCAAATCAGAGATTGCTGTGCTGCCAAATACCAGCAGGTGGTAGCCAGATGAGTCAATGTGTCTTCCATAGGGAGATTTTCTTTTTCCTTGTTCTCTCTGTTCTGCCAGAATTCTGTATATTGGTTGACAGCAGCACTTGATTTCTCAGAGCCTGGATGACAAGAAGTCTGAGATTATGACAGTACCGTGGTTGGATTCTGGCAAGGACCCTTTATCTCTTCTGACTTTTGCCAGAGTTGAGAGAGAGCAGTGTCTCCTCTTTTCTTGTGCGGACACTAATTCCCCTCATGACTGCATCCCATCCCTAGCACCCCACCCCAGAGCTCTCTTTTATTGGGGACTAGGGTTTCAGCATATGAAATTTGAGGGTGAGGACCAACAACTCTTAATTCCACAGCATTCCCAATTTTACTTCTGCTCTTTAGCCAAGTGCTTGATGAGTATTTGAAATTTCATAATTAAAGGAGAAGAACCATATGCCTGAGTGGACTTAATTTATGAACCTAAATTGCAAATAATGTGTTCCTCTGGCCTACAGTTTCATTCTTTGAAATCATACTTAAAAAATACAGCATCTGGGGCCGGCGAGGTGGCGCTAGAGGTAAGGTGTCTGCCTTGCAAGCGCTAGCCAAGGAAGGACCGCGATTCGATCCCCCAGCATCCCATATGGTCCCCCCAAGCCAGGAGCAATTTCTGAGCGCTTAGCCAGGAGTAACCCCTGAGCATCAAATGCATGTGGCCGGAAAAAAAAAGAAAATATAGCATCTTCACTAGCATCTTACTCTTAGTGGAATATACAGAATCCCATGTGGCATTTCTGTTAGCCATTTTTGTTGGAGACCATAGTAGGAAGCACAGGATACATGAAGAAAAGGACTTAAAACCTTTGTGTGGACTAACATCATACCTTTGTGTTTGGCAGTACATTTTTTTTTTTTAAGTTAAGACATATGGCATTTTGTATAGAAGGGTTAAAGTTTTTGGTGTTAGACCTTTTCTTTACCTTTGTGCCTGAAAAAAAATTCCCTTCCCTTCCTTTAATTGTTGTGATAAACATCTATGACTACATCCCTGTATGGGGTAAGGTGGAGGTTTTGAGTTTGACACTGAAGAAAGAACAAGTCTTTGGGATCACATTCAGGCATATGGGGTGGTGCCAGGGATTGAACCTTTGACCCAGCAGCCTCAGGTGTGTAAGGAAGGCACTAACTTTATAGATATATGTATTTATTTTTATTCAGGGTTGGGAACACACTTAGTAATGCTGAGGGGCCATTCCCAGCTCCTTACTTGTTGCTCTCTCATAGGCAGTGTTGGAATCAAACTTGGGCCTCCTGCATGCCAATCATGTGCTCCTCTCTCTGTGGGAGTAAGGCACTTATAGTTTTGGGC
This sequence comes from Suncus etruscus, assembly GCF_024139225.1. Lineage (NCBI taxonomy): Eukaryota > Metazoa > Chordata > Mammalia > Eulipotyphla > Soricidae > Suncus > Suncus etruscus. Next base: position 26,214,599 of record NC_064858.1, read on the forward strand.
ATTAAGAAAGACCCCTAAGGTACATTTAGGTCCTCTTTATATGTTTATAGTAAGTAAAGGTTTTTAAACTCTGAGATTCAACTTTGAGGTATCTATCCTTTTAGGTGGATGATGAAGATTTGCAGGATGAGCCTCTGCAGATCACAGTTCTTGACCATGACACCTACAGTGCCAATGATGCCATCGGTAAAGTGTACATCGATATAGATCCTTTGCTCTATAGCGAGGCTGCCACGGTTATCTCAGGCTGGTTTCCAATCTATGATACTATCCATGGTAAGAAGCGTATGTATATATTTTAAATATGTCTATTTAAACACCTTGATTACAAATATGATTAATAGTTGGGTTTCAGTCATATGAAGAACACCCGCCTTCACCAATGCAACGTTCCCATCACCGATGCCCCCCATCTATCTTCTCCCCATCCCCTCCCACCTGTATTTGAGGCAGGTCTTCTACTTCTCTCTCATTCATTCACATTGTTATGATAGTTGTCAGTGTAGTTATTTTTCTAACCGCATTCACCACTCTTTGTGGTGAACTTCATATCGTGAGCTGGATCTTCCAGTCCTCATCTCTTTTGTCACTGAGAATTATTGCAAAATGTCTTTTATTTTTTTTTTTTTTCATAAAACCCATAGGTGAGTGAGACTATTCTGCATCTGTCTCTCTCTACCTCTGACTTATTTCAGTCAGCATAATAGTCCATTAAGAAGCGTATTTTAAGTAAAGCAGTCATAGCCTTTGAAATTTGTGGAATTTTTGTGAACCATTTTGTGTTTAAGAAAATATCTTTGGGCCCGGAGAGATAGCACAGCAGTGTTTGCCTTGCAAGCAGCCAATCCAGGACCAAAGGTGGTTGGTTTGAATCCTGGTGTCCCATATGGTCCCCCGTGCCTGCCAGGAGTTATTTCTGAGCAGACAGCCAGGAGTAACCCCTGAGCACCGCTGGGTGTGGCCCAAAAACCAAAAAAAAAAAAAATATATATATATATATATATATATATATATATATCTTTATATGAAATGTAGTTCATACATTTCTGAACTGCTAATTTGTAATTAGTAGGATTGTTAACTTTTCCAAACATGGTTTAAAATAATGCTGAATTTATTTAATTTATTTATTTGTTTTGGGCCATAGCTGCCAATGCTCAGGGGTTACTTCTGGCTCTGCACCCATGAATTATTCCTGTGATACTCAGGGGACTATATGGGATTGAACCCAGATTAACTGTGTGCAAAACAAGCACCCTGACCAATGCACTATTGCTCTTGCCTTGCCTTTATATTTTAAGTCACATAAATGCATAGTTTAAAAAAATCATCTCATATTGGGGGCCAGAGAGATAACATGGAGGTGGGGGCATTTGCCTTGCATGCAGAAGGATGATGGTTCGAATCCCGGCATCCCATATGGTCCCCGAGTCTGCCAGGAGCAATTTTTGAACGTAGGACCAGGAGTAACCCCTGAGTGCTGCTGGTTGTGACCTAAAAAACAAAAAAAAAAAGTCTCACATTGGTACAATTCCAAGTCTCTAAGTAGATAATATTTTTTTGCTTAGTAAATTCTTAAGATGTTTTCTGTTGCCTGATGTAGAATTCTCAAAGTGATCTGGGCAGTGTTGGGGTCCCTGAGATACCTGTAGGGTCAAATGAGAACTGTTTTCAGCATAATACTTAAGTTCTTTACTGTTTCCATTACAGATTTTAATATGAGTCACACACATCATCTACCATTTTTATTCCATTTTCTTACTGTGTGTACTATGCAGTTTTCTTGAGATTTCATGGTATATATAATGTTGGTACATATTGAATGCATGTTATAAATCCCAATTCTTTTCTATCAGAGATTTTCAAAAAAAGTAACACTTTTTTCCTGAAAAATAGTTATTTTTAGGGACTGGAGTGCTAGTACAGTGGATAGGGCATTTGCCTTGCAGACAACACGGGTTCAATCCCCAGCAACCTATATGGTCCTCTGAACCTGCCAGGAACGATCCCTAAGTGCAGAGTCAGAGTACCATTGAGTACTGCTAGGTAAGTCCTCTACCCCCCCACTCCAAAAAGTTATTTTTATAAAAGCGTAATACTGAGCATTTACTTAAGTGAAATCATAATAGATGTTTTAATATTTATTCTTATAAATATGGTAAATGTTGATAGATATAACTCATACAAAAACTCTGTGATATCCTTCATATTTTTTTTTGGTTTTTGGGCCAACAGGCAATGGTGTTCAGGGCTTACTCTGTCTCTGTGCTGAGGGATCATTCCTAGAGCTATTTGGGGACTATGTAGTGCCAGGATTCAAACCAAGTACTCTACTTAATGTGCTAAAGGTTTGGTTCTACTCTATGATTTTTTGGTGGGAGAAGAGGATTTGGGCCAGACCTAGTGGCTCTAAGGTCTGTTCCTGGCTCTGTGCCCTGGATTGAACCTCAGTGGTTCTGGATCTTAGGCATCATAGCTACACATTGAGAATGAATCTGAACTTGCATTAAAGGTTATAGTTGTATGCATTTTCCATATGTTCTATGCTATATATTATCCTTCCACCCTAAATGGGAATTTGGCTTGAAGTCTAGGAAGTCAATTTTATTTATCAATCTTTTAATTTTGGGACTATTTCTAGTTATACTCAGGGATACTCCTGTTTCTCTGTGCACTCAGAGATTATTCCTGGCAGTGGTTGTGGAATCAGATGTGGTGCTGGGATGGAAATGGGATCAAGTGCAGGACAAGCTCCATAATTCTTGTATATTGTCTCTCCATTCTGCGAGGCAATCAACAGTTTTCAGTAAATGTTTGGAGATGAGGATGTGTCATTGGTTTTTATTGTGCATATTGTTTATAAAAACACTGAAAATTCTTATTTATTTGAACTAATATTCATTGCAAAGGGTAAAACTTCATTTGTGTTAAAAGAGATTCTTAATTGCTAAGAGCATATATTTTGGGGGTCTTGAGGATCTGACATTTTTTCCCACCCCCTTCTGAAGATCTGACTTTTAATACTGGTGCCTTCACTTACTAGTAAAGTTACTTATTTAAGTTTGAACTTTTATTTAACCTTCTGTTTCTTTGTAAAGTGGGTGCAATAATACCATATAGAGACGACACTTGATTGGTATAAGCACTTTCAAAGACTATACTTGAAATGTTTAGAACATAATTAATATTTACAAATGTTACTGTCATCACCATCATTGTTATTTAAGTAGCACTTCTGTCTAGTTAGCTTAGTTGAACTATATTAAGATTGTATTAACAATGAAAATTATTTGGTGCTGGAGAGAGTACAGTAGGTAAGGCTTGAACAATCCCTAATACTAGTTGTACTACCTGTGGCTATCTGATTTTTGCCAGGATTGATCCCTGAGCATAGAGCTACTGGGTGTGGGACTAAGTATCACTGGGTGTGACCCAAAACAAACAAAAAAAAAGAGACAAAGAGACAGACATATTCTTCAGAAAGTATAATCAAGAAACTATTTGGATTAAGGTTTGGAATGACAATGCTGCAGGTTGGGTGTTTGTCTTGAATATGGCTAGCCCAAGTTCATCCCCAGCATTCCATATAGTCTCCCAAACACTTTCAGAAGTAATTCCTGAATGCAGAGCTAGGAGTAAGCCCTGAGCACTGCCAGGTATATCCCCAAAATAAGCAACAAAAAAAAAAGTTAGGAAATAAAGTCATCATTGCTCTTATGGTTGACACATTGTTTAGAAACTTGTTGACATTTATTTGCTTAATTATGTTTAATTTTCTTAAGGTAAAAAATTGAATTTCCTTTTGAAATTTTAGGTATCCGTGGAGAAATAAATGTAGTCGTCAAAGTTGACCTCTTCAATGATCTAAATCGATTTAGGCAGTCATCGTGTGGAGTCAAATTCTTTTGCAGTAAGTAAAATATATTTTATTATTTGTTTTAAAGCAGGAAATTGAATCATTCTTAAATCTGGGAAATCAAATAAATATTTCAGAAGGCTAATGGTAAACCTCTTATACTGTGGTTTTAATGCCAAAGAGAAAGATGTTTCAGAAACAATGATTGTATCTCTTGGGACTATTTCCTTGCTTTCAAAGTAAAACTTATCTAATTTTTCATAACTTCATAGACATATGACTTGAAAAAACCCGACACATGGCTAAAAAAAACCCCAGTAGTAGATTTGTAGTCAGTTGCACAATGCTCTACCATGCCCAGGGTCCCTGATGTAGGTTGACACGACTCTTGTCCTCCCTCTGCCTAGCAGGAATTTCATTAATATTGTTGGCAGTAGGTCCTTGTTGCTAGAGGAAAGATCCTAAACATTTTTACAGATTCTAGGGGAAAATCAATATGTTTATGAAACGACTTAATTGCAGCTGCTTAAATGTCCTGTTTAATGAAATTGAACCTGAACATGGAAAACTTACTGCTTCAGAATCGCAAAGGCATGTTACTCTGAAATACCTGAGGATGGTCAGAAACAAGATTGAGATCAAAGGTGGAATTTTTCTTGCTTGGATACTCCAAATCAGCTGATCTGTAGGGAATTGAGATCTGGGTGCCTGGGAAAGTGGTAACAGATTTTCCTAACTGTGTCAAACTCCCAACTGAAGGGAAATAGCCTGAAGACTGGGTGAATGGGGGAGAGTTCAAGTTTACCCAGGCCACTTGTTGAAAGAAAACCACTTCCTGTATACCTTCATGGGATACCAGTTTGAAGTTAAGTACTAAGCAGGGGGTGCATTATTCTGAGCTGTAGTGTTGTGCCATCTTTATGTCTAGCATGTCATGGTGGAACTTTCCAGCAGGTGAAAACAGACTACATACACTGATTAATGTACGTTTGGTGAGACAAATGTGAGGAACTCCTAGTTTTGCAAATTCAACTTTAATTCAAACAGACTTTCAAACAGACGTACAGTACAGGCGTACTGCCATTTGTGAGGGATAGACAAGTGTATTTTGCAGAAGGCTCTGATTTTAGAAATCATCATTGCCACTGGGAGAAGCCTGATCATTTAGAGCAGGTATACTCTTGCTTACCAAAATACCTTTGAAAAAACGAGTTCTGAAATGCTTTCCACATATTTTTAATTATAGATGGAATTTTTCCGTTTTAATTTAATTTAAATTTTCTGTTTTAATTTAATTTTAAAATCTGTTCTTTTATAAATCAGAATATTACACATTGTAAAATTTCATAAAAAGAAAGAAAGGAAGAAAGCTAAAAGAAAGATGAAGAAAAAGAAAAATCCAGGACTAGGATCAGAGACATGAAAGACATAACTCACATGCATGAATCTCAGTGCCCACAAAACAAACAAACAAAAAGGAAAAAGAAAAGAAAATTGAAAAAATATAAATATTTATTATTTTTTTTTTTTACTGTTGGTGGCATAGGTCAGGGGTGGCGAACACGCAGCTCTCAAGCCGCATGTGGCTTCCGGCCAAAATGAATGCGGCTCTTTGCCTCTTAACATTATTTTGTATCCTGTGGCTCTTTGCCAAGTTTGGATTTTCTTCTGCTGCTTCTGAGGAGGGACCTCTGAGGAGAGATCTCTGGGCGCATAATCCCACCCCCAGGCTCCGTCATCCCGTCTCCCATTCCTCAGAAACAACTGCATAGGCCAGCAAGCAGGGGACCTGTGTGTCACATGTTTGGTCACATCTGGGTGTTAGTTCTTAGTGTGGAGGACGCATAACACCCTCACCATCACTGCAGGATTTTGACCCTCACTCAAAATGGCAAAATGCAATATGTGTTTAATATATTATTGTTAAAATTAGATGCCTTTGTGTGAGTTTTGTGTGTTTTGGCAGGTCACTGCGTGGTGTGGCTCTCTGACTCTCACAGTTTAAAATTTTGGCTCTTTGTGTCGAACTTGTTCGCCACCCCTGGCATAGGTGGTCAAGCAGGAACAGAGTTGTGGGGAACAGAGCTGTGGAGCCATGCAGTGAGGTGGTATTGAAATGACATAGGTTCTTGCTGAGAGTGGGCCATGCCTATGAAGTGTGAATCAGAACTGGGCAGATCTGGGCATTTTGCAGCCAGCCTGGGTTAATATGTTTGGAAACTTTTTTGTTTGTTTTTTTATTTTTGGGTCAACACCCATAAGTGCTCAAAGTTCTGTGCTCAGGATCAGTCCTGTCAGGTTCAGAGGACCGCAAGGGATAATTGGGCATGAATCTGGTTTAGCCTAGTGCAAGGCGAATGCCCTGCCTTCTTTGGCCTCAGGTTTGGAAACTATTAAGTAACTGAGTTAAGCTTCAAGACTCCAATGTCTAGTTTAAGAAATGCTTAAATGTTCTTAATGGTCTTAGATGTTCTCTGATCCTTTGCTTTAAGTCCAGTGACATTTGGTTTTCCACATACCACATCTGATAAGCATCCAGTGACAGTGCCACCAGCTGGCCTTCTGGCTATGGATAACTAGAGGATTTTCTGACAGGAAAGAGACGGATGGTTGATTTTTAAGGCTGCATTCTATCATGTGCAGATGAACTTTTTCCAAGAGCTTCATGTAAAATTTGTATGCATTTTCTTTCTGCTAGCTCATTATTACTGTGGTCTTTTTTTTTTTTAATCTTTATATTAGTATTTGGGGTAGTCTTTAGCTATTTCTTAATTATCTAAGAAATGTATATATACTCAAGAAAGATGTGAGATCTCACAAAAGAAATAGATTATTTTACATACATCTATTGAAGTAACATTGGTTAGCTAGAATATAAGTATGTTTTAGGGTTTAATGTTATGTACTCTAGAGTATTAATATTCTTCTACTGTTATAGATAGGCCATTGCCTTTCTTTGCCACCTTATCTTAGGTAACCTCCAATTTGTCATCTGATGTCTGATGGTTCCAGTGGTTACTGTATATTGCATGGTCCTATTTTTTTCTATTGTATCTATGACTTGGGCCGCCTAGTATTTGCTACTCTTTCTATTTTATCCAACATAAGCCCCTCCATTTCTATTAGTATGGTAGCAAAAAGCAAGACTTCATCTTTTCTTCTGGCTCTATAGTAGTCCTTTGTGGTCTAGACCATGTTTTCATCATCTGCTCATCTGCTATTGGACTCCTGTTTTTTTCTCAGATTTTGGCTATTGTCAGTGGTGCTATGGTGAACATTGTTGTGCATATATCTTTTTGGATGAGTGTTTTTATGTTCTTCAGATAATTATATGGAAGTGGAGTTGATGGATCATACAGTAGATCTGTTTTTAACTTTTTTAATTGAAAGATTTATTGGAAAGTAGAAGGGAAAGTAAAAGAAACTCCCCAGTCAATAAGTAACTTAATGTATGTGTGTGTATATCTATCTATGTATCTATGTATCTGTCTATCATCTACCTATCATCCATCCATCTATCTATCTATCTATCTATCTATCTATCTATCTATCTATCTATCTATCTATCTATCTATCTATCTATCTATCTACCTACCTACCTATCTCTATGTCTAAGTTCGATCTGTTTGTACTTTTTTGAGAAACCTTGATCTGTTTTCCCTATCTATCTATCTATCTATCTATCTATCTATCTATCTATCTATCTATCTATCTATCTATCTGTCTGTCTGTCTGTCTGTCTGTCTGTCTGTCTGTCTGTCTGTCTGTCTGTCTGTCTGTCTGTCTGTCTATCTATCTATCTATCTATCTATCTATCTCTATGTCTAATTTCGATCTGTTTGTACTTTTTTGAGAAACCTTGATCTGTTTTCCATATAAGCAGAACCAATTTACATTCCCATCAGCAGCAAATGAGGGTTTGTTGTTTTGGGGTTGTGGAGTTGGGGTCACACCTGGTGTATGCAGAGACTGTCTCAGATGCTCCTGCTACCTCTGTGCTAAGGAGTGACCCTAGCAGTGCTTGGGGCTCTGTAGTGCTGTGTGTTGAGCCTGAATCAGCTGCATGCAAGGCAAGAACATTACCTTCAGTAGTGTTTTTCTTGTTCTGAGTGAGAATTTCTTTTTCTCTACATTTATACTGCATTTGTTTCTGGCAGTTTTGATAGCAGGCCCTTCTGATGATATTGTTATTTTGATTTTCAAGTCATTGATAATTTCTAAGAGTAAAGTAGATCTTAGAAGACTGGGGGACTGAAGTGATATTACAGATGATAGGATGCTTATCTTGCATAAGGTTGACCTAGGTTCAATTTCCAGCATTCCATATGGTCTCCTAAGCCCCATCAGGTAGCACAAAGCCAGGAGTCAGCCCAGAACACTACCGGGTCTGGCCCTAAAATAAAACTGAACAAAAAAGACTGATAGGAAATATTATTATTATAATTGCTTAGGGATTATTGAATAAAAATAGTCTTGTATCTTTGTATCAAAAGGTCAGAACCTAGTTTTATATTAAAAATTTAAACTTTCTCTTTACAGCTACATCTATTCCAAAGTGCTATCGAGCGGTGATAATCCATGGATTTGTAGAAGAGCTTGTAGTCAACGAAGACCCAGAATATCAGTGGATTGATCGAATTCGCACACCACGGGCATCAAATGAGGCCAGACAGAGACTTATTTCTTTAATGTCAGGTATTTTACAAACAAAACAAAACAAAATTTCATTACTGGTGGAATTAATACTCAAGTTAAAAAAAATACCTGTTTTCCACTTCCTTTTGGTATGCTATCTAAAATATCTAATGTATAAATCACAAATTTATGCATTATAATCATTAGTTATAGCTCAATGCTTATAAATACACACATTTTTATCTTAATACTTCCCTCCAACCCCTCCCTGCCTTTTTTTTTTTTTTTTTTTGTAGCTGCATCACGCAGTGCCCAGCTAAAACCCCTGGTTTTATGTTCTTTCCTGGTAGGTGCTTGGGGGGGACCATATCAGGAGTCTGGGATTATTAACCCTTGGTTGGCTGTGTGCAAGGCAAATGACCTTACTGTTCAGTGGCTGTGGCCCCATGTTGATACTTTTAAAAATCAACTTTATTGCTTTAAGGACATTTTTTTGCATTTGTTTTTGGTTCATACCCAGTTGTGCTCAGAGGCTATACCTGGCTTTACTTTGCAGGGCCATGCCTGGTGGGGCTCAGAATTTGAACCAGAGTCCATACAGTCACATGCCATACCAGTGTCTTAAACTTTGTGTTTTATCTTTAGTTCCTATTTATAGCTAGAAGAAATCTGAATTGGAAACTTACAATTCCTTTGTGACTGGGTAGTAAGAGGAAATTGTGGTTTATGAGGCAGCATAGAGAAAAGAACTTTGAGCAAGGAAGTAGAAGGCTGGATTCTACTTTCTTCCCTCATGCATTTATTTCTCATCTGAGTTCAGGCAATGTCTTAAAGGCTTCAGTTTGAAGTTTATTTTCAGTATTCCTTGGATCACATGCTACATTTTTTTGGAGAATCAGCCATTTAAAAATTATATTTATGTGTATAGATATATTGAGTAGTATATATCAGAAAATAAGAAAAAGTATACCTATATTTAGAAAATATTTTTTGTTTGATTTTTGTTTTTTTTTTTTGGCCACATGTGGCAGTGCTTGGGGCTTATTCCTGACTCTGCACTTGGGTATTAACTTCTGGCAGGTTTTGGGGGACCATTTGGGGTGCTGGGAATTAAACATGGGTCGGATGTGTGCAACACAAGTGCCCTCACACTGTAATGTCTGTCCCCTAAATGTTATTTTATATACAACAAAGTTATTATTTAAAAATATAAAATATACTTAATATATATTTAGTATGAAAATATATAGTTATTAATATCAAATTAGGATATTACTTAGTATAAATCAATATTTTAGGTGTTATATCTAATATATAATATGTATTATATTTCTTTATATTTATGCTACATGAATTATAATTATAATACATGTATTTATTTGAATATATAATGTGTCACACAATCTTTATATTTATAGTTTACCAACTAGGTGATATTTACTTTTTAATATGTTTCTCCATTTTCTAGCCAACTATACCAGTTTGGGACTTTATTTTCTGTGTTCACTGCTATATCTTTAGCACATATAACAAAGGAAGTATGCCAGACACAGACAGTAAAACAGTAGCAGTCAAAATTATTTAAGCAAATGAAAGATGAGTGAATGACTCTTACTTGTCAGCTCTGTAAAATATAGCTAATAATATACTTCCTTGGGAGTAGATGGATAGACTAGACAATCTTTTTAGTTTCCTTTCAAATTTGAAAATACACTGGGGCAATTTTCTCTGTAACCAACACATCCAGCTTAATGTCAGATTATGAAGCAGGACATATTTTTTCCCTTTGTAGGTGAACTCCAGAGGAAGATTGGCTTGAAAGTGCTGGAAATGAGAGGAAATGCGGTTGTTGGATATTTACAGTGTTTTGATCTGGAAGGCGAATCTGGGTTAGTGGTACGAGCCATAGGAACAGCCTGTACTCTGGATAAATTAAGTAGCCCAGCAGCATTCCTTCCTGCATGCAATTCCCCATCCAAAGACATGAAGGAGTAAGTATGAATCAGTGAATTGTTTTAATGGAGGTTTTTGCCTTTTACTTATTTTCATTTGATTTCAAACATTTGAGTAGAGTGGTTCTACATATTTTTTTTCCTATTCCAGATTTTTTTATAAGAGATGAACTAGCACAATTTGAAACTTAAAACTTTTTAGTTAGTCCTAACATTTTATTTCTTTTGGGCCACACCTGGTGTTACTTAGGGGTTATCCCTGGCTCTGCATTTAGAAATCACTCACTCCTGGCAGGCTTGGGAATCGAATCCTCGTTGGCTACTTGCAAGGCAAGCTCCCTACCCACGTGCTTCTCTGATCCCAATTTCTATTGTATTGATAGGAAATTTAAGCTATGCAAAATTAAAAGTTGGTGTAGTTCTTTAGGCAGTGTATATGTGAGACATAAATTCACTGTTTATTTCGCTTATTCTTTGAGGTACGCTTAAAGCACTGTAGCTGATAGTTCGGTTACCTTTATTTTCAATATCCTAGTATAGTCAGAGGAAAATATTGACTTGTTTGGGGAACCAAACACCAATGTTTGCTGAGTTCAAGAAGTTTATATAAATAATTGTGTGCAAAAGGTAATATTGGAGATTGTTTAAAGTAGATACTAGCAAATGTTTTCTTTCAAAAGTTAGTAACTATTTAAGCATTTGCCATATAATTTATTATTATTTTATTTTGCTTATCAAACACAAGAGTTTGTCATAGTTGATCTAAAGGACTGTGTGACCAAAATAACTACTCTGTTGTCTAGATTTGATTTATGTGCCATCATTAATGTCAGTAGGGGATGTTTTGAAATGAAGATTCTTTTTTGTTGTAGTGTTTGGAGTGGAAGAGAAAAACCTCTTTCTTTTGTTGGGTCCTAGAATGGCTGACTGAGACTGCTCAGGACCATCAGGACAGTGAAGGGACTTGTTCTGTCCTTAAAAGGTTTCACGAGAAGCCTTAATCTAGAAATTCTTTTAGTTAAAAAGGGCCAACAATTTTTTTCAGTAAATGACCAGAAAGTGCAGGTCAGTAATTTTGCTTTTAGTGTAGAACATGGATATTTATCGAACATAATGCAAGCTGTAGTGAAGGACGCATAGCTCCAGGTGTGTGGTAACGTTTGTTTATTTATTTATTTATTTATTTTTATCTTTTTGAGTGATCCCTAAGCACAGAGCTAAGGCCTTTATTAAGGAAGGAAAAGAGGGAGGAAGGAAGAAGGAAAGGAAGGAGGGAAGGAAGGAAGGAAGGAAGAAAAGGAAGAAAAGGAAGAAGGAAAAAAGGAAGGAAAAGAAAAAGGAAGGAGAGAAGGAAGAAAAGAAAGGATAAAAGGGAGGAAAGAAGGAAGGATGGAAAGGAATGAAGGAAAGGAAGTAAAGGAAGGAAGGAAGGGAAGAAAAAGGAAAGAGCAAGGGAGGGATAGTGGAAGGGAAGGTGAGAGAAAAAGCTTCTGCTGCTTTTAATGCATCTTTTTCTGCCTTTTAATGCATCTTTCCTCAATGTTTATATTTTTTTACTTTTCTTAGACCAACAAGTAGTCCGAATTCCATTACTCAGAGATTCTGAAATTCTTCCCAGCTTAGATCAAAGAAGGTTGACTGGAAAGCAATGGCAGTCATGAGAAATTTTTCTCTTTAAGCTTATTCTTTAAAAAAAAACACAGACACACAAAACTTGTAATGTCCTCTTAGTTAATTTTAATCACAAGAGGGAACACTGCTTAATTTTATTAGGAAACACAGACTCATGAACTGTTTTAACTAAAGATTTGCTTATATTCTAATTAAAATGTCTTAAGATATGAAGTGCATGTTGCTGCATAGGGGAAGTCAGATGAGAGGAGTCACTTTAGGGGAAGTCAGATGGGAGGAGTCACTTTTTGAGGAGTTAGGATCAATAATCTTCTTTTTTTTTTAGCAAGTTTAATTAAAGCACCCACCCGTTTTTCTCCCCTTGCTCCACTTTTATCTATACTTCTTGAAGGGGCTTAAATTTTGTGCCTGTTTTATCAGAAGTTTTTATCTTTTTACAAAATTATTTGATGGAGAAAGAAAATTGTATTGTTGGTATCTTAGAATTGTGTGTGGAGAGTAGAGGGAATATGTTTTGCCTGCATTCAAATTGAGTTCTGTTAATACACATTTTTTTGTGACTGTACTTTTTCTTCTTACTTTTCTTTTTGGTAACCATTTGCTTTAAGTTTTCAAGTATTCACACCATGAAGAATTTAATTTATCTCATTAAGGTTTTCTGACGATTACTAGTCAAGTGATTAAAAATAACCAAATAAATGAATCTGTAGATTGATTCTATTCAGCCAATTTCTTTGTATTTTGATAATAAATTAAGTTGGTGGTAGTTTAAAATTATCTTATGATTCAGCTGATTATAATCTAGTATTTAATTATAGCATTGTTGATACTAGACAAGAATTTGATGAAAGGTAGTTTGGATTATGTTTCTCTCTGACTGGGTTTAATTTTAGAAATTAAGTTCAGTAAGGGAACCTTTGCTGGAGACTAGTAGGAATTAGAAATTCAAGAGTATATTATGGCTATGATGTAGTGTATTTTGATTTTAAATTGAACATTTTACAGTGTTCATTTTATTTTGACTTGGTGAGTGGTTTATTCTCTTTCATCAGTATGGTATCTTTCATTTGTAGATGTTTAATGAAATGTAAGATATAAATCTCTGGAGTTGTCTAAGATAGACTGGTCTATCTTGGTGTTAGAAATGCATTTAAATGATTTATTGCCCTTTCTACTTAAAAAAATTAAATACTTTTATAGAGGCTTTAGTTCTCAATTCTCCTTCATATGACACTGGTTTATAGACATTAATGTCTGTTAGTCGCTATAACAAAGAAATTACAAAATTTTAGTTGTTTGTCCAATTTAAAAAAAAATAGATAGCAGTGAGAGGTTTCATTTTTTTTCAAATAGTAAATTTAAACTAGCAGCAAAAGTAGAAATATCTCTCCTATAATAAAAGTAGTAATATTTTGAGAAATTAGTCCCGAGACTATTAAAGACAATTACTGCCAATTAATAATAGCTTATGTTTTTAGCTTTGGAGTTATGATTTTGAAAGAATGTTCAGTGGATAATTGAAAAGCCAAGAAAAGTTGCATCCTTAGCCTGCTTTTAATTTGAGTTCTGGAAATGGGAACTGAGGGGCCCGAGCAATAGTACACTGAGTAGAGCATTTGCCTTGTGTGTGGCTGACCAGGTTTGATCCCTGGTATCTCATAGGGTTTCCCCCACCCCCAGCACCACTAGGTGTAATTCCTTTATGCAGAGCCAGGAGTAACCCCTTAGCAACATTCGGTGTGGCCCACAAACGAACAAACAAAAACAAAACAAAAAAACGAAGTGATAGCTTTTAATATAGGAGTACTTCCCCTAATTAATTATGCATAAACAGGTGACACATAGTGAACCAGAAGTGAATATGAAATCATGGGTGCTCATTTACATTCATTGGTCCTCTATTCTACTACGCTCTTTCAGCTATATTTCTTCTTGAAGATTTTCAGTGTTGCATGAGTATATATGTATGCCTTTGCATGTGAACCAGATACATGTACACAAATTCATAGTGGTGGTCTATTGCTGAATAGAATTTCAACACATTTTCAATGCAGAATGTAGTTTAATAAATTCTTTTAATATTTAAAAAGATCTATATCATACACAGAAAAAATTACATTGGTCTATTCAGTTTTTTTTTTTTTTTTGTGAGTGGGGGTTTCCCAAGCAGTGCTCAAGGGACAGGGGACTCCTTCCTGGCAGCACTGAGTATGACAGGTAGCATAGGCAGATGAGAAAGAATCGATTAAGCTCAGTGGTGCTAAGGACCATTAGGTCCAAACTTGGTAGTACTGGTAGCAGGGGAAGGGGTGGGGGCAAGTGTGTAGTACTAGACATCAAACTCAGAGCCTTGCTTATGTGTGCTCCTCCCATTGAGCTTTCCTCAGCTTCTTAAAGAAGTTTTTAAAAACTGTGACCCATTGCTTTATTCCCAGTAAACTAAAATTTCAAGCTATATATATTTGTGCTGGTAAAACTATTACTCTTCTCTCTTCTTTTATCTGTTTAGTTTACTTGTCCCTTTTTAATGCTGTCATTTTTCATATTCTTAAAGTTATTCCTGTCTTGAGACGTTAGACAGAAACAATACAGGTAGCTTTCCTTATAGAAAATTTTAACTGATTATGTCAGCAATTATTCCTATCTTACTTCTCAAGGTAAATCTATTAAATATAGATCAATGTAAGTACTTAATATTTCACTTTACTTATGTGGGCGTTTTCTCCCTTAAATGCTGCATAAGACATTTTGTGGTAATCAAATAATAGCAATCATCTGAAATCAATTTAAAATCTGACCATAGTTTTGTCAAACCATTCCACAGATAGTTCCGCTTGCCACTTTTTAAACTCACATTATTAATCTGATCCTTTACAGCTATGGCTTAACATTAATATTGAGCTATTCCTCCTTAATTCCAACTTGATTTCTGCATGCTTGAAAGAAATCTTTTTTCCCTAACTAAAAGCTCCTTTGAAATAATTTTAACGTAACTTTGCTATCTATTGTATGTATTGTTTTCTTTTCTTCCACTGTGACCGCAAATTCCCTCAGGTCTCCGCTGGTTCATCCTCCAAGCCATGGATGCCGCTCGACTCACAACAGCCCAATTCACACTGCTACTGGCTCACGACTTACTCAGAACTTCTCTGTGTCTGTTCCCACTCTCATCTACACTGGTACGAGACGCTCAGACTTCAGAGCTGGGGAAGGCAGGCCACGGGCACAGTGGCTGCAGAGGGCAGGCAGGCAGGTAGCTAGGCACGTACCCACGGCTTTGCTTCTTCCTTTTCTTGCTTGAAGTCCAGCTGCAGTGAAGAAATCCTGTCTTTAGTCACCAGTGAGGCTCTGACACCATGGAAGCGAGTGTTCTTCCAGCTTCCAAAGTCTCTTCCATAGATCACTAAGCACCCTATCGTGCATTTGGGGCAATTATTTCTGTCTTGCTTGGACTAGAAGTCAAGTTGCTGATTGGATTTGAAATGCATTAGCTGCCAAATCGCTCATTTTCTCCATGTACAAAAACCTATTACATAGGGGCTGGTTTTATTCTGTGGAAGAGACCTATTGGAAAACAGGTAAGCAATGATTTTGCAAAAATGCAGTTTCTCTGTAGCTATATTCCTTCCTCAAATGTGTTTTTAGCTGTGGCACTCAGATGCTATAGGATAAGGAAACATTTTTCTTTGGATAATAACTGTGTGCAAATATAAAAGCAGTTACGGATATTTACACACACCACTTGCAGTCATCATTTTTTTCTTTTGTGACTTAAAAAACATTGTTTATTTGAAAATATTTTCAATCATGTATTCTTTTGATTTCTCCTTTTAATATTTTTACTCCCTAAGTCTGTCATTTCACGCTATTTTGGCTTTTTTTTTTTTTTTAACTCGGCTTAGGAACTGTTTCAATGCAGATAATTATTTATCTGGAGAATGATGAATGGTTAAGCAGCAACTGGTTCTCTCTGACCTCATTCCCAACTCTACCTGTGAGAAATGACAGCTTGCCCTCCCCAGTTTTTGCCTGGTGCGTGGATCATGCTGCCGTCCATCAGGTTTTCGGGCGCATGATTACTTAATATTTCTCCACCTTCTTCTGGCAGGCTTCCCTTCAATGAAGATCCCAATCCCAATACTCACTCATCAGGACCCTCTACCCCTCTGAAAAACCAAACTTATTCCTTTTCACCTTCCAAGTCCTACAGTCGACAGTCCTCTTCATCTGACACAGATTTGAGTTTGACACCCAAAACTGGTAAGGCGCCTCTGCCCACTTTTATGTTTTCCGTTTTATTTACTTTTTTTTTTATATTTGTTTTTGTTTCTTATTAGCTTTCCATCCAAGCCTTTCTTCCTGTTTTGGCATTTAAGTTTAAAAGCTCATGTGAATGCAGATCCTTTTAGGTTCCTGTAGTGGAAATACTGACATTTTGTGTGCTTTGAAAATGATCTTGCACAGGGAGATTTATCCAGTGTTGATTAGTCAGATTTGATTTAGTCAGATTTTAATTTTGCATAGAGGTATTTTTCATTTCATGCTCTAATTAAGAGTAAAGTGTTTGAATGGAAAGTGACAGCAGTGTATTGCAGTCCACTTCTTTTTGCATCCGTGTGTGTGTGTGTGTGTGTGTGTGTGTGTGTGTGTGTGTCATACCCAGTGACAGCTCAGGGGTTACTCCAGTTACTCCTGGCTCTGCACTCAGAAATCACTACTGGGGACCATGTGGGATCAAACCATGGTCCGCCCTAGTTTAGCACGGGCAAGGCAAACACCCTACCGCTTGCACCACCGCTCTGACCCCAAGCATTGATTATTTTTTAATTTGTTATTTTTTTCTGAATTTAATGATGAGATCTTGTTATTTATAAAAATAAAGGCCTTCAGAATAACAGAAATGGTTAATTAGCTGTAGCTATATATTAATATTTTTTATGACATTTGGTTTTGCTAGCCTTACTGTATAAATAGCACTTTTAATTATTCTAACATATTTCAGAGTTTAGATTTACCATTTACCGCAGCACCTCATAGTTCCCTTATCACTACCACGAGTGACGCTTAGTAGAGACAGCAGTTCCAGAGCCAAGTCAGGTGTGGTCTCTAAATCCAAACAAACAAAAACTTATTTTTTTCCCCTTTCCTGTTTGTATTTTGATGATCTTTATGAATGTTTATAGTAAAAAGTTGATAAATCATATTAGTTTTATACTTCTTAAACTAAAATGATCTCATTGACATATTCAGTACTTTTTTTGGTTTGTTCTCTTGTGGTGCCAGTGACCAAAACCAGGTTCTCACACATGCATTGCATGTGCTTTACTGTATCCCTTATTCCCTAAATGATGATGATGACAACTTTATTTTTTTTTTATTTGAGGCTACACTCAGTGATGCTCAGGGACTACTGGCATGGACTCACATCCAATAGTTCTCAGGCAAGATACCTAGTATCAAGCTCAGTCCTCCCACATGCAAAGCTTGTGGCCTTGCCCTTTTGAGCTATTTCCCCAAGTACCTAAATTATTACTTTATATATATATTTTTTTTTTGGGGGGGGGGAAGAGAAAAGGATTTTCGGAAGTTCCTCCACATGCCCTTACCTCCTAAAGAGCAGCTAGTTCCAAGGAAACACAAGAGGGAGACTTCCTTTCCATCTGAAGGAAAATGGCCACACCTAGAGGGTGGGAGATTAATCCCAGTAATCCCACATCTCCCCCTATTTGACTTTATAGAAAAAAATGCATAAATAAGAGGTAACATAAGGTAATACATTTTAAGGGAAAGATGGGGATAACTCTAAAATTAAAAAGGATAGTATAATTTTTTTGCATCAGCACAGCTAAATTATTCTTTTTAAGGAAAAAGTAGATATTAAAGTTAAAAACAGGGGCCGGAGAGATAGCATGGGGGTAAGGCGTTTGCCTTTCATGCAGAAGGTCATTGGTTTGAATCCCGGCGTCCCATATGGTCCCCCGTGCCTGCCAGGAGCAATTTCTGAGCATGGAGCCAGGAATAACCCCTGAGCACTGCCGGGTGTGACTCCAAAAACCAAAAAAAAAAAAAAAGTTAAAAACAAATAGTCTGAAATTTATGAAAATACTGTTATTTTGCCTAGCAGTTTACTGGCCAGAATGATGAATGCATTTTTTTAAAAGTTCATATTTTATGTTATTTAAAATATAAGATTTACTATTTTTAACAATTTTATAAAGTGACTCCAGATTGAAGGCATCAGTGAAACAATGAAAATAATAAGAAGGAAATCTAATTTCTAAATCAATGCTGCTTTTTTTTTTTTTTTTTTTTTGGAAGGGCACACCCAACAGTGCTCAGGGATTATGACTGGTGGTGCTTGAGATATCAAACCAAGGTCAGCTGTGTACAAGGCAAACATTCTACCCGTTGTACCATGGCTCTGGACCAGAAAGGACTTTTAAAAAAATTGTATGTTTCCTTTCTATTTTATAAATGTAGTCACAAAGTGTAAAGGTATTAAAGAATAATTTTTTTTAAATATGGAACGCTTCACGAATTTGCGTGTCATCCTTGTGCATGCTAATCTTCTCTGTATCGTTCCAATTTTAGTATATGTGCTGCCAAAGCGACACAATAAATTTTTTTTAAGAATAAAATTTTTAATCCATTTTTAATCCATAAAATTTTGTATGTTTCCTTTCTATTTTATAAATGTAGTCACAATGTGTAAAGATATTTAAATAATAAAATTTTAATACATTAAAATTATGAATGATGTCTAAGAATAGTTTTATTTTGATATTATTTGGTACTTTGAAATGCAGTATCTTAATAGTATTTATGCTATAAAACAGCCATTCAAATTTTAGCGACTTAAAAAAAAAAGGAATAAGAGTGGCTGGAGCAGTAGTATGGTGGGTAGGGAACTTTTCTTACATGTGGTTGACTTGGGTTTGATGCCTGGAAATCCTATATTTCCCTAATTCCCCAAGGAGAAAATCTTGAGTGCTGAGCCAGGAATAACTCCTGAGCATTTTTGGATATGGCCAAAAAAACTAACATTAAAAAAAATGAAACTTTGAAATTAAATATTATAACAGTCAAAATAGTACTTAGGATAGTATTTTAAGAATAAATGTGTGTGTGTGTTTGTGTGTGTGTGGTTGTGCTCAGAGATCATGTGATGCCATGGATCAAATCTAGGTTGACCACTTACAAGGCAAGTGGTCTTGTAAACTCTCTCTCTCTGGCTCTGAAGAATAAAGTTTCTAAAAATATTTTAAAGCTTTGCCCATTGATGTTCTTAGTAGATTCTAAGCCATTTTTTCAATAATAGTTTTCTTTGCCAGACCACAAATACATTTTTTAAAAGTATTTCCTTGGTTTTTCTGTTTTTGTTTTTATCTTCAGTTCATCATGAAGGCCACATCAATCTCAAAAAAATGTGTCATGTGACAAGTGACTGAGCAGACCTCTCTTCTGTTAGCTTCTAGTAGGCAGTCAGGATTATCTTCTCAGTGGAAACTTGTTTGCTTTTATTTCCTAGCTCTAAATTTTTAGGTTGGAAAATTTCATTTACAACATATCATTTTTCTATATTTCTATTCTATTCTATTAGCTTTCTCTAAATCAGGTCCATTTTTTTTTAATGTGTAATTTGTTGCTTTAACAGTGTGGTTAAATAGGACATAAAACAATGTTTGGTATTTTTGGCCCTTTCTCATTCATGAGCCTCTAAATAGCTTCAGGTTCTCCTGATCAGCGCTCATACTTTTTTGTGGAGATTTATTTTATCTTTATTGTATTGCCTTTTCTTTTTTGTGGAGATTTAAAGTGTTGAAGTTATGATTGTCTAATAATTCTTAAAGTCAAATTAAAAAAAATGATTCTCTGCCTTCTAATTTACCTCTATACAAAATTAATCTCTAGAGAAAGAATAAATATGCTGATTGTAATGAAAACATGTAAAGGAGCCAAAGCTAGAATAAGCTTAGATTGCGAAAGTTACTTTTTTTTTTTTTTTTTGGGTCACACCCGGCAGTGCTCAGGGGTTCCTCCTGGCTCTACGCTCAGAAATCGCTCCTGGCAGGCTCGGGGGACCATATGGGATGCCGGGATTCGAACCACCGACTTTCTGCATGAAAGGCAAACACCTTACCTCCATGCTATCTCTCCGGCCGTGAAAGTTACTTTTTATCTTCATAATTAAATCCTTCTGCTTAATAAATAAAATAAAAAGGGGGGAAGGTGTGCAAAAAAATCCTTCTGCTTTTCACATAGTTTTTCTTTTCAAAAACACTTTTTTCTATTGGGTCTAATTTTTGACAAAAGGTTTTGTTTCCACCTTCCTCCAAGTAACAGGAAATAAATTTTAGAACGCTAATGTTAGTATATAGATTTCATATGTAATTGAAGTTGAATTTTATTTGCAACTTTTTTTGACCCCTCCCCCCACCATTGAGCTGTTGCTACTGAGTCTCAGTGATGCTAGGGATCAAAGATGAGACCTTGCACCTTCAGAGCAGCATTCCAACTGTACCCCCAAAAATGAATTAACTGGATAGAAATTAATATTTTGTTTAATAATGGCATTTCTCTGCCTAAAGTAAATGTAGATTCAATTATAATACTCATAATAGGTTGTTGTTTTTTTTTTTTGTTTTGTTTTGTTTTGTTTTTGAGGGGGGAAACAATTGAAATTGCTGTTCCTGGTCATTTTAAGTGTTTATTTTTGAGGTAGCAAATTTCTGTCTCAAAGAAGGTTTTTTAATGTACACTTTAACTATCTACATTCCAGACAGGAAATTGAATTAATTTAAAAATCAGCTCAAAATGAATGACAAGAAGTCATCAGTTGTGATTTAAAAATTTTTAATAAGAACTTTTTTTAATCAAGAATTTACAAGGTTTTGTTACGTTTTAAGCTTGCCTGTTGTTTATATTATGTTGGATCAATGGTCTTGCAATGATTTCATATGCTCAGTGTAATATGTGTATATATTTTAAAATTCATCTTTACTGTTATGTTTTGCTTCATCATTGCTTTCCTTATCTTGCATTTTCTGATCATCTTCTGAATCTGCATCTTTTCTCTGCTACTTTCCTCCACAGCACCTTACCCACAGAGACGTAGGATTTACCCGAGTCCCAGCTCCCCCTCTCTCTCTTGTGGTCCCCTTCATCTTAGACAGTCCTGTCTCCTCCTCTCCTCCCCTCATCATTCTAGCCTTGTCAGCCCAGTTCTGAGGAAAAGTGTTTCTTTCAGTGAAGAGCTGTTCCTGGCTGCTTCTGGTAGGATCACATTATGTCAGCTTTTTTAAACCCTTTATTTCAAATCAGTTTTGAAAATAAATTTCTGTTATGCTATAAAGAATTAGAGGATGTTTTGCACAGGATGTCCTAATATTTCTTATTAGTAAAGAAATGATTAAAATTATGATGAAAATTATGAGATATGGTTGAACATTATTTGATGGGAGATTGTGACTATTCTGAAAACATTTTTGCATATTAAAAATGTTCATGTTTGTGAACATAAATTTGCATATTTCCAGTAAGTGTGAGGCTCTCATTAATAGAGGTTCTGTTTTTGATATTCTTCATTCTTTCCCCTCACACCTACTCCATTCATGTTGGAACTATACCATGTTGCTTGGCCATATTGCTACATGAATGAATTATTCTGTTTGAATCAGTTTACATTTGATTTTGGTAAAGTCTTTCATTATCCTTTATTTTTTCTTGTCCATTGTATGAATTTTCAAATACTTCTGTTATATTTTCTGATATTTAATTTATCAGCAAAATTACATTTTATTTTGTGGCTCTCAAAAAGCTTTCACACAAAGATCTGAGCTTAATTTCTATGTTTAGTATGGTATAGTCTCTCAAAATGAGGTGTATTTTTTTAAAAGCAAAATTTAAAGACCAAAATGGGACTATACACATGCTAACCTTTGTTTCCTTATCCAAGAACAGCTAAAAATGTAAAGGTAAAAGTGTTTATTTTCTTAGTCACTACACTCAGCTTGGCTATCTTTAGTTTTAAAAGAGGTTTCTTACCTGTGCCATGCTTGCTGTAATTATTTGACATTAGTTTGTCTTTTGGTATTAACAAAAGAGTAAAATAGAGAAAAAAATTTAAAATTAAGCCTTCAAAAATATATATGAGACTTGGGAAATATAATTTTTCATCCATACTATGTTACATTTGTGATGTGTTTATTACATGTTTGTGATTTTTTCATTTAAAACTTTTATGTTGATTTTTACAAATGAGTTTTGAAAAGTAAGACTGTTTTGCCATCATTATGTTTAGAAATAGGAAGTAATAAAAAAATAGACTTGACTATTTTAAAGTTGCCTCACTCTTTTTAATATTTTATATTTTAAATAAGCACAATTACTGCATTTCTCTATTTATTTTAAAATAAACATTTAATGTATCTCATATGTCTTCAAATATAAAACTTGTTAGAGCAGTTGGTATTATTTTGATTACTTTATTAATGACTCAACTTTTGTATATGATCTAAAATTCACTACCATAACATAATTTTAAAAATAAATTCTAGAACACATGAACTCTAAAGTTAGCTGTGATGAATAGCTCTTTCAAAATCTTGCTTTTACAAAGAAAACTTTGTTGAGTAAAATATGTTCTTAGTTGTCATCCCAAGTACATGAAATGTCTGCATTATTTTTAACAGTTTTGACTCATGATGCTTATGAGTATGAATGCAATTAAACTTTCTATGTCAGTTTATTTTCTCTTGGTTGTTCTTTATGTACTAATGTTCTGTAGGAATGGGCAGTGGGAGTGCTGGAAAAGAAGGGGGTCCATTTAAAGCACTTTTAAGACAGCAGACTCAGTCAGCCTTGGAACAGAGGGTAAGATTCAATGTTCTTTATTTTTACACTGTTCAATGATTTTATGGTCATGCTTCCTTCCTTAAGTTATTTTCCTAAACTATCTACATCTGTGGTTTTAAAATGAAAAAATTTGTTTAAGGTATCAAAGATAAAGATGGGTAATTATTTTCTACATGGGATAATTCTATAGCTTCCTGTTTACCCTTTGAATTTTGTATGAAGAACATTCTATTTGGAAATCTGTGAACGATGAACTCGCTTCTAATTTTATGTTAGTTATAAAACATAAAAGGGAAAAGTGGACATTTCCCCAGAAAACATTATATTGAATTCAATTATGTGAATGTATATAAAATTATAGTATGATTGAATTGTGTTGAATTATATTTAAAATAATTTATATATTTGTTTTCTGAGATTATCTTTTCACTAATGTCTTGGTATAAGAAGTATACAGATTGCAGATTACTGCAAATTAATAGAAACAATTTCTATTCAGTATGTCAGTTCATCTAGTTTAATTATTAGATGTTTAATATTCAAATCTGTGAAATGGAAAATGAATAATGTTTTTGGATTATATTTTTCTCTATTTTTTTTCTTAAATTTCATTGCTAAGGGAGGATCGCCTCATAGGTTCTGTAGAAGGCGGGTACGTTTCTGTACTTGTGTGAGCTCCTGTTTCTTATATTGGTAGCTTCCTTTGTTTTGATCATCTAAGTTTTATTTAAGCTTATAACATGTTGCCAGCTTTTTTCTTTTCATTATGAATAGTTGAAAAATCTTTTTTTAATTTAATAGCACTATGAGGTTTATATTTTTTGCTTTTTTTTCTATTTACCTAAAACAGTGCATGATTGTCTATGTTGTGTCAGTTATGTTAAGGCAAGTTCCATGGCTTTCATTATGTCCAGTTTCAAAATTGTGTCTAGAGGATTTTCATACATGTACCATTTTATACCAGGAGTTAAAAAAAGTATAAGAGGAGATAGGAAATAACTTGTTAAGAGGTATTTTGAACACAGAGCTATTTTTTCCTTGGGTTTTGAGAGTAGTGGTTTTCTGATCCTATTGTTACAAATAAATACAACAGTTATTTAGATATCTTATGCTAAAATTATGTCTATACACTGTAGTTTTGCATAGTGCTAGAGAGAATGAACTTAATCATGAGACTAGAGCTGTACCTAGTTATTTGCTGTCAAACAGCATTTACCTTTCAGCTGCTCTTGTAATTTGCAAGTGTAGTAACTTCTATATTATAAGTTCACCTAATTTAAATCATTAAAGCCAGCTCCAGAGAATATGTAGCTGAAAACATAAGACAGGCAGAGTGATTATATGTGTGTGACTTTTTAGCATTTTTTTTTCACCAGAATGGTCTTATTGTATACTTACCCTCTTGCCCCTCAACTTTATATTCTCTACTGAGTACCTCATACTAGGAGAATTCCCTTTAATCTTAACTACAGATGTAGACATGACCAGAAACACTTGAATTGCCTGGAACTATGATAGAGTAAGATTTTTGCTAGTTTATTTTTGCCTGTGATTACATACTAAGAATTTATCAAAGCATTTAGCTTTCAAGGAAATTTTAAAATCAGTGTAAAAATTTTGGATAAAGTTTGTTTTTAAATATGCTTTGAAACATCCTTAAAATTTTGGGTGCATTAATACAATGAACACCCAAGGTGTTAATGTTTCCACATTAGATAATCATGGAATTAATCATAAATGTGTGACTATAATTTTTATTTACAACTTTGCAAACCTTGAGTTGATAATATATTTGTTACCTAATTTTGAAGTAGCAGGTAACTGAATTTATGAGACTATTTTCATATCCTGTGTACATAAAATTTGAAAATGTAGTACCATCTTGGGCTTTTCTTTTGATCTGTGATTGCCCTTGGTTTTGGAAAAAATTGTAAAGAACAATGGAAACTTCTCATTTTATGTGTTCAGATATGTTTTAATTTATTGCCAAATTGAACACAACATGGTTTGCTCAAAACACTTTTTGTTTTTTTTTTGTTTTTTTTCGAGCCACACCCGTTTGATGCTCAGGGGTTACTCCTAGCTAAGCACTCAGAAATTGCCCCTGGCTTGGGGGACTATATGGGATGCCGGGGGATCGAACCGCGGTCCTTCCTTGGCTAGCGCTTGCAAGGCAGACACCTTACCTCTAGAGCCACCTCGCTGGCCACTCAAAACACTTTTATATTCATTTAAAAATACTAATTACTGGGCCTGGAGGAGAGCACAGCGGCATTTACCTTGCAAGCAGCTGATCCAGACCAAAGGTGATTGGTTCGAATCCCGGTGTCCCATATGGTACCCCGTGCCTGCCAGGAGCTATTTCTGACCAGACAGCCAGGAGTAACCCCTGAGCACTGCTGGGTGTGGCCCAAAAACCAAAAAAAAATACTAATTACTATCCCTTGCTACTCATAATAAATTATATAGTTTTTAAATTTTTCTTGAGGGAAGAGAAACATTTGCCCAACAATTTTATAGAATGGATTATTCAAAAGCCATTCTCAAAAATAACTTTTTTTATTGAGTCGTAAAAACCTTAAAAATAAATTGAGGAAATTTTGGTATCACATTAAGAGATGATGAATAAAAGAAGTTATTTAGAGGGATAAGAACTGTAGTACAGTGAGTGAATAGAGACTCTTGTCTTGCATGTGGCTAACCTAGATTTAATCCTTTGCACTCTGTGACCCTGAGTCTCACCCAGAGTGATCCCTGAGCACCACTGCTGGGCCTGGCCCCAAACAAACAAAACTTAATTAAGAGTTAAGTCTTTTTTTAAAATCAATATTTTAATTAAATCACCACAAAGTTGTTCATGATTGGGTTTGATTGGACATAAAATCATAGTGTCCAACACCCATCCCTTCACTAGTGCCCATTTCCTGCCACCCGTGTCCCCAGTTTTCTCCCACCGTCTGTTTTCCTTTTTTTCTCCCCTCCACCTGCATCATGGCAGACGTTTTTCTCTCTCTCTCTCTCTCTCTCTCTCTCTCTCTCTCTCTCTCTCTCTCTCTCAGATTTTAGTTTTATTTTTAAACTGTTTTATATAAAGAAATTAATTTGTTTTTCAACAAAAATTTTTATAAGAAAAACCAAGTCCTTTTTAATAGTCTATGATAGATATTTTTCTTCAGTAAAGAAATTAGTAGGATCTGGGGCCGGCGAGATAGCATGGAGGTAAGGCATTTGCCTTTCATGCAGGAGGATGGTGGTTCAAATCCCGACATCCCATATGGTCCCACAAGCCTGTCAGGAGTAATTTCTGAGCGTGGACCCAGGAGTAAACCCCTGAGCGCTGCTGGTTGTGACCCCCCAAAAAATTAGTAGGATTAATCCAATATTTCTAAAATGTATATCACCATTGGAACTTTTCGATAAAATTATTAGAAGAAATACAGTCTTAAGAATATTGATCTAAAGCAGTTTTTTAGTTATCTTTTCAAAAGTAGAAGCAAAAGTGTTCAATTAATCATAATAGGGATCTGGTATGGTGTTCTATATCTAAAGATTTACTCTGGTTTCTTGGGATAATAAAAATCACATTTGGCTAAAATTACTTAAATCTCTCAGAAATTATCCATTATATTCTCATTTTTTTTAAATCTAGCCTACCCTTGAATAAATACTATTTATCACATAGATTTGTTCTGATTGCTCTTGAATTATGTCAGAGTGTTAGTGCCAGTACCATACTACAGAGGGTAGGGTAATTTCCTTGCACAAATTCCACCCAAGTTCAATCCTAGGCATCTAATATGGTCTCCTAAGCACTACCAGGAGTGATCCCTGAACACAGAGCCAGGAGTAAGAGCACAGTTGGGTGTGGTTCCCAAACAAAACAGAACAAATTATATCAGAATCTTACCTAGTTTCTATGGGGAAAAACAAAGACTTCTGTTGTCTGATCCCTATCTGGTCAGTACAAGCAGTATGTGCTTGGACAGGACTTAGAAAACTCTTCTTAGTGGAAGAAAACATGTCAATTTACCAGATGTAGTAATTAAAGTCAATTTCTTAACGTCATGTTTTTACTAAAAATGACATTGAATCAGATGATAAGGTTAGTAACTTGGGAAGAGTATAGCAATAGAATGAATGATCCACCATTTGGGGGCTGTGAATTGGGTTTGGGGCTATTCTGATGGTACTCAGGGATCACTCCTGGCAGTGCTGAAGGACCATATGCAGTGCTTGGTGATCAAGTTCTGATCAGTTGGGTGCAAGGCAAACACCCTACCTGCTATTCTTACAGGATAAGACAAGACCCTCTTGATCTCCCATTTTTCCCCCCATATCATGGAAATACTGGTATCTCCCTCTTCAGGTAGGAGATTATGAAGCATAGTTTGGGATGCTTTGCAGTGCCACCACATGGTAAGCTCTTAATAGTCTCTGTGATGTGGCTGTGATCATGCCTTCCACAGACTGCTTTAATGTAGCTACTCTTCTGAGTCAGTACAGGGCATTTGGATTATATAACAACACCACTGAGATTTGTGTAGACAAAACTGCCTAGATAAACTTCATCTGGGCTGTAGGACAGACTTTCAGTGGACAACTTTATTTCTGCCTCTGGGCTCCTACTCCCCACCCTCTCTTTTCTCTATGAACACCTCAACTTTATGTCCTTTCTCTTTTTGTCCCTGTATCCCATCTTCTGAAGTTGGGGGTAAAAGAATCTTAAAAAGGAAAGTCATTCAGGTTCTGATTTTTTTTTTCCTGTTTACAATTTTATGTGTAGATCTTTTCCATTATGTGACTTTATCTCTTCTATTTCTCAGGTTCAGAAGCTAGAACTATTTTTCATTTAGAAAATTTTTGAGGACTTTTTAATTTTGTCTAGATGTTAAAAATACTTAAGTAGAACAAATAAAATGCTTTTTATTTTGTGATACTATCTATCATATGCTTCAGATTTACCAATGGAAAATTTCAAACTTTAGGGTTCTTTAAGTTAAAGAGGAAAAAACCCAAAAAGACCTAAGAGATGATTTAATTAATTTTAACTCAAGTTTCTAATAATGTCAGCTTATCTATAACATTTCTCATTTAATATTTAAACTAAAGGAACTGAGGTAGGAATAAGGAGGCATTTTGATTAAACCTTTTATAATACGTTTAAATAAAATTCCCTCTTTCCTTTTTTTTTCTGCCTATCAGTTGGACCAAACTGGTCCACTAGACCTTCCCCTTTTTTTTCTTCTTCCCCCTTTTTTTTTTTTTTTTAATCTTGGCCATACCTGGTGGTGCTCAGGGGTTACTCCTGGCTCTACTGCATTCAGAAATTAATCCTAGGAGGCTCAGGAACCGAATGGAATGCCAGGGATCGAACCTGGGATAGCCTAGTGCAAGGAAACACCCTACCTGCTGTACTATTGCTCTGGCTCCACCCCCCCTTTTTCAGCATAGCTCAGGAATTTTTTGTTCTTGTTGATTTAGAGAATAGCTCTAAATTCCAACTGAAAAAAATTATTTTCAGTTTATATGTTAATATATGTACACACACATTAAATTGCTTTATTACACTGTGGCTTTGTGGCTGACTGAGATGTGCAAGACTGCCTTTGTACTGATGATTCTGAGTTGCTGTGCATCATGCTTTGTGAATTAGCCTTGGATGACCTTGTAGTCTTCAAGTTTTAAGCAGCTGTCTGGAATGTGCTTGCTTCTAGTAGATTGTGTGCCCTCCATAGCTTTCATTTGCTGCATTTAATCTGTTCTGGTTCAGAAAAATCTTTGAACATGTTCTTAAAATACTGTACGTATAATGCCCTATTTCCCAGTGTGAGTATAGTCTGTGGGATTCTTGTGTATTTAAGTGTATAACTTTAGCACCCTTGACACTGGACAGTTCGCTGGATTGTTGAGAGCTCTGTTTTGCTCGCTTTCCAGTTCTGTTTCATTTTTGGATAGTGTAGGAGGCCACTGGTATCTTGCAGCTGGAAAAGTTAATCGGAAGTTTCCCTTTATTTTCATCTAGTTTTCACAATGAGACTACTTCTGTATGTGGAAGCCATAGAATCTCCCATTTTCTACTGGAAGCTGTTTCAGTAGATATTTTATCTACGATTCACTTTCAGGTTTCCCCTTATGTCTACATTGAGGTGTTTTATCTCCTTGAGAGAGAATGGGAGAATGAACCTTAGAAGAACTTGCCCAGTTTCATTGCTTTCCTTTCTGTCATCTTCCTCCTTTTCTTACTATACATTTATGTACCACACTATTTTCTCCTGCTGCTGCAGTGTTGTTAGATAGGATGAAAAAAAAATCCCACATATCACCTTCTCTTAACTCACACTTCCCATCACCCTCCTGCTGTCTTTAGTCCCACTTTTTTCTGTCAGCTTTCAGATGCCAGTGGCCTAGAATGGAGTATGGATTGGGGCTGGTAATACTCCCTGCTGGGGAATATATTAGGAGGAAGGAATTTGGGTTGAGGGACCTGTCAGGGTTAAGGAAGAATGTATTTAAATCCCTCATATTAAAATTCTGAGAACACTTTTTATTTCTTTATTTTACTGAGGGTTTACAAAAGCAGTGTTTGAATTCTGCATAACAGGACATATATAGAAAATAGATTTGGAACAGTAAATGTCTAAGTGGACTTAATTGCAAAGCATATGTAAGGTGTAATTGGTAGCCCTTCATTGGGGATATAACTTATTTCCTTATTGAATAAATATTTAGCATGCACCTGATATATTAAAAAAAATACTTCGCACACTCAGTTTTTCTTTCCCTTTATTCTTGTTACTAGGAATTCCCATTTTTCACTCTGACGGCTTTTCCTCCTGGATTTCTTGTGCATGTTGGGGGCGTTGTCAGTGCGCGCTCAGTGAAGCTCTTGGATCGTATTCATAATCCTGGTATGTTCTTAAGGAGTTTGTTTTCAGTATTTTTGTTCATTTACATTGTGATGGTTAAAACTTTTATAATGATTTTTATGATGACTTTTATAGTTTTTTAAAATGAAATATGAGAAGATAAGTAAAAAAAAGTGTTAAATTTGTACATGTCGCTTTAAAAGATTTGTAGTAATCTTAATGAAAACTAATGCAGAAGTATATTTTAATTCTTTTTTTTTTTCTAAAAATTCCCCCAAATATCAATTTGTTTTTGGCCTGTGTATCACTTTGAGTAATTTTTGAGTTAGCTATTTTCTTTGACCCAGCCAGATGACAAGTTTTCACAATTTGACTTCTATGAGCATTAATATAAGATATCAATCTCTTCACTTGCAGTAATCTTATAGATAATTCAAGTAATTTGCTTATTTATAAAAGAAGCATTCTTTAAAATCTTAGTTATAAGTACTCTATAGCACCTCTGGCTGATTCTTTGGTTTCTTGTATGCAGTGACTTGTATCTAAGTGAATAATAGTGAATGATAGTTTTATCTCACTTCTTTAAATCATGGTAAAAATGATTGAAAAGAAGATGTTAGCATGCAATAATTTCAGGTCGTTGCATTCAAAAGAAATGCCTTGGAGTTTTTTCTTAATATAAAAGTATTACTAAATTGTGGGAGCTTTGTTCCTCTTGTTCCTCTCATTGACTAAATGCCTAGTAATTGGCACAAGTCATTTATTATATAGATGATTTACCTTAAATTTGAAGTAGTATCAGGCCTCTTATCATATGTACATATATTTTTGAAAAAATTTAATTGATCGTTTCCATTAACCTCTTCCTGAGGCTTATACTGACTGCTGAACAAAGAATGAAATGCTTTGAAATTATGGTATGCAAAACATGGTGACATTGTGCTTAATGATTTTTGAGGCTACAGAGTGAAAAATTTAAAATAAAAAAAAAGATATTTTAAGTTTTGCCCTGTAATTTGATGCCATTTGAGTTAGTAATTACAAGGAAATAGAACGGAGTTTTTTTAGACCTTGAGTAAAACTTAAGAAAAGCAATTCTATTTAGGATTATTCAATGCTAATTTTGAGTTGGTCTTTGAAGCATGGGTGTGCTTTTATTTCTTTTCTGGTTTATTTGATTCCCCCAAACCCTGCCCTGATTCTTTTTTTTTTTTTTTTGGTTAATTTAAAAATCTCTTTTTTTCTTATACTATGCATAAATTCTATCATAATTAATTGAAAATCATATTGTTGCCAATTTAATGCATTGAGACTCGAAGATTATTCCAAGTTTCTCATCTGTGGGGGAGGTAGGGTACCCAGCAATGCTCAGGGACTATTCCTGATTCTATGCTCAGGAGTAATCTCTGGTGATGCCTGGGGAACCATTTGTGGTGCTGGAGATTTGAAGTAGGATCAGTGAGATATAAGGCAAGTAAGTGCCTTAACCCCTCTACTCTCTTTGTGCCCTGTTCCCCATCCCCTTTACTTTCTCCCCCATTCCCTATTTTAAGTTTAGGAACTTGAATCATATGGAAAATGCAAGGAAGGTTTGAGTTAAGAGACCAGATACTGATTGTTTGACCAAGGGCTAGTTAACTTGTATTGCTTTGGTATATTGACTTACTCGATGGTACAAACTGATATGAGAGCTCCAAAAATGATTTTAGGAATGTCTTCAATTATGATATATTCTATTTATTGAAAACGTTTTTCTTTTTCTTTTTTTTTCCCATGCACTCTGAGTAAACTATAGAATGTCAAAGGAAAATAGAATGTATCCAAATTTAAGTAAAGAATTGTTATTTAAAATTATATTACTTTTTTTTTTTACAAAAAAACTTCTGTGGGCATGGGGGAAGTGGATATTTTACTTATATGTTCATTATAGCTAGTAGAAAATGAAAGAATCTAGCTTTGGGATTGGAATCAGAAACTCTTATTATTGGATATTTGTATATTGTTGTTACTGGCTAGACCATTCTCTTCCTCTCTGCCCCTAGCACAATTTTTTTCAGTTAAAATGTAGAAATTCTCAGTTACTAAGGCTATTTCCCAAAAGGATATAGATGTATATACAGAAAATGTAATGGTATATGAGTTAAATTTTCATTTTTATTTTCACATAAATGCAAACTATTGACAAATTCTAATGACTCCGACATATAATTTTGATATACTTATTATACTCTTTGGAATATCTTTTATGTGTATTTTCTACTAAAATGGAACATTTTCTTAATTTTCATCTATGTCCCTTAAATAATTACTTATAAACAAATTAATTTGTTGGAAAAGGCTTAATTGGAAACAAATTCTAGATTAGTATTTACCATATGATTCAATTGTATGACACTGAATTTCTGTACTAGAGAAACTTATGGACCAAGATACATGTGGTTATGTTAAAAGTGCCATATTTGCATTCTTAAACAAATCTTGCAGCTGTTTTTTGACTAGTGAATATGGAAAATTTTTAATTTAATACCAAGTGTAGAAGAAAAAAGTCTTATTTTAAAACCACAATTACATGCTGACTCTAGGGAAGATTATTTTGGAATTGTTTTCTTTTTTCAGAATTTCTTTGTTAGATATTAAGCAAATAGGTAATATAAGAAGGGGAAAATGGGTTGGTTTTAAAAATCAGGTAATTGCCTTAATTAGCTAATGTTAGATTATGACAGCATGCTCCTTCTTCCCTTCTATTTCTACTTCTTATTAACTCTGCTATCTGTGTCTTTCCAGTTCCTGTCGAGTGGCTATTGTCAATTGTGTTCTGTTTATAGTGTTTTTGTTTTATTTCTACTATTCTGCACCTAAAACTGATCTACTAATTTGCTGTTTTGAACTCAGCCTTTGTCGGAATTATGGGTAACACAAGACCTTACAAACTGCTAGACTGGAATAGTTTCAATTCAGGTATTTTAATGGTCATTCAGTAATACATATCCTGACAAAAATTATGGCAGCTCAGTGAAGTTTTTAGAAATGTTGTAGATTAAATAGGCTTAATGTCAATTGAGTTACAAGATACTTTCTGCAACATATTTTTATCATTTATAATTCCCATGGAAGTACAAATATAAAAATAAGTTAACGTAAATTAAAATGGTAGAAATATTAATTATAGTAGCATTTGTTAGGTAATTAACTTTCTGAATGATTATTTTAAATTATTATCATAGATTTTGGACAGTTAATTCATATCAGGTAAATGACAACCACTAGCTTTATCATCACTGAGATGTTAATTTTTTAAGTATAAAGTGACTAGCTTGATCTTAAAGTATGCTTAAACTTTAGTTTGAATGATTTTGTTTTATTAATATTATAAACTTTAATAATATTTTTATTTATAATCCTAGCAAATCCTTTAATCCTACCAAAGTTTGGTAAGTAAGAACAGATTTTGGGAGGATTGTCAGCTTTTTTTTTTTTAACTAGTATTCTTCTTTCCCCCTTCAATGTAAGAATATAATTTTTCTTTGTAAGTTATTTTGCATATGAATAGTTTTATAGTTTTGAAAGAAATTAAACTTAGTTTTACAGCTGATGATGTGGTATAGAGCCAAAGCCAATGTTTTTTAGATAAAAAACATTTTGACTTAGTAATATAAATATCTAAATTTTGTTACTTAATTCAGAATTAAATAAATAACAGAAACATTTGAATTTATTGCCAGGATCTGATATCTTACTTGAAGAACAATTTTAGTTCTTTGTGTCAGAAAATATTAATAAAGAAAAATGAAAAACAGAAACACCGGGAGGCTTAAGTGTTTTAGATAATATCCCATAATATTTTCAATATTGTAAACCTTTTTGTCCTTAGGAGTCCGAGGTATAATTTCTGATGTAAGTAATGCATGTTTTACTATGAAGTAACTCATGTTCATCTTGCAGATTTACCTCAATTCAGTCTAATAAACAATCTGATCGGGTCCAGCCTTTGCAGATTAAGACTGACATTAATTGGTAAATCTTTAGGGAAATCACTTCTATTTCCTATCTAAGTTTTTGCCACCATGTTATCATACTGATTAGGAATGAGACAACTATTTTTGATATATTCTTCATAGTTGATATTTTTTTTAGCAGGAAATTAAAAACACCTGCTGAATAGAAAGAAATAAGAATGTGCTTTGGAAACAGGCATATTAGGTTAGTGGCAGGACAGAAACACCTAATTGCAAGAGGAAGAAACATTGAAAGATGATAGTTCATTAATAATTTAAGAAGCTATAAAAAAAAAAGAAGCTATAGCCTTGTCAGTGCCAAGATGTGTAGAATAGAAGGTGTATTCGATGGAAGTCTTTAAAGAAGAAAAAAAAAAACAAATAAAATCTTATAGTGATAGTAGAGATTTGGTTTCATCTAAGAGGAATTATAGAATTTGGCAAGGGGAAACATGAATAAGATAGAAGTTTATCTTGCCATCATTTAAAATAAAGTCATGTGAGAATTATATGGGAAAAATGGGCATTAGTTATAGAATGTTTAAAAAATGTAAATGATGAAATCTTTTGAATTTGGTTGAGGTGTTAGAATTGGGTCCTTGTGGTACATCTTTGGAAAGCAGGATGATTTTGATAATAATTTAGAAAAATAGCTTGATAATTAGGGTGGAAAGTGCGGTCCATTTAGTAAATACGTTAAAGTTATTTATGTATTCTCTGTAATTAGAGACTGGCTAACACTATTCTTTGTAATGATAGAAAATGAAGAATTTGGCTTTCATTAAGAAAAAGCATTTCTTACTGGTATTTATTGAACCAGAAAATGCTCATCTGTTTTATATTTTGGAGGTTTTCTGTCATAAAGTTTTACAATGTAATATGCCATTAGTTTAATCATCATCATCATCTCAGAAAAATGGTCATATTTAACATTCATCTCTGGACATTCTTATTTTAGAAACATTTTGGTGTGGATGGATATAGGAAAGCTTTTCATATTGCTCAGTATTTTTTTTCAAGTACTTTTGAGATTTTGTTTTATGCCATGCAGGCTAACTAATAGGTATGCAAAGATGCTGATCCTCCACCCCTGCTATCAGGAAGCTCAGAGTTTGGAAAAATATGGAAGTAGTATTTGGTATGGTGTGATATAGGACACAATTAAAGGAGAAAGCATTATATAACTCCATGGCAGAGAAGCTTTGCAGGGTAATTCTTTTTTGAGGTTGGGCCATATGTGGTGGTGCTGAGAGGCGGGCTGTTACTGATTTGGTCACTCAGGAGTCGCTGCTGGTGGTGCCATGAATTAAAGTGGTTTCTACCTCATGGAACATGGGTGCCTTACTCCCATAAGTTTTCTCTGGCTCCTGAAGCTAGTTAAAATCAGTTTTGATAGCTATCCAGGTGTTTTATATAGATTTTTATTTTCAGACAGTTACTTGGTGCTATATATCACATGGTGTTTTTGGAGCATCACCTCCTTCTAAGGACTTATTTGATAATATTGATATAGTTACTTTATACTTATGAAGTTGTTTGACTCTTGTGTACAAAATGTCACCTTTATATTAGCTATTTTCCCTCTGACCCTTTTTCTCCTGCTTGCTCTCTTACTTTGTGTTGAATACTGTTATAGAAGAAAATATTTTTAGAATGGGAAGAAGGGAACGCAAGGTATAAGACTTTTTTGAAAGACTATTTTGAAAATAATATCTTACTTTGCTGCTTATATTTCTGGCTCAACAACAGACACTAAGACAGGCAAGATGAGTCTTGTTACTGGGAAGGAGATAGAGCATATACAAGCCTTACATATGAGGTACCAGGATGAGGAATAAGGCAAGACAAATCTTTGACTCTGGGTTGCAGCGAAGGTTTGAAGGCAGCATAACTAGAAACAGATATAGTAGTTAATAGCTGGTGTAGTCTGAACAAATTAAGTCACCTTGGATTTGTTGGGGACTGGAGAGCTAAAACTTCTAGAGCATTAGGGATTACTCTGTTCCCACTTAGGGACTACTCTGTTCCAGGCATCTTTTAAGCACATTGTACGACATTCACTCCCCAGAGCAGAAATCTGAGGTGAAATACTATTCTCATTCTGTACATGAGCAAAAGGAAGCACAGCAGTATTTCTGAGATAAAATCAAAGGGAATTGTGCCATTGTTTAACTAGACCATGCTGGCTTAGGACTTGCTAATCAGTGGTAGAATGTTGTAAATGAAAAAGAAAGAGAGGGTTAAAAGAGAGCGAAAGCAAGAGAACCTACCTTTATAAATTTGTCTTCTGTAGGTCGAATTAAAATCTGGAGTAAATTTTCATAGTCCTACCTCTAGAGGTGTTTTCTCAAATGATTATAATCTTTTTTCCTTCTCAGTTTTTTCCTTCAGTATACCAATGAAAGTATCTAAAGTTTTATATATATAATATATATTTTTTCCCTCCATGGTAGAATTTATTTATTTTAACAAAAGTCTCATTTATTTTAGCAAGTCTTGGAATGAATCACTGGGAAGCTTTGCCTCATATCTACCCCCTTTCTCTATCTTTTGCTACCAATGAATTAGTTCTCCCAGTCCCAATAATGAATTAATGAACAGGCTTAGGTTACTTACTGTGCAGCTCTATCCTCACACTATGATATGAGGATTGCCCTTCCATATGACATAATATATTCACAGGGAGGCTGGGTCCCTGGGCCCCCTAAGACTGCCTAAGACACATCACTAACCCCACCAACAACTGATATCTTTGCTTGGCTTTGGTAAGCCCAGATAGACCTTATGTTGGATTGCTGAGCAAAACGGGTGGCATTTCTGCTCCTCAGTTATAAATATATGTCATATATATATATATATATGAGATATATATATATAATCTTTATATATAAAAACGTGTGTGTGTGTGTTCTTGGGCCATACCTCACAGTGTGGGGACTAATACTGGCTTTGGCTTTGTGCTTAGGGAACACTTCCAGTGGTACTTAGGGAACCATGTAGTGCTGGAGTTGAACTCAGTCCCCCGCCAGGACCTCCCTACCCCATAAGGAAAGTATATGTTCAATCATTGAGCTATATCTCTGCCCTAAATATTTTAAAGAACAAATGTTTAAGTCCAGAGAGTTAAAACAAGATATGTAGGGTTCTGGCGCCAGGTCCCCCAATGAGGCCAATGCAAGGGTGGGTAAGGGTCTTTTCCAGCCAGTGGCCTCTAGGCCAGACTAGGGAAAGAGAGGGAAGACTGTGAGCCACAGACCACTCACAGGGAAACATTGTCAGACCAATGGACTTCGTTTATTGAAGATAGGGACGAGGCTTTTAAGAGTAAACTTTAGGTGGGAAACAGAATGTGGGTAACACAATTTAGACATTACAGCAACATGATGGTATGCAGAGACAACAGTCACAAAGTACATGGCATCATTGATTTGGATGGCATGCAAAGATGGCATTAAATCAGGAAGCACGTAAAGATAGTGGTTGCAATGTTTATGGCGCTATTAGCCTAGACAGGTTGTTTGACCTGGATGACTTTCTCCTGCACTCATAACAGCAGGGACACAAGTCTCTAAAACTTTCTTTTATATTCAAGGCTAGCTTGCAGAAATCTCATTTCCCACCCTCTCTCCCCACAAAGATAACTTTTCTTTCATCTTTTAGAATTCTTTTCACAAAGTGTTTTAAACAGCCTTATCATCAAGTTTTACTAGTAATAAGACAAACTATAGCTCAGTGGTCTAAATTTAGAAAGACTTACTATTTTTACCTAGTCATCAAAATACTGGTTGTCTATGTATATTACCTTATTTTGGGGCAGAAGTTAATTATAACCTAGAAAAGTGATTTTAAGTATTAATTTTAACAGTGTAAGTCAGTTGATCTGTAAGAAAATCCATATATTGGGCCAGAATGGTAGCACAGTGGTAGGGTGTTTGCCTTGCACGTGGCTGACTCAGGACAGATGCGGGCTTGATACCCGGCATTCCAAATGGTCCTCTGAGCCAGGAGTAACTCCTGAGTGTTGCCGGGTCTCAAAAATACCAAAAAAGAAAAAGAAAAAGAGAAAATCCATATAGACATGTGCACATAGTCTGCTTTTGTCAGTATTTCCCCCAGTTTTGTGTAAGACCTTTCTGTGGATGACAGTAGCTAAACTTAGCTTATGCCAAGCATAGCTTAAGAGCTGGAGCTGGAAACTTTTTAAGCAGCTAGGGCATTATTATAATTGATTTTCCCCAGTCCAGGCCATTTCTTCTTCTGTTCTGTTAGAGGTGTGTGTGTGTGTGTGTGTGTGTGTGTGTATGTGTGTGTGTTATAATTGATTTTCCCCAGTGTGTATGTGTGTGTTATAATTGATTTTCCCCAGTGTGTGTGTGTGTGTTATAATTGATTTTCCCCAGTGTGTGTGTGTGTGTGTGTGTGTGTGTGTGTGTGTGTGTGTGTGTGTGTGTGTGTGTGTTATAATTGATTTTCCCCAGTCCAGGCCATTTCTTCTTCTGTTTTGTTAGAGAGAGGTGTGTGTGTGTGTGTATGTGTTATAATTGATTGTGTGTGTGTGTGTTATAATGGATTTTCCCCAGTCCAGGCCATTTCTTCTTCTGTTTTGTTAGAGAGGTGTGTGTGTGTGTGTGTGTGTGTGTGTGTGTGTGTGTGTGTGTGTTAGAGAGGGGTATGTGTGTGTCCAGGCCATTTCTTCTTCTGTTTTGTTAGAGGTGTGTGTGTTCGTGTGTTAATATATTAAGTGGAAATAGGCTTTCTTGAACTTGAATTCTGCAATGATCCGAGCAATTCCTTTTTTTTTAATTACAACTGAGAGTAGCTCTTGTGTAGATATGCATATAGCTAAGGTTAAAGTAGAAAAGCAGCTTTTGCTTATCTTTTAATAAGGTTTTCAGGAAAGAGACAGAGTGTTTAAGAAGGCATAAATATGTCACATCTGATATTTGTTTTAAAATAAAATGCAGATGTATATAATTTTACCTATATTTGTGCTATAATAATATTCCTTATTTATTCTTAACTGAAAAGAAAGTCAGGTATGTCTTCCCCTTAATAGTGCATTTTTCTTCTCTATGGCTATAATGTAGTGGGTATTCACTGCATTATTACAACATATTATGTAAGTGTAATTAAAATTTTCTCTTTGGCTTATCGTATCCAGTTAAACTTTACATTTGAGTGACATTTCACAACTAATGAGTCCATTTTGTATTTTATTTTTCAAATATACTAAGAGAGACCAATAGAACTAACTTGAATTCTCTCCTAGTTATTATCTGAACCCTCTAAATCACTACACTTTGATGTTCTGAATCTACACATTACGTCCTCTCTACTGAGTCTCTTCCTAACCTGATACTAAACCCCTACCCAGTTTGAGGTTGTATATTCCTTTGAAACTGGACTCAGACTTTTCATTTCACTGTGGGAAATTTATCTTTTTGAAAAGGTTGTTTCAGTCAGAATGCTAGTTTAGATATTTGAGAATGTAGAGTTTTTTTGTGTATTAAAAGGGCTGTCACATTTTAAGAACCTTTATTTGATTCTAACACTTTATTTTCACTTATTTATTTAAAAAATCAGATCCAACATTGCCCTTATTTTTAATACTCCATCTCAACTAGTGTAACATTATCAAGAGCAGAGTTATTCCTCCTTAGAGCTATGTAAAAACTAACACTGTAGGTAGTTAGTGCTTCTTAATCAAGAGTGTATGCTTGTCTAAAGAAGAATTGAGTTTAATACACATTATGTTGAGCAGTTTTCTTCACTTTGTGAGCTGGAAACTGTTACTGTTATTTTAGGAATCTTTACCAGATTCACCTGCACTTCATGAACAAGCGTTAATGCTAATAAGATGGCTAGATATCAAGCTATCACCATGCTTTGGAAAAGCAACAAGAATAATCAAATTAAGTAGGATATTAATCTCGGTGTGCAGACAGTACACCTAAATGAGAGAGCAGGGAAGTACTGATCCAAAGCTTAGTTTAGGCCTGCAATTCAGAGATATATTAAAAGATTTGTGATACTATCACTGGAGAGTTTTGTCCACTAGGAGAAAACCATAAACAAAATATAATAATGTAGTTAAATTTTAATATCTTCAAAAGGATCTTAGAATAATAAATAGTTGTGTAGATGATTGAAAGAACATGGCATTTGAGGAGGTTTTTTTTTTTTGGAACTGAACTGTTTGCTATGACCCTCATGTCTCAGTTGTACATGCACACAATAATTCACTTCAGGAATCCAGAGAATTTATTTATTTTCAGGTATGGCATGGACACTTGCCATGTATTTTTAGGCCATGTTTTTGTTTTTTTTCTTTTACGTAAGTAAGGTAGGTTTTTAGCTTTCCAATTTTGTAGGTTGTATAAACAATTCAAATTCAGTAGTGTACTTCCTAATGAAGGTCAGAATAGAGTTAGTGTCTTTAGTTTTCAAAGTTTCAGGATAGCAATTAAATCCTGTGATACTTCTGGATTTTCTGTTAGAAGAAACCACAATTATTATTTGAACATTCTCTAACTCAATTCTTGTATAATATGACTTTGAAAAGAAATCTAATTTTTATTTACTACTAAATAAATTTAATCTTAATTTTATTTTAAACAACATCCAAATTTAGGAACCAAAAAATTAATCTCTTGGCTTCTTGCTCACAGTTGTAGATAAAAGTCATTAATCTGATTACTAGTTTGTGATCAAGTGCTTCCTACTGTACGCTTGCCTTGCTTTCACCTAGAACCTAGGGCCATTACTTTCTGTAACCATTTCAGTGAGCTGCCATAGTTTCCAGTCTGTACTGTCACCTGATCCAAGCATGCGCCACATTGCCCACTGGTTTCTGGCTCCTGTCTGCTGAATCTGCTTTGCAAAATCTTTTGTTCTTTAAGCTTTTGCTTTAGCCAAAAACCAAACTTCTGAACTTTTCTGGAGTGTGGACATACCGCCATTTGCTTCCTTAGCCCCCATGTTATGTAGCTCTCTAGCTTTTATGGAACTCGTAAGTACATTAGTACCACAATGGCACCCTCCTGTGCAGTTGCGTGGCTCATGTGTCAAAAATCCAGGCTGCTTGTGAATTGTCAGAAGAATATGGATGCTCCACTTGCGCTGCATTCAGCTTTTTTTTTTTTCTTTTGTTGATTTCCAATCAGCCACTTATTCTTTCATGGTATTTGATTTAATTATCTGATTACTTTTGAAAGTGTTATGCCAAGGTAAGTTTTACATGAATGAACTTTGTACTCTATGTGGTTACATGTATCTCATATTAATTATTATATAGTTTTCCATTTATACATGCTGACCATTTCTAAATCTTTCATAGTAGCTAGCTTCCTTCATTTTTTTATTACCTTAAAAATCCAATGGTATAGGTTATTTTCAGCGACATTTATTTTTTAGAGGAGAAAAAGTATCTTGGATAATTTTTAGCGCAGATGGAAGCAGATATAATATTTGAAAATTTACTTTTTTTTATAGAGACACAGTATATAGTTGTTTGCCTTAGCAAGTAATACATTAAGCCTCTCCAAATGGTCTATATAGCCAATGACAATCTACCAGTAAGTACATTTCAGAGAGGTTAAACTTTTAATTTATACATTTTTAATGAAAATATTTTCTAATATTTTTACATTGTTTGCTGTGCATGTTTTAATAGAATCATAAATAATTTTCTAGAATAGAGCAGCTACTTCGACAATGTCTCCTTCTTAGAAAGAACTATTGAGTAAGTAGTTACTCAAATTTGTCTAGAAACATGTATTTACATCTTGAAAGAAGGAGATAATGGAACTGAAAGAGTATTTAATTCATTAATTTTGGGTTTTTTTTTGTGTGTGTGTGCCATGCCTGTCAGGGCCTAGGACTTACTCCTGGCTCTGCATTCAGGGATCACTCCTGGTGGGCTCAAGGAATTCTGTGGGATGTCAGGGACTGAACCTGGCTCTGCCACGTACATGCAAGGCAAGCAGCTTGCGTGCTTTATTATCTCTCCAGCCCCTGCAGGGGAATTTGTTTAGTTAATGTTTGCACGTGAGTAAAGAATCTTAATAAACTCTTTTTCACATAGTACGTGCAGATCAGGGTCACCAAGTTGGGTCACACATTTCATAATACTGGTTGCTTGACCTTGTATTGCTGTCTTCTGTTTCTTTTTTCTTCTTCATTTTATCTTGTACTTTGATCTTTTCCCCAGTCTCCTGGAATCTGCATTTCTTACTTTTCTTCTGAAAGAAAGCTTTAGGATAGCTGTATCTTGGATCCCAAACTTTAATTCAAGAACTGGCTGGCATTACTTGTAGTTATGGCTTTTATCTCTTATTTCCCCTCCTTTTCCTTCTCTATGGAGGAAATATTACATCATAGGAATCTGAGCAATAACAGGTTCTTTTACCCTTTCTTTACTTCGCTGTCTTCAGTGTATAACTAGTGAGTATAATTCTATTTATTTTACTTACTATGAAAAGCATTTTGAAAACTGCATATTTATTGATAGTAAGAAATAGAAATTGTTGGCTTTTTCAGGGTTTGTTTTGTTTTTTTTTGGGGGGGGGCAACTCTTAGCAGTGTTCAGGAACTTACTCCTGATTCTGCACTTAGGGATCACTCCTCGTGGGCTCAGGACCATAGGGTTACCAGGGATGGAACCTGGATCTGCTTCATGCAAGGCAAACACTCACTACACTATCTCTCCATCCCTTCCAGATTTAATAGTGCCCCTTAGTGGAAATATTACATTCAAATATTCAAATTATCCTTATTCAAATTTTTTTCTCATTTCAAAATGTTCCCAAATGACCACAAAATGAAGATATAATCATTATCAAAACTATTTGTTTTTTCACTTGGTTGCATATAAAATGTGCAACAAGGAATTGAATAGAATTTATAGCTATTTTTCATCAGTTTGCAACTAAATACGAATGAACAGGAAGAATGTGGCAGATTACTAATATTTCATTAGAAACAATCCTTGACCTCCCTATGGAAATAATTACAATTCTGCGTTGTTAAGGTATTTTCTTCATTACAGAGCCAGAAGTGGAGTATATAGTGTTCTTATTATGAAAAGCATATTTGAATTGTCCTTACGTACATTGATGAAATATTTGCATTTTAGTTTGTTTGTTTTCAGTTTCATTTTTTTAGTTGTCTTGTTCCTTTATTGCTTGTCCCTGTAGACCCACACCTCTTCAGAGGGATCTTCAGTGGCTCTTTCACTTTTAATGTCAACAGATCTTTGCTTTTTAAAGAACCCACAATATAGTGGATTATCAAACATAAAGATCATGAAGTAAAAAAATCACACTTTAAATGCATAATTGATTTAAGATTAAAAGCGAATTGATTTAAGATTATAGTCTGGAAGCATTGAGTCTCCATTTTAAGTTATATCTAATAAGATATATTTCTATAAATGCCCCTTAAGGTGATAAAATAAGAAGTAGGTGGTTGCATTCCAGCCATCAGATTTTAAAATATTATTTTTAAAGTAGCATTCAATTAAACTGTTCATAATCTTTGAGAAGTAGTGTTTCAATGATAGAAGTTTTAAAACTTGTTATAGAGCAATACTTCTTTGCCTTCCACAGAATGTTTCAATGTTTCTTGTTCATAGAAATAATGTGCTATGAGTAGTGAACTGATTTAAAATTTATTTTTCAGATGAACCTGAAACTCGAGATGCTTGGTGGGCAGAAATCAGACAAGAAATAAAATCCCATGCTAAAGCATTAGGCTGTCATGCCGTAGTGGGCTACAGTGAATCAACTAGCATCTGGTAAATACTAGTAACAGTGTTCTAGATGCTGTAGTTTGCAGATTGTCATCTGAAAGGGGGAAAGAGGCTTGTCATTGTAGAAACAGAATAGAGGAGTGATCCTGGAGCATAAGCTCTGGGGTTCATCGTCAGTGATCTAGGTGCCATTTTTACCACAAAGTTGGTTTTTAATGTTTCTTATCAATAAAAATGATTGAGTTGGTTAAATGAGTATATGAAACTGCCACAAATGAAGCAGCAAATTGTTGGCCCACACTGCCCCAATTGGCAACTCCTCTAGCTTCTTCCTTCAGGATCTTTGCAACTTAG
Organism: Suncus etruscus; assembly: GCF_024139225.1. Classification (NCBI taxonomy): domain Eukaryota; kingdom Metazoa; phylum Chordata; class Mammalia; order Eulipotyphla; family Soricidae; genus Suncus; species Suncus etruscus. Next base: position 26,258,491 of record NC_064858.1, read on the forward strand.
CTCTCTTGTAAATGAAATCCATGTGTCTTGGAATTATCTTTACACTCCTGTTTTCGCTTACTAATAGTAACTTCTCTCAATGAATCATGCTTCCAACTCTGACAAGTTAGAAAGGAACCTCCTTCTCAGTTCTTTTTCTCCTATCTCTCATTTGAATAACCTCTGTTCAACTCCATGCCACCCCACAGATTAATTTTCTTGCGGGGGAATGGCATATCAATGGTGCTCAGAGCTTATTTTTGTCTGAGTGCTCAGGTATCACTTGATCAGAGGATCATATGGGATACCAGTGTTCTTCAAACCCAGGTCCACCACATGCAAGACACACACCCTACTCGCTGTAATATCCCTCTAGTTCCTTATTTTTTTTTAAATCTTCAAAACATTTTCTTTCTTTTAGGACATCTTTGTTGCCCCATCATAAGCACGACTCTGCCTATTCTGAAAACTGGCAGTATACTTTCTCATATTTTTTTTTTTTTTACTAATGTGGTGTTCACTCCCTATGTGTTTGGGGACCGTCAGAGACATGCTCAGGGGCAGATGGTTAGATGGTTAAACACAGGACCTCATACATGTATCCTACCACTTGAGCCTTTTCCCCAGCCCCTACTTTCTCCTTGTCAAGCCTTTTATTCTTCCTGACTTTCAAATACTCTCACAGCTGGTTGAATTATCATTCAGAACTGTTCCTCTTTACTATTAGTTTTCACTTTTGGATCATAATTTAATAATTCTCACTCTTCTTATTTGTTATATGACTCTGCTTTGTTCTGACCTTTACCTGTCCTGATTTTTTCCAATTTCTTATTCAGATCCTGGCTTTACTTGCTTTATCCTTGGACCCTACTTTAAGTTGATTAAAGCTAATGGATCAATGATTAGTAGATACAGAAACACTGACTTCTTGCTATCTTTTATTCCCCACTTTCTAAGTTTTTATTATATATTTAATTTTAATTTAATTTTACATTTTATTTTATTGCCTGTTGGGCCACATCTGGCAGTGCTCTGGGTTACTCCTGGCTCTACACTCCAGAATTACTCCTGGTAGGGCACAGGAGTGCTGTGGCTCTAACCTGGGTCAGCTGCATGCAAGACTAATGTCCTCCCTACTACTCTTTTGTTTCTTCCCATCCAATAATTTTTTAAAAAATAAATCACTTTTGCTAACTCTAACAAAAATCACTACTCTTAGGAAGCAATTACAAACTAGTGAACATTGCAGAGACCTGCTACCTCATCTTTTTTTCTGCCACAGACTGTTTTATATTCTCAAATTTCTCTGTCCCCACAGTAGCCATTCAGCTCCTGTTCAAACACTAACTCTGGTGGACTTTCTGCTGGAGGCCCCAGTAAAGTCAGTCTCACCTCAACCACAGCTGAATTGTTGTACCAGGACCTAGTGAGAGGTTTGTCCCTTAGTGAGCAGGTTCCTGCTATCAGATGCCCACCTTAGTGGTAGTTACTATATTGTACTCCAGGTTCTTTGAAACCCACAGTAGGGTGGGAAGCAAGTGTCAAGGAGGTAATGGAATCTTTTGACTTGAATTCCAGTTAGATAAGTGAAGAGAAGTGGCATCAGAAATGGGCAGAATTGCAGCTACAGAAGACCAAACCTGTAGATCAAACATAACTGGAACTAAGGTGCAAAACAAGCATCTATAGTACATGAAGTTTTAATTCCTCTGTACATGCTCCTATTTTTTTTCTCCTTTTCAATCTCAAATCTCTGATTTTTTTCTTTTCTAACCTATCTTTATGTGACACTTTAAAATGCATTTGAGGGGCCAGAACAGTATTACAGCAGGTTTTGCCTGTTTCATACTTCATTTCCTTTTCTTTTGGTGATCCTATTCAATTCTTGTGTTGGTTAACTTTTTGATTTTCAAATTGCATATGTAACAGTTACAAATAAATCTTTCAAAAGTCAAAAAAGTATTTTTAAACATATTTTGGTATAATTTTGGGGTTTATTAGTTCCAGATACTTTTAAAAATTAAATTTCAGTTAAACCATAGTTTCTTGATATGTCTGTAGTGGTGAGCTCAGGATAATTTTAATAAAATTTAAATTGAATTTAAAAATTTAATGCAATTTAATAGAATATGCTAAATTCACTAATACTGTTTGATAGTATTTTCATTTTGAAACATTCTACTTTGTCTTTCATATTCGCCATCTTTTAAAGAAGTATAATGTCATTAATATTGGATGTTATATCCTAGGAGTTTTAAGTAATAAAGAATTCTTGCCCTCTCCATTTTAGCAAGATTGTACTATTTTACTTTGGTTTTCTATCTTGATTAAAGGGGATTTATTTAAAATTTATTAGTGCCTCACTTCAGTTTAAATAATGGCCACATTGTAAGTGACTATATTCTCAAATTCTACAACCTGAAAATGTTCACTTGTCTGTTTTCTCTTTTCTAGTGAAGAGGTCTGTATTTTATCTGCATCTGGCACAGCAGCTGTCCTCAACCCTAGATTTCTGCAGGATGGCACCGTGGAGGGCTGTTTGGAATTGAGGTGGTCATAGCCGTGGGCTGCTTTTCCTTTAGGGCAGAGAGGGGAGGGGTGCACGGTTTGTTTCTCTCTGAACTGACAGCGTGTCACTAGGGAGGATGGGTGGCAGTGGGGCCAATGTGGAGACACCCACCGGATTTTCCACTGCTCTCGAAGGGCCCCACATCAGCAGAGTACAGTCCTATGTTGTGTCATGCATGCTACCATTGTTAGTTTCTTAGTATTTACACATACTGTTCAGTGAAAAATTGCAGTCCTTTTTCCTCTGTCTTAGCTACAAAACAGAGGCCATGAAACATGTTTTTCCTTTAAAAAGAAGAGTTTTACTTACTGCTTTGAATATAGAAAATGTTAATTTCATGAAAATGACCCACTTCTGTAAGCAAAGAGGGAGGGCGAATCACAAATAATAACAGGTAGAATGGGGTGAGGAAAAGCTAAAAATGCTAAATAAATGCTCAGGTGAACATATTTGAAGTCTAGAGAGCTGTGGATGGTCATTGTGGTTGGTGGGTGAGGAGCACATGGGAGGAGGGGTGTGGGAGCAGTGACACAGAGGTGGCAGGGAAAGAGGAGTCGAATCAAGAGGACACAGAATTTTACTGAACTTGCCCCTCTGCTGACAGGCACTCACATTGCAGTAACCTTCCTTCAGAACAGCTACAGAAACAGTAGGGATAGGAACCCAAATTCAAACCCAGAGCTCTACAGTCATCAGAGCATTCAGTAATGCAGGCAGATTTCAAAAGGATGTGAAGATTTATAACTGGTAAAGGGAATGGGAATAGGTGGTCTTTATGTTTGACAGGGTAAAACATTCCTTTTTTTTTTTAAGTGGTGTGGAAGGGGTCACACTGGTGCTGCCTGGGGGCTGCTTCCAGATCTGTTTTTGGGGACCATACAGTGCCACGGATTGAACCTGGGCCTCCAATATGCAAACCATATATACTTCAGTCCTTTGAGACAGAAAACTGGGCTCCTGAAACTTTCTTTTGATTGGGGTCTCATCAATGAAATGACAGTGCTCCCCCTAGCATTGTAGGCCTGGTGACTTGGTGTGATGCTATGCTACCATGGGATGTTGGGGATCAAACTTGGGACCTCCTCCAAGCTCTTGTGCTCCATCACTTTGAGCTGTCTCCCTTTGAATTTTATAAAAATATGAACATATGAACATTTGGGTCCAGGGCGATAGCACTAGTGGTAGGGCGTTTGCCTTGCACGCAGTGATCCAGGATGGATGGTGGTTCGAATCCTGGCATTCCATATGGTCACCCGTGCCTTTCAGGAGTGACTTCTGAGCGCAGAGCCAGGAGTAACCTCTAAGCACTGCCAGGTGTGACCCCCAAAGAACACCCCCCCCAAAATATGAACATTTTAATAAAATGGCTCCTTTATAGAATAGCCAAAACATTATTTTGAGCTGAAATTATAGATAAAATCATTTCTGTGCCTCCTGGGGTTACACTACTTATATTCATGTATGTTCAAATTAAAAATTACTCTCAGCTCATCCTTTTGTGCTCCCATTATAAGTAATATGTGGGCTTTAGATTCCAGCTAAAATGAAAACTTAGGTTTGCATAGTTCTTTGTCTTTCTGAACAAGTTTGATATTGTAGGCATCTCAGATTTTAGTTTGGCAAGTTGTTATTGCTGTCTGTTGGAATGTGTATATGTATATGTTTAGATATAACTTTCCTAATCTTAAAAGAAGAGGGGCTGATAGAAATGGTTCATGTGATGGAGCACATTTCTTAAATTTGAGTTTCTCTGGGTTCGCAAGGTATAGTTCTGGTAGCCCACAAGTCCTGCTTGCTGTGGATTCCCTGCAGTAGCAGCACTGCTATGTAATACAAGTAAAAATCTTGCTAGATAAGCCTATCAGCTCCATCCTTTATTGGCTCAGTAACTATCCTAGCTCCCTCAGAGCTGCTAGAGTTTCTGCTTCCTCTCAGAGCTGAGATGCTTACAGGGAGGCTGCAGTATCTGGCAGCCACTTAATTGGTTTGAGAGGGTTAAGCTGGAGATTCAGTGAAATAATGCTCATAAAGAGTCTGTAGAAAGCTCATCTCTAGAAGTTAGTTTCTTGTCCCATTTTCAATGTGTCTATGTGTGAAGTTTTAGCTTGTAAAGCAATACTAGACATTTGGAAAGATTTGAACCCAAGGTTTCTTCTGGCTCCATTCCCATCTCCCAGTGTCCCATACATATAACCTATGAAAATATTCTTTTTTTTGTTTGGGTTTTTTTTTTTGGGGGGGGGTCACACCTGGCAGCGCTCAGGGGTTCCTCCTGGCTCTATGCTCAGAAATCACTCCTGATAGGCTCGGGGGACCATATGGGATGCCAGGATTCGAACCACTGACCTTCTGCATGAAAGCCTTACCTCCATGCTATCTCTCCGGCCCCAGTGAAAATATTCTTAATCATTCTAAAATTGAACTCTGAAAACAGGCTGTTGCACACATTTCATAATGATTGGAAGGTGGCAGGTGCTTCTGTGTCTAATGTGTATATTCATGAAATATGCATTTAGATGTCTAAGAATTGATAGTCACCACAACTTAGAAAACTTAGAGTGCCTATTTTGGACATAGCTTTTACAAATATATTTGTTTTTAATATCAGTTTTTTTTTTCAAACTTCAGGTTATAACTTTTTCCTTAAAATTTTGTTTTCTGTTGTTTTGTGTTTTGTTTGGCAATAGGGGAATGTCACCTTGAATGTCCAAATATTTGTTGTATTATTAAGTGCCCCATGTAAAAAGTTTGGGGACAATAGTGGTCTTTGTTAAGTTGTAAGTTATCAAACATCGTGTGAATTGATGAACTTGTGATAACACTTTTTTTTAGAAATAATTTCTCTCCTAGGAATTTTTCTTGTATTTTTCTGTTTTCTTTTTATTTTAGTCCTTTTTAATTTTTTCTCAGAGTAGTCTCCTCTGACCTTGGGTAGTGGAAATGGTGGTGTAGTTGGTGATAAGTATTGTACATGTACATGTGTATTATGTTTCTGAAAAATGCATAGAATTTTCAAGAATGCTTCGTGTCTTTCTTAATGTATTCCTATAGGATAGAAGAAAATTTGCCTGCAGGTTGTGGATTCTGCCATATACCCTATGATGAACTGAATATGCCCTTTCCAGCTCACCTCACATATTGCTATAACTGCAGAAAACAAAAAGTCCCAGATGTTCTCTTTACAACCATAGACCTGCCAATGGATGCCATGGTTATTGGAAAAGGCTGTTTGATTCAAGCAAGGTGTGTTTATGGTGTCCCTGAAAATAAGGCATAGAGTCTGATGTCAAAGAGATCTGTTTTCAAATACAGTTACAAAAGCATCAGTTTCCTTTCTACCTGTAATGATCCTGGGTAGCATATTGAGTTTTTTCTAAACCTTGTATTTTATTATGTTAAATTGGGAGGGAGATTTCTCTCTCTCTCTCTGTCTCTGTCAGTCTCTGTCTCTCTCTCTCTCTTTCTAATCTCCCTCCCTCTTTCTTTCTCTTTCTTTTCCTCCTTCCTCCCCCCTCTCTGTGTGTGTGATTACTTGGAGAGTCATGCCAAGTCTCAAATACAGGACTTTATGCATTTGAACCATATCTCTCATATGCAAAAGAAATTCTATACAAATATTTTTTTATTATTTATGGCTGCTAAACTGTTGTATGGTAGAGATGTTATTCAGTCTGCTTTCAAAAAATTAAATACAGAACACAGTTTGGAAATGTCCTTTTTTGGTTGTTCTTTAAAAAATATTCTGTTTCATTGAGGTTAAGGACTCTTGAAAATGTACTGGGGTAGGAAATGCTAATAAGTTGTGGCAGATAGAGCATTGCTCTCTATGTCACTAGCACTTCTAGTTTTCTAAAGCTATTGGGCAACTCTTCACCACAAAACATCTCAGCATTAATCATACAGTTGATAGTGTTCTCGTTTTTGAAACTTCTTTGAATTCACTAGGCTAGGCCTTCTGCTTTTCCTGCCTTTTGTATTATCTTCAGCTTCCTTGTTGAGTGCATTTATTCCTGTTCTTTCTCTACCTTGGGTCTGAATCCCCTTTCCTTAGATGGCTTATCAGTTCCTAGAGGTCTTGTGCTGCCTCTCTGTCTAAAATTAAAACTTTAGTCTCAAACTTTTTTCTGAGCAAAGAATGTGGCTTAAATAAGTAGAACCTTGCATGTTTAAGGCTCTGATTTCATTCCCAGGCACCTTGTTCTCCCCATCCTCACCATTGATTGCTCAGTATAGTTCTCATAAAAATGACAAAATAAGAACTTTAAGACCCATTTACCCACTGTATGCTTTACACTCCATTTTGATGTCACAGAAATTTCAGACATGCTCCAAATTCAACTGTTGACTTTTTCAGTCTTCTTAATTAGTCTTCTGTGTTTTAGTAAATGATATTTTTTATGGTCCATTTGTTCATACCAGTTTCATAGTCTCTGTAAACTGTCATCTTTCCCAGCATCAGGACCATTACAGAGTGAGTTTTCTTTTAAACTAGATTTCTAATCCATTTTTTGTTCCATATCTTCTTCTTATATCTTTCTTTGTGATTGTCTTTCTTTTGCATAACTATCCTTTTGTATTTCTATTAGAGGTGATCTGTCTTTTTTGCTTATTAGGAGTTTTTGTTAAATTATGATGATTGACTGCAAATAATGACAGTTTTTCTTTCCTATTTAGGATCTCCTTTAATTTTTGACTAATCGCTGTCACCAAGAATTTGAGTACAGAGGCTGTAGAGATAGCACAATGGTAGGGCATTTGCCTTGCATATAAAGGACCAGAGATGGACCTGGGTCCAATTCCTGGCATCCCATGTGGTCCATCAAGCCTGCCAGGAACAATTTCTGAGTGCAAAGCCAGGGGAGTAACCCCGGAGTGCTGCTGGGTATGGCCCAAAAAAGTAAAGAAAAAAAAATAATTTCAATACAATTGAATAATATTGGTGAGAGGGGACATTCTTACTTTTGCCTGATCTCAGACACAAATTTTTCCTCCCCCCTCATTGTTGTATGTGATGTTAGCTGAGGGTTTATTATACATTACCTATACTACACTGTAGTAAGTTCTTTCTAAATCTATATTCTGTTGAGATGTTTGGTTTCTTTTTCTTCATAATAAATATTGAATCTTGTTAAATCTTTCTTGACATATATTGATATGGCTATGTGATTTTTTGTTGTTGTTGTTTTTGGGCCACACCTAGTGACGCCTAGGGGTTACTCCTGGCTATGTGCTAAGAAATCGCTCCTGGCTTGAGGGACCATATGGGACACTGGGAGATCGAACCATGGTTTGTCCTAGGCTAGTGTGCTCAAGGCAGACTCCTTATGTCCTGTGCCACCGCTCCAGCCCTGGTTATGTGATTTTTAATCTTCGTTGATATGTGGTACTATGAAATCCTGCTTTATAAAACTCTGTTTTCTTTTTTAAAAAATAAAGGCCATACCTAACAATGCCAAGTAAGCAGTGGGGTTCCTAGGGACACTCCTGGAGAAAGTTATACAACATATGGGACTGAAGGTTTGGGGTTTTATTGTTGGGGGTAGTATTGGGGGCCAAATGCAGAACGCTATATAAGTCAGGCATTTATTTTTCTACCTGAGTGATCTTCCTGATCCAAGGTATGATCCTTTCACTGTGTTGTTGAATTTGGTTCATTAAGATTTTTTTTAATTCCCACCCCTCATTAAGATTTTGTTGAGAGGGCCTGGAGAGATAGCACAGCGGCGTTTGCCTTGCAAGCAGCCGATCCAGGACCAAAGGTGGTTGATTCGAATCCCGGTGTCCCATATGGTTCCCCGTGCCTGCCAGGAGCTATTTCTGAGCAGACAGCCAGGAGTAACCCCTGAGCATCGCCAGGTGTGGCCCAAAAACAAAAAAACAAAAACAAACAAAAGAAAGATTTTGTTGAGAATTTTTGCATCTATATTCATCAGGCATACTTCACAAATATTTTTTATGATGAATTTGTCTGCTTTAGGTCTCTGGATAATGTTGACCCCATAGAAATGGGAAGAGTTTGTTTTCATTCAACTTTTGGTAAGAGTGAAAAATATCAGTATTAATCATCTTTATAGATTTGCTATAACAAACTAGTAAACCCGCCTGGCCCTAGGCTATTGTTTCTGGAGATTCTTGATCTCTGTTTTAATATCCTCATAAGCATCCTATTTAGATTTTATATTTCTCCCAATTCTGTCTTGGGAGGCTGTGAGTGCTAAAAATCCATTTCTTCTATGCTCTCCAATTTTGTGGGACAAAGTTATACATAATAATCTCTTCTGAACAATTCTCTTTCTGGAGTGTGTGTTGTAACATCTTATTTATTAGAATTTTTCTCTATTTTCCTTTATGAGTCTTCCTAGCTATGGTTTATTCTGAATAGGAATAAGTTCAGAATTTTGTCCCAGGTATCTGTCTTCCTGAAAACACTACTTTAGTGTTCAGGGGACATCTATAAGGTGTGAGAGATCAAACCCAGGTTGGCCATATGCAAGGCAAGCATCCTACCCTCTCTAATCTCTCTCTAGCCACCAAGGATTTTCTTTTTTTTTAACTGCTGCAAGATAGTCTACTGTATTTTATTGAGTAAACGAAGTCCATTTATTTTGAGTAAATAAAATCCAATATTAGTCCATTTGAAGCAAGGAATGTTCTACAAGAACTCTTTCAGAAAGGTATAAAAATTGAGCATGATCTTTATTTTTCTGTACAGGTTATGTCGCTTAAAAAAGAAAGCACAGGCAGAAGCAAATGCCACAGCTATTAGTAACCTGTTGCCATTCATGGAATATGAAGTGCATACTCAGCTGATGAACAAACTGAAACTCAAAGGCATGAATGCACTATTTGGACTGAGAATTCAGATCACAGTGGGAGAGAATATGCTGATGGGTTTAGCAGTAAGTTTTTATGTGTTTGTTTTTTAGAAATATTAGATTCTGGTTATGATTGAAAGAATCCTTCAAACTGGTAAAAGACCTTGAAGCTTCGGAAACAGTTTAAGAAGAAAAGAATATGGTGATGCACTTCCTGATACTTTAAGGGTCTTTGACTGTCAACTCAGGATTTCTAGAAATTGTCTTGTCTAGATTGTTTAGTAATCCTTTGGAATATTCTACTTTTGTAGATAAAACTGGTTCTCTTGTTGCCAGTTCCATTTTCTCTTTGTGTAAGAGTATCTACACAGGGACTTGGTCACTAGTGATACCCCATTTGCCACTGGTGAGATTTTTATCTTTGTGTTGTTTTACTCACGTAGATCTCAAGGTCCTGTGAGTAGCTGAGTTGTTTGACAGCATCCTTCTCCAGGATGATGTAAAGCTGCTTTTGCCATAGCAAAGGGAGAATCCAGTGGGCCAGGATCCCTGAACTCTACAGGATGTGTCCATCTTTGCCACTGAGCTCTGAACTGTCAGGGGCCAAGCATTGAAGGGACTGGCTTGTGAGATATGGTCAGATCCTGTTCCTCTACCCTTCCTCATCTGAGGATGTCGGATTCCTGGCGAGTTTGAGATTGGGCATAGAGCGCTTACAGATGCAAACCATCCACAAGCAACTTCAGGTCCCTAACCTGATTGGCTGAGACATACATATCCCACTCTCACCTAAAATACATCAAGTTATTTCCCTGAAGTTGCTTGTTAATGGTTTGCATCTGTAAGCGCTCTTCAGGGAAGTAACTCGATTTATTTTAGGTGTGAGTGGGATACGTATGTGTCTCAGCCAATCAGGTTAGGGACAGTAGGGTGTATTTAGGGAAAAGCAAGGTGTGAGCTCTGTATGTTCAGGGAATTAGCAGAGTGTGAGTTCTGCATGTTTAGGGGACTAGGGGAAAGCAGGGTATGAACTCTGTGTGTTGAATTATACTCCTCACACTCATTTTACTTGATGGTCCTTTGCGAATTAGCCTGCCTAGCCCTTATAAGCATATATAAACATAAAGGCACACAGATGTATACGTGTACACACACACACACACACACACATACACACACGTTTTTTTTAGTATTTCCCCCTTATAGTTTACCAGTATTGCTGCTATATTAATAGTGTTGCCAAGTCAGCAATTAATGATCTTTTAATTATTTAAAACATGTATGAAGTAAAATGTTCTGGGTAATTTTGAACATAGTCTAATATAGGGAAAAGTTAGGTTTCAGAGTAGGGAGAGATGAACATTTCTTTTAGATATTTTGACTGTGATCTTGAATAAATTTTATATTCTTTCCCAATGAACATTCATTCACTTTTTTCGTAAATGTTTCTCCTTCATATTTGGGTGGGTGAATTGGGTCACACCTGGTTGTGCTCAAGGCTAAGTCCTGGTCCTGTACTTAGAGATCACTTCTGGTGGGGCTCAGGGTTCCATATGTGGTGCTAGGGGTAGAATCTGGATCTGCCACAAGCACGTTCTCTCCCCTCTGTACTATCCCTTTGGCCATGCTTACCACTTCTTGATTGTTTCCTCTGGTGGTGGTGGTGGCTGACAGTTCTGTACTTCTGCTCAGTATTTTGTGGGGCCACCAGGCCAGGGGAGGAGGTATGTTTTGCCAGATAGCAAGCTTGAAAACATAGAACTGTGGTGTGTGCTCCTACCTAAGCTATCTATGTCACACAGCAGTTTATTTCTTAACTACTGCTTATTTTTATTTTACTAAATTGTTTTTTGATGCTACTTAATTTGGGGCGGGGGTTTACACCTGGCAGTGCTCAGGGGTTACTCCTGGCTCTGTGCTCAGAAGTTGCTCCTGGCAGGCTCGGTAGACTATATGTGATGCCAGAATTCGAACCAGGGTCCATCCTGTGTTGGCCGCATGCAAGGCAAACATCTTACCGCTTTGTAATCGCTCTGGCCCTGTTGTATTTCTTTGTTTTTGTTTTTGTTTTTGGGCCACACCCGGTGACGCTTAGGGGTTATTCTTGGCTAGGCGCTCAGAAATTGCTCCTGGCTTGGGGGACCATATGGGACGCCGGGGGATCAAACCGTGGTCCGTCCTAGGCTAGCACTGGCAAGGCAGACACCTTACCTCTAGTGCCACGGTGCCGGCCCCCTTGTTGTATTTCTTGATGCCATTGCACATATGTCCTGTGCATATTCTGAAGCTGATCTTTGGTTTCCTAAAGGACAGAAGCTGCATTCTTAAATTATCAAATGTCCTAAATGTTCTTGGGTGCTTTTTCTGACTGTTTCTCCATTATTTCTCCAAGTCTGCCACAGGTGTGTATTTGGCTGCTTTACCCACACCTGGTGGCATCCAGATTGCTGGGAAAACCCCGAATGATGGCTCCTATGAGCAGCATATATCTCATATGCAAAAGAAGATCAATGACACAATTGCTAAGAACAAAGAGCTCTATGAGATCAGCCCTCCGGTAAGTAAAAGAAGCCTGCTGTGGATACTCTTGTTTAGATATTTGTCCTGTTTTGTACCAAACAGTTTTGTACCATTACTGTACTTGAGGTCACCATATTTTGGACACAAAAGATATTTTTTTCACTTTTTTTTAGCTTTTCTCATGATCATTTTGCCTTCTCTGCATTTTTGTTTGTTCAGATGTTTCCTTTTTAGGGAGACTGACCTTGGCCATCCTGCTTAGAAGATGAATTGTCCTGTTAGACTTATTTGTATACTATCTCCCCTTTTTCCTGTATCTCATCATTTTATTATCCTAGTATATGTATTTGCACATTCATAGGGAGAGATGGTTATTTTTGTCTATTGCTTTGTTCTTAGAGCCTCTAACAGTTCTTCTTGGTGGTGACCGTATATTGAATAACTTGTGCTTTGTTTTTTAGTAAAATAAGAGATTGCTTATCTTTGGAAAAAGGATGAAAGAATGCAGAATTTTTCTTTCATGCAATTTTCTACCACTGATTTTTATTGTCAGCTTTTCCACCAGATTTTCATTAGTTACTACTGTGCCTCCTTGTTCTATAGAAGAGGTCATTTCACAGTCATCATCTGAATGGATAGGAAAATGTTTTAGTATTACCACCACTCTGTTTTTCCTGAATCTTTGATGATCAGTTCCATAAAATGCAAATTTTTGAATAGCCACATTATTGCCTTGTTTTTCTACCTTTTTATGAAGTTTATTGAGTTTTGATTGGTCTTCTGGAATAGTACCTCTGAATTCTAGCCTCAAACTAACTGCTTTTTACCCTGTTTCCCCGAAAAGAAGACAGTGTCTTATGTTAATTTTTGCTCCCAAAGATGCACTAGGTCTTATTTTTAGGGGATATGTTATTTTTATATGAAGAAGAATATGGCACACATTTATTGTTAAATGAAAATAAAGGAAATTTATTACCTGTGTATGGTATGGTATAGTACAGTAGTTGTCAACACAATAAACTGTGAATCCTATAGACACCAGTTGGGGTGGCCCTAGCAACCAGTTTATGTTAAATTAATTTTCATTCCAAGACAGAGTTGGGGGGCGGGGGGCTTATTTTTGGATGATTCCTTATATTTCATCCAGAAGGAAACCTGTAATAAGTCTTATTTTTGTAGGATGTCTTATTTTCAGGAGAATGAATTCATCAGGTGATGAAGCTTGTGGGAGGCATCTCTCCCAGCTGTACTTTGGGGAATACATGCCATGGATTGGGCCTGGGCCTTTTGTAGGCAATGCTTTTAAGTTCATTCAGAACCATTGCAATAGCCCTGAAAGTATGGCACACAGTTATGCTGTTCATAGCAGTAGATTGTTGACCCATGTGGTCACGTGATGTGAAATTCCTCTGATAGAAGATGGTCTATGTCAAATAGATGCTGAATTTTGAAAACTTGGTATGGAATAGAATAATGTGTCTCAAGCATGATGCTTATCTTGATTGGTGAGTGAACCTTACAACCAGTCTTGCACAAAGCACATATGAGATGATTAGAATAATAGTGACGAAAACTCACCATTAAGTGAATGTATTCAATAGTTTAGGTAAAGTGGTCATTTGGACAATATTGATTCCTTCTATTCATGAACATGGAATGTTTTCCCATTTTCTAATGTCTTCTTGATTTCTTTTTTGGTTTAATGTTTTCTTTATGGAAGTCTCACCTCTTTTTGTTAAACTGATTCCTAGGTATTTATAATTTTGGACACAGTTTTAATTGGAATAGATTCTTTGATCTCTCTCTTCTTTTTTTGGGGGGGGCACACCCGTTTGATGTTCAGGGGTTACTCCTGGCTAAGTGCTCAGAAATTGCCCCTGGCTTGGGGGGACCATATGGGATGCTGGGGGATCGAACCGCGGTCCTTCCTTGGCAAGCGCTTGCAAGGCAGACACACCTTACCTCTAGCACCACCTCACCGGCCCCAGATCTCTCTCTTCTGATTCATTATTTATATAAAGGAATGCAACCTATTTTTTGTATATTGACTTTATAATTGGCTTATTGTTTGGGCATATTGTTTCTAGAATATTTTTGTTGACTTTTAAAAAACTTCAATCTATATCAGTATGTGATCTAAGAATAGAGGTAAATTTGACTTCCTCTTTTCCAATTTGATTTTTTTCGATTTCTTTTTTTTTTTTTTTTTTTTTTTTTTGCCTGACTGCTGTTGCTAGGACTTCTGGTACAGTGTTGAGTAAGAGTGGGGATAATGGATATCCTTGCCTTGTGTTTGATATCAGTGAGAATGCTTTCAGTTTTTCACTATTAGGGATAATATTGAATATGGGCTTTTTATAGATAGCTGTTACTATCTTGAGGAAGGTTCTTTTCACCCTATATTTACTGAGGATTTTTATTCTGAATGGGGAGTGAATCTTGTCAAAATCTCTCTGCATTAGATTATGTTGTTGTTGTTGTTGTTTTTTGGTTTTTGGGCCACATCCGGTGATTCTCAGGGGTTACTCCTGGCTGTCTGCTCAGAAATAGCTCCTGGCAGGCACGGGGGACCATATGGGACACCGGGATTCGAAACAACCACCTTTGGTTCTGGATCGGCTGCTTGCAAGGCAAACACCGTTGTGCTATCTCTCCAGGCCCAGATTATGTTTTTTTATCTTCCTTTTACTGATGTGGTATGTGATGTTAATTGACTTGTGTATATTTATCCATTCTTGCATTTCTGGGAATAAACCTATTTAATCGGGGCCAGAGAGATAGCATGGAGGTAAGGCATTTGCCTTGCATGCAGAAGGATGGCAGTTTGAATCCTGGCATCCCATATGGTCCCCTGAGTCTGCCAGGAGCGATTTCTGAGCATAGAGCCAGGAGTAACCCCTGAGTGCTGACCCAAAATCTAAAAACCAAAAACAAAAAACAAACAAAAAAAAAACATTTAATCATGGTGTATTTTTTTTAACATGCTGTTGGACTAGGTTTGCTAAGATTTGGTAGGAATTTTGCTTTGACGTTCATCAAAGAGATTGGTCTGAAATGTTCTTTTTTAATAATATCTTTGTCAGCTTCGAATGTCAGTATAATGTTAGCTTCGTAGAGTGTTAGAAACATATACTGACAGTGACTATCACATATTGACTATGACTATTAAAAAAATGATTTCTGACTATGTATGGCTGGAGCAGGTAAAAGGTTTCCTTGCATGCACCCAATCAAAGTTTGATTTCTGCCATCCCATATGGTCTCTTGAACACTGCCAGGGGTCATCCCTAAGTATAGAGCCAGGACTAACCCCTGAGTATGGCCGCATGTAGCTCCCCTTTTTTACAAAAAAACAAAAGACCTATTTCTGAATCTGCCAGTATCTTCTTATTTATAGTTATAATGTTTTAATGCAATAATTATTTAATTTAGTATAACAATTATACATCATAACATAACTATAATCTAATTTTTCTCCCCCCAATCTAATTTTTTTAGTTTTGACTTTTTCAGTTTTCTAAAGCATGCCCTGTCAAATACTGAAAATCAGGATCAGTGTTTCTTTTTTCAGAAATTCACTCCCAGCTGATTGAATGCTGTTCTTAAGTGTCTTTTCCCCCTGCAGAACCTTGGGTAGCATTTCTCATGTAGAGGTGCTCCACCACCTAAACAAATAATGAAGCAACCAAGTCAGCCTTGTATAAAGCAGCTACAAGACAGAAATACAAGTGATGAGAACTCACTGTGGAGCAAAGTGTGTTAAGTACTAGACAATTAGACTTAGTAGACTCATAATGGTATGAACTGGAGTATGACTAACAATGTTTATAAAGGAAACTCTAAAATTATAGACCATTTAAAATTTTTTATTATGATACCATGATTGGACAAGTTGTTTATAAAGCAAAGTCTAAAATTATAAACCATTTAAAAAATTTTATTATGATATCATAATTTGACAAGTTGTTTGTAACACAGTCATTTCAGGTATTAAATATTCCAACACCAATCCACCACCAGTGTGACCTTCCCTTCATCAGTACCCTCATTTTCCCACCCACCAGCCTAGCATGCTCCCTTACAGGCACAAAGTTACCTCATATTGTTTGTTACAGCACAAAGGAAATGGAATTATCAAAACTTAGATCAATAAGGGTCATTTTGAATTGACTATTGCCTCTCATGATGTTACTAAAGTCAGTGTCTAAGGATTTACTGGTCTGTGTTTAGTGCTACTTGAGCTGTCTGTGTTCCTATTTAGGCTCACTGAGCTTGGTAGATTTCTATGTAACTTTCCCACCAAACTTTCTATGATACTTCTGGGCTGACACTACTATATAATTTTGAGATGTTACATGGCCATCGGCAGCTGTGTGGTACAGGATCTATACATGTGAACAAATTTGGTTCATGCCAGTTTGATAAGGTTAACTTGTGAAGCTAGGGCATTTTTGTCAGACTATAAAGTGTGGCGCTGGGCTTTTGTAGTTCATGCATAAAAGGGAATCTGTGCTCACCCATTCTGAGAATTCCACAGTGATATTGGTATTCATTATTGGATACCATTATTGGTAGCCATTATTTTCTTTTGGATCTTGGAGGAGCTGCACTGTTTTTCCACCAGGAAGATATTGGTGGTGGGCAGAGGCTTGTGAGTTTTCTGGTGGTGGTGGTGGTGGGGGGGTGTATGTGTGTGTGTGACTTGGTGCAATCCCATTCCTAAAGAGTTTTCATCCCTATAATATGATATGATATGATAGGATTTAGTTGCTCATATTATTTGATTTCTGTCACAGAGCTGGGTCAATTCTGTAGGAGGGTATAGCATGTGGTGCTGGGCTGCTGTGATTAATGCAGAAAGGGGAATCTGCCCCACCCTTTCTGAGAATGCCACAGAGGTCTCAGCCAGGACCTGACTACCTGGAACTATTGGCAGCTATGTTTTTTTGTTGAATCTTGGTGGAGGAGCCCAGCCATTTTTTTTTTCTCCCGGGAAGATGGCAGATGTGGGTGGAGGCTGCTGATTTTTCTGGTGCTGAGGTTGGTGTTGGGTAGCTTGGCTTACCTTCATTCCAAAAATAATTCCAGAGTTTTCATCATTGTAGTCTAGACCCACCTAAGAAATTTTAGCTGCTCATCTTATTTGAATTTGATGACTGAGCTTGTGTTTTTCTCTTTTTTTTTTCTTTTTTTATTAAAGGGTGTGGGTGTGGCACTGAATTGCTGTGGTTTCTTGCAGAAGAAAATAATAAATCTTTAACCAATGGGAAAACATTGCCTTGAGCATCCAATCTAGTAAGGCCCTTTGCTGGAAACTACTTCATCTAGAATTTTAACTCTTGCTCATTTTGCATCCATTTTTAAAGATAACGTCAGAGTTATATAAATCAGATTAATTTGGAGTGCAGATAAGACAAAAAAAATGAAGGTGCAAGTTTCCATTTCTATTTCCTTAGATAGCTGTGTTTTAAAACTGTGTGGTGGTGGTTTTATGTAAGGTACACTCTAGAAAATTGATGCAAAGAACACTAGAACTATTTTTGAAAATCTTTCTCTTTTAAGTTTCCAAATTTAAACTTTAAAAAAAGCTCTGAATAGCAACAATAGGTATTTGTGTTTGTTCTCATGTGCATTCTTCCCACATTTCTTGTGGCCAATAAGTAGTTAGAATTTCTAGTTAACCCTGATTTTTGGCTAGATAATACGTTAAGGCTAATGAGCTTTTAGAGGATTGTACCATGAACTGACCTAAAGATAACATTATTGAAACTACCAAGTTGCACAGCAAATGCATATATACTAATATACATTATGTAGCCCACATATATTTTATTTCACATATTACTAGCTGAGTTTGATAAACTGGAACAGAATAGATACAACAGATTAGAATCATATCAGTAGTTTTCAATATTTTCCTTTCCTTATAACTTTTCTTATTTGTTTAATTAACTATTAATTGTTTTTGGGCCTTACCTGGTGGCACACCTGGCTCTATGCTCAGAAATCTCTCCTGGCGGGCATGGGGACCATATGGGATGCCAAGGATTGAACCAGGTCCCTCCTGGGTCAGCCACGTACAAGGCAAATGCCCTACTAGTATGCTATCTCTTTGGCCCTTCCTTAACTTTTCAGTGCTTCCTAGAAAATAACCGGAGCTAAAGGGCTATTAGTTCCGAGCTAAAGGGCTGCCAGTTCCCTGGGTGGACACTAGGTGTCAGCATTGCCTTAGCGCATCTGGAACAGTTCTGTACAGTAGTCTGCACTTCCTATCATTTCCAGTTTCTTCCTAGCATTAAAAGGAACTATCAGTGTATTGTAGAAGTTTAGACAATAAATGTCATGCTGAAATATTGCCTGTGCACATAGTTTACAGATTTCCTCATATCCCCTATACCCACTGTCACTGGCAGTTGTCTATTAACATAAAAATTTAAAACCAAACTGAAGTAGTTAGACTTTTTTTTCCTCTTTTGGGTTTTGAGACCATACCCTTGGGTTCTCAGGGCTTCCTCATGGCTCTGTGCTCGGGATCACTCCAGGATTTCAGGTAGCTATATGTGGTGCAGGTATCAATCAAGTCTGCAAGCGACTTATCTTTTTGTACTATCACTCTGGCACCAAAAGCTAGTCTTATAATATATAAATTATCTATTTTTCTTTTAGGAGATATCAGAAGAAATTATAGGATCACCCATTCCAGAGCCTAGACAGCGCTCAAGACTTTTACGATCACAATCAGAAAGTTCTGATGAAGTCACAGAATTGGATCTTTCCCATGGGAAAAAAGATGCTTTCGTTTTGGAGGTATTATATTGTACTAACTAATTTCTTAAAGTCTGGAAGATATGATTTGTATTTTTACTGAAGCTCAGAATTGTTGTGGCACGTTAGTATCATTGCAACTGTTAAAAGCAAAAACTGATTATTTGCAACAAACTTAAAAATGCCAGAATTTCATCTCATGAAGATGAGATGAACTCATGAAATTTTCCTATACATGGATGTATATGGAATCTATTATGCTGAGTGAAATAAGTCAGAGGGAGAGAGATAAATACAGATTGGTCTCACTCATCCATGGGTTTTGAGAAAAATAAAAGTGATTCTCAGGGACAAAATAGAGGAGGACTGGAAGGTCCAGCTCACAACATGAAGCTTACCACAGAGAGTGATGGTGCAGTCACAGAAATAATTACACTGAGAACCATTATAAAAAAACATGACTGAATGTGGGAAGTAGAAAGCCTATCTAGAGCACAGGCCGGTATGCGATGGGGAGGAGGGACATTTGGGACATTGGTGATGGGAATGTTGCACTGGTGAAGGGTCTAGAAAAAAATAAAATAAAATGTAATTAAAAAATGCCAGTATTTGATCATACCTTTTTTTATTCTACACTAGTTGACTGATAAAATAATTAAATGTTTCTGCCAAAATTAAGTGAGTTAAAACAATATTAAAAATTGGATAGGTTTTTATAAAACTGCATGAATTTAAATTCAAATGCTATTCTTTCACTTGTTACCATTTATTACCTACCTTAGGTGTTGTAACATAGTACTGTAACATTTTTATATACTAAATGTAGTTTTAAGCACTGAATTCTGAAATGTTGTTTTCTTACTGAATTAGTAAGCTATAATACAAACTTCATTACACTCAATATTGTTCTCACTTTCTGGAGAATAAATGTGGCAGGAAAAATTTGTGGAGCCCCCCTCTTCACAAATCTGCTTCGCCAGTTTTCCTGTAGAGAGGGAAAAGTTTGGAGAAGTGCAAATTTTTGCAATGGAAGGAGAGACAGTAAATGAGGAACTTAGAACTGCACTGAGAAGATGACAGAAAGAGCCAGATAGAGAGCTGGAAGCCAGAGAAGTGGGAGGTTGGTGTGACATTGGTCCAGGATGGTGTGGAGATATGGGGAGTCTAGAGCTGTGCCCCAGAATTTGAACAGGAGAATATGGGGTGCACAGGGAACCAAAGGAAGTATGTTATTTTATAGAATCCTCAAACTGTTTTTCTCTAATGTTTTCCTTCAGTGTGAGAGTGGGAAGCAGTGAGATTGATAAGGCGAATCTGACAAATTGAAGAGGTAGAATGTTCCAGGGGAGAGTTTAGATCCCTGGGGCTGGAGCAATAAGTGGCAAGGCATTTGCCTTGTGTGCGGCCAACCCGGGTGGGACCCGGTTTGATTCCCGGCATCCCATATAGTCCCCCGAGCCTGAGCCTGCCAGGGGCGATTTCTGAGTGCAGAGCCAGGAGTAACCCCTGAGCGCTGCAGGGTGTGGTCCAATAATCAATTAATAATGTTTAAAAAAAAAGAGAGAGTTTAGATCCCTGCTACTCAAAACATCACACACTTCTGCTCTGCAGTTCTTTTTTTTTAATTTCAAAAGAACCTTTTGGTTCCTATAAAAACTCAGCTCAATGAAAACTTCAAGATGGGGCCAGAAATCTGTTCAATAGATTCTGCTTGTTTTAAACATTCCTTGAGGTTTGATTTAGAGTGTCGTTGGTATCCCAGATCCCAGGTCAGCAGAGTACAAAGTTGATGATTCAGGGTTGTGAGGAAGACCTGGGCAAAGGCGAGGACTTAGGCATAGGAGGGGCAAGAGAACTGTGGGTAGAGAATGCTTGTGTTCTGGGGTGGGGTATTGTGGAGAACAGTAGACTGAGATATGGCCAAGAATTGGGGAACTAATAGTGGGAAGTGAGAAGCTTTTTTGGGGTCTGAAGGGCAGGGCTAAGAGTACAGGTGTATGTCCCACAGAGTATTTATACCAAGTTATTCACAGTAGATTATACTGTGCTAGAAAAGGGAGGTTGGGGAGCAGAGTGATGATAGCATAGGAGGAGGGGCGCTTACCTTGCACAGGGTGACCTTGATATGAGTCTAGCATCCCATAAGCCAAGAGTAATTTCTGAGCTCAGAGTCGAGTAACCCCTGAGTGCCATTGGGTATGGCCTAAAAAACTAAAAAAAAAATTTTTTTTTTAAAGGAGGATTTGGACTCCTGTTTTACATATGCCTTTAGGTTGGTCACTATATCATTTTCTCTCTTGGGAAGGTGGGAGCCTTCAAGTGTACTCATAGAATCCTGGGCCACTCCAGCAATCCTAAGCCCAGTGGTATCATGATAGGGCTGGACAATGCCACCTAGTCCACATCTGCCATTCTCTGGGGGATTCAGAGCAGGACCATGTGTTCACGGAGTCTCTGCCCTCAACCTAAAGTGCTGCTCTCCTGGCCCTCTCATTTTACTCCTCTAAATCAGTCTGCAGTCAAAAGTTTTGTTTAATTGATTTTTATTACACAAATTGAGATAACTGTTTATGAACTCTGTACATCTTTTTTTAAACATGTCCTTATAAAGTTTGTGAAGAGGCTCACTTTTTTGAGATGGGGTACGGCTGGGAGTACTCTGGGCTTACTCCTAGCTCTGCACTCAGAAATCAGTCCTGGCAGGGCTCAAGGAACCATATAGGGTACTGGGGTTGGAATACAGATCAACCACTTATAAGGCAAGCACCTTACCTGCTCTGCTATCTCTCTAGCCCTAAAGCCTCATTTCCTTAACTCACTATCCTAATATATATTGTAGTTAGAAAGTATCATGGTTTCTGTGGAGAATGGTAGTTACTTAATGTTTAAGTTTTAAATTTTAGAAGACAATGTCTAATTTTCCTTGGGTCTATTTAATAAGTGATTAATATGTTCTGGTATTTGTTTATTTAACTGAAGTGGTTGCATATTTACTACTTACTTAGTAATGTGATGTCTTTATTTCAGATTGACGATACAGATGCTATGGAAGATGTACATTCTCTACTCACTGATGTCCCTCCTCCTTCAGGTGAACAGACAACATGGAGATGAGACTGGCTTTGCATATCAGCATTTCAGTTCCTAACTCTTCTAGCACTAACTTTGTTCTGAAAGGCTACGAATAAATCAGTGTCAGATCCTATTATAGGTTTTGCTGTTCCAAGGCTGAAAACATATTTTTAAAATATTTCCATTAGAACTTAGATGGAATTGATTTGGGAACTTTTTATGTTTATACATGAAAAAAGTTTTTGACAATTTGTTAAATGATCTGAAAGTTTCCTGAGGTATGGAGTTTTTGGAGAAAAATAATTTAATTTTAGGGAAAAAAATCTTACAGTTAGAACTTCAGGTGATTATTGAGACTTTTCAATTGGACTACTGTAATATTTTAACTACAATTTATTTTGACAGGCTTTTATAGTTGCAATACAGAAATTATGCCCGGCATAAATAATTGGACTTCTGAAATTCAGGTAAATATTTGCTATTCATTTTTGGGGGGGGGGGTTCTCCAGTATTTTTTCTCCTTTCAAATTCATGAACATGTAATGTTTTTTTGGAAATAGAAAAATCATAAATAATTCATACATGTGGTGATCTACTTGGTAAAGTATCAGTATCAATTTTTCAAAATAACAAGTTTTGTAAGATATGTTTCTAGAAATCTTCTCCTTTTATATATATATAGTTTTTTTAATTTTGGGGCCATACCTGGTGGTGCTCAGGGGTTACTCCTGGCTCTATGCTCAGAAGTCACTCCTATGAAATGCCGGAAATTGAACCGGAGTTCATCAGAGTTGGCCACATGCAAGGCAAATGCCCAAACTGCTGTGTTATCTCTCTGGCCCCTCTCCAGAAATCTTGACAATATTATAGAATTTTTAGAATTTGACTGTTTATATGGTCACAATAAAATTACAAAATTATTCATGATTGGTTTTTAGGCTTTGCTGTTTTAGAGATACAACAGAAGTAGTTTCAGCAAGTTTCTCTGGCTATGTTCTCCCTTTTACCTCGCTGCTGTTTAAATGTTATCTTTTTCCACACAACCTTGGCTATTGTTCATTATTCATCAGTTTTGTCCATTATTGATATTGTATTTTAGAATAAGCTTACACATTGTTATCTCTCTCTGTAGATGTTTACATCTGTGAGAGTAATCCGATTAAGCAGCCTTAATCTGACCAATCAAGCTCTTAATAAGAACTTTAACGATCTCTGTGAAAATTTGCTCAAGGTAGGAACCTCCTGACTATATTTTAGTTAAATTTCCTAGTAATCATGAAATTAAAAAATAAACTAAAGGTGACTATATTGTCTGGAAAATCATTCACAGTTGCAGACTAAATGACTTTTGCTTACCTATCAGTTTTAACTTATCCATTAAGCAAAGTGCCAGAGTTGTCTTCGGCTTGATACTGCAAATAGTAAATAAGATTTTAAGTTAGTTCTTAGAGAAATAGAGAACTATTCTATGTGTGATATTCTTGAAGAACCTGTATACTATACTGCTATATTTTTTGCTCTGGTGTTGAGTGAGCTATTACTATCTGCCTAATTATTTAAAATGTATTTGAATTGTAGCGACAAGGTAAAACAAGAGTGGATCAGGATTTTGTTTTTGTTTGTTTTGTTTTGGGGGCACACGTAGCTGTACCTAGGAATTATTCCTGATTCTGCATTCAGGGTTCATTTCTTAGGGTGTGACCTCAGAGACCAGATAGGCTGCTGGGGATTGAACCCAGGTTGACTGTGTACAAAACAAGAGCTCTACCCAATTATGCTATCACTGTGGGCCCTGGATCAGGTTTTGGTTTTTGAGTCTTATGTTCTCCAGATGCTGTTGTACAGTGTTAATTAAAAAGTTCTTTTCCGTGAGTCTGTGGTAGCGTTCACGCCTCTGCTGTCTCTATTGCACAGAGCCTGTACTTCAAACTCCGCTCCATGACCCCCTGCTGCCTCTGCCATGTGAACTTCACAGTCTCACTGCCTGAAGATGAATTAATTCAGGTAACTGAGAGCTCAGGTTTTATCAGAGAAGCTGCTAGCCTTGATCTGTTCACTTTATAGCATAATGCCATCACAAAGAACTTAGATAGCAACAGTTTTCTTTCAGACTGTTATCATTTTGTCACTGTCAGACTCTGTCACATTTTTCTGAACTCACTTCTCTGGAGGTGCATATTGCTCCAGTGTGTGTACAGCGGATGTGCTTGCTCTAAGGCCTTTCCTCACTCTTCATCTTGCAGAGAAGGTTTTGATGGAATGTACACCTACAGGGAATTTTTTTCTATCTCTGTTTTGTAGAGAAAGTTCTAGAATTTGGAAATACAGAGTTTGGTTTTACCCTGGATGGTAGTTTATGTGTAATTCTGATCGAGATATATATATTTTGACCACACCCATTCATAGTTTCTACTTGGCCTTAGGGTGGAACCTGGACCTTCCAAATTCATAACATGTTGGCTAGCCCTGTGAGATGTCTTTCTAAGTTCTTTGAGATTCTAAATAAGCAACGAGCCACTTAATTTAAGTTGTTCACAGTACTGAAACTGTTCTTGAAATGATTGTTAGCAGTTTCTTTCTTTCTTTTTTTGCTAATTTTATTGTTCTTATGATTCTAGGTTACAGTCACAGCAGTTGCAATAACTTTTGACAAAAATCAGGCTTTACAGACCACAAAAACGCATGTTGAAAAATCATTGCAAAGAGGTAATCAAGAGTGGTCCATGTCTATAGTATAATAATGTTCAGTGATAGTCGGGAAATTGACTTGTTTCTTCTCTGTCTCTGTCTGTCTGTTTCTCTCTCTCTTGGAGGTAGTATAGTTGATAACAGTGCCTGATGTTTATGATTTAAGCAATGGATGTTACATTGTGCCACACTCACCACCACTGTCCTTAGCTCCCTTCCCCCTCCTATCCCTTGAGAACCTCAACTCAGTTGTCAGATTCTTTCCACTGGATATTGTCAATTGCCATGTTATGCTTCATTATACTCCACATATGAATGGGATCATCTACTCATCTTTTGACTTCATTATTTTTAACATGACACCCTCATTTCATTACACATTGTAACAGAATGTGGATTTTTAATTTTTTAATAGAGAAATGTGATTTACCATATATGTATATATAGCAGACCTTCTTTGTTTGCTTATTTGTTTGAAAAGTACTTGTGTCATTTCCAGATCATAGCTTTTGTAAATAATGCTGCAGTGAACATAAGTTGTGCCTAGTGGTTTGTTTCTTAAACAGATAACCTTTATTTTTTGTTTGTTTTTGTCATTCTAACTTTGTGGAGGAGCATGTGATTGACCTGATAGGTTTTATCTAAGAAGAGATGATTGATGTTCACATAGAGAAAAAATTAGAGTATATTCTTCAGAAATTTATAGGTTTCTCCCCTAGCACTAGAGAGAGTCTCAAGGCATCTGATAAATTATTAATGTCATATGCATGAAAGCACCTGTCATTTCCAGCAGTCTCTGAATTGTTCTTTTCCCAGTGAAATCTAGGAAGTACAATTTTTTTTAATTGAAGCAATATAATTTTTATTTAAACATTTACAGAGATGTGAGGAACAGGAAAAGGAATACAAATATATTCATGAGACAACACAGAAGTGTCATTTTTAATGTATTCCAAGCAGTCCAAATTATCAGTATTCCTTTATTCAGGGGGTCTCAAACTCAATTTACCTGGGGGCCACAGGAGGCAAAGTCAGGGTGATCCTTGAGTGCAAAGCCAGTAGTAAGCCTTGAACATTGGGGGGTGTGACCCAAACAACTGAAACAAAACAAAACAAAACAAAAAAAGATTCCTCTAGGGCAGGGCCACAAAATGTTGTGCGGAGGGCCGTTTGCGGCCCGCAGGCTGTGCCCTGCTTATGTGTTCTGAAAAAAACAAAAGTTGGGATATTAAAGATTAATGACATTTTTATTCAAAATACTCATGATTAGCAAAAAAATCTTACACTGTTTAAATTCTGTATATAGTATTTAGTTTTTGAGAGAGAGGCAGGTATATTAAATGATGCATTCAAATGCTTATTAAAGAAGACAGATAACTGCTCTCATTAGTATCAAAGAGCTAAGATCAGCTGTAGAGGAGCACAGTAATAATTCTTATTGTATGTGTATTAATTTGTGAAGTTCTGGTAGATTCACATGTCTCATCCTTGTTCACACTCCTACAAGTGCTCCCAGGGAAGGCAGCCTAGGGAGCGGGGGAGAGGCCAAGAATGAGCACAGAATGAAATGGGGGGGGGGTAATAGATGCTTTCCAAGCATCTTATTCTTTAATAAGTTAATAACTGACCGTGGCTAAGTAACTAGTGTCTTTCTTGCCTCTCAAGCTTCTACAGATAATGAAGAACTTCTGCAGTTTCCACTGGAACTCTGTGCAGACTCGCTTCCTCCGCATCCTTTTCCACCGGCTAAAGGTTGGTTAAGTGAGAAAATACACACGAGTCTTAGATTTTTGTTTCTTCCACCTGGGCCTTCCCGTGGGCAGGCTCCCTCAGTCTTGAGATGAACATTTGTGTCTTCATTCCTCATCGTATGCTTGCTCATGTTCATAAGGGGGAAAGTCATGTTGCTTTTAATTTCACAGTCTCATCATAAATCACAGAGATAAATTTCCCTGTGTTACTCCATTTTGAAACCTCAAATGTATTTGTCTTATTTTCAGAAATTTGGATTTCCCAAAGTCACTATTCATAAAATTCTATCTGAACTTAAATTTGGTACAATTTTTTTTCAGCAACGCATAAACCCATCAAAAATTTTTTGATATTTGTAGACAACAAAAAACTTACTTTCTTCAGAAGGCCCAAGGAGAGGTTTTGGTGGGAAGAGTCCATTGCAGTCGGGAGCCTGGCCTGGAACTGAGAGGCACATTCATCTTCAAACATGAAATGACCTTAAATTCAGTAGCTATAAATCCACTTATATATTTACAATCTTTAGAGAAAAATAAGAGGTAGTTTTTTCCACTTTTCTTCTGATTTAAGAAGACCTTTTATTTATGTAAAAGGAAAAAGAAATTACAAAAGTTTTTAGAAGCATTAGCTTATTTCATAACCAATGTTTTTTTCTTAAATTTGTGAAATGAAGCGTGAAGTATTTAAAATAAAACTTGCCTTTCCAATTTTTTTTCTTTTTGATGGTGGGGTAGCCACACACAGCAGTGCTCAGGGTTTATTCCTCCTTGCCTTTGAGCTCAAGGGTCACGCCTGGTGGCACTTAGGGGACCAAATGGGGTACCTGGGATCAAACCAGATCTCTCTGGCCTGAATTTTCTATAAGTTTGTTCTTGTTTTTGTTTGGTTTTGGTTTAGTACCTGGTACTAAGGCTACTCCCGGTGCAGTTCTCACAAGTTGCTTCCAGTGGAGCTCTGGCACCAAGTAGGCTGAATATTGAGACTGGATTTTCTCCCCATGTACTAATACTAAGCACATCCGTCTTTTGTGCTCTCTTCTGGCCTAGATTTTCTGATTGTTATGTTTTATGATAAAAGTTAAATTATTTTATGCTTTCTACTTGTTCGTTATTTTACCTAACACCAAATTAGGTGTTATATTCAGATAAAATTACGTCAGTGTAGGAATTCTGTCTTTTTTGTTTTGTTTTTGTTTTGGAGCCATACCCAGCTGTTCTCAGGGCTTACTCCTCATGGGCTCTGGGAGATCATATATGGTGCCAAGGACCAAACTTGGGTCAGCAGTATGCAAGGCAAGCACTCTGCCCATTGTAGTATCATTCTGGTCCCCAATCATTTTGAAGATGAAATGATAGGTTACTTTCAGGTTTTGAGTTTGCTAATATAGTTACTGTTTTTTGCACCTTTTCTAAATGATAATTCTAATGTAGAATTCCAGTTAAAATTTAGCATTTTTTTTGCTCCTTTCCTAAGTGATAATTCTCTTTTAGAATTTCAGTTAAAATTTAGCATTCTGGGACCAGAGAGATAGCATGGAGGTAAGGCATTTGCCTTTCATACAGAAGAACGGTGGTTCAAATCCCGGCATCTCATATGGTCCCCAAGCCTGCCAGGGGCGATTTCTGATTGTAGACCCAGGAGTAACCCCTGAGCGCTGCGGGTGTAACCCAAAAACAAAACAAAACAAAAAAATTTAGCATTCCTCAACTTCCTTGATAGTCTAAAAGGAAAAAAGTCAGTCTTCCTGGAGCTGACAGGATTTTCCTTAAAACCCTTCATTTAATGTAGAAATTTCTTTTTAACACATAGTTCCAAACCATTTTAAGGTGTTAGTTCATTTATCCTTGCAGTGAAAGAAAGGAGAATAGAAGAGGCTGTGAGAACTCTATACCAAAAATCCAAACTGGAAGATGGCATTAATTGCCAGTGTTTAGGAAGAAGAATTTCTGGGTTGGGGGGTGGGTCCTCTCAATTTTGTTTTACCATGTTGTTACACTATCCACTGAGTTTTGCTGATTATTAAACCTTCATAGGTTTATTTTATTTTTTGGTTTTATTTTGTTTCGTTTTGTTTTGTTTTTTGGCCACACCCTGTGGTGCTCACGGGTTACTCTTTGCTGCACTCAGAAATTGCTCCTGGCAGGCTTGGAGTACCATAAGGGATGCCAGGGACCTAACCCAGGTTCGTCTCGGGTCAGCTGTGTGCAAGGCAAATGCCCTCCTTACCTGCTGTGCTATTGCTCTGGCTCCCTATAGGTTTATTTTATATTGATGACAATGAGTTAGCAGTAGCCTTTAAATATTCTTACCAGTAATATAATGAATATTCCTTGTGTTAGCGTTTTGTATAAATGCCAATTTGTGAAGTAAAGAACCAAGAATTTAATAGGATAAGTCACTTATGAATAGTACTTAAAATAATT
This sequence comes from Suncus etruscus, assembly GCF_024139225.1. Lineage (NCBI taxonomy): Eukaryota > Metazoa > Chordata > Mammalia > Eulipotyphla > Soricidae > Suncus > Suncus etruscus. Next base: position 26,287,074 of record NC_064858.1, read on the forward strand.
GTAGTTTATTGTAGGGAGTGTGGAGAGGTGCCATGAGGTGGTATCATAAAGTAACAGATTTGGCCTCTCAGTGACACTGCTGATTAAGTGTGAGAACCAAGCCTTGCACTGAGTCTCTGCACTTCTTCATGTGGAAACTAACAAAAAAAAAGGATTAGGCTCACTTTAGTCTTTGAAATTTTCCAATTTCTTGTGTTTCTGTGATGTTTAGTTCAATTTATAACATGTTCCTATTATTAAATATGCAAATTGAAAGTTAAATTATTCTTGAAGTCAGACTGAGCTTTTGTTAAGTCAAAGAATTGTCCAAGTAGCTTCTAGTCAGTTGAAGCAATAATGTTTTATCTCTGCTCCTGTCAGCCAGCTTCTACAGAAATGCCTCAGGACTTTTCTAGAAGGCTGGGTGGGAAACAAGCTGAGCTGGGGATATGGAGGGAGCTCAGGACTGGTACCTGGATTCCCCACTTCCACCCCACTTACCAGCCCCTGAGCTCTAACAGCTTTGATGCAGTGTGCTTTTAATATTCTTTTCTTTCTGTTTTTTTTTTTTTGAAAAGGGGTTTCAAAGATTAGAAACCATCGACTCACATCATGCCACATTTATCATCTCTAGCATCTAACTTACTGTCATCCTCATCATTATCACATCTAATATTAATATATGTAATGTAATATATTTACATGTTCATGCATTTTAAATTCATCATTAACATCTAGAATGTTTATCTCAACTCTCTTAGTAGATAGTTTTGTAAATCATGCTTTGTGTTGCATACTTATTGTCTTTGTTTCTAAATTTATTTTGGAGGGCATGGACAGGCCTAAGTATATTTAGAATTGAAAATGTCATCTCCATGTACTGTGAAATATTTAAGATTAGGGTAATTTTTTTTAAAGGGCTAAAGAATATAACAGTATGTTACAACATGAATTGGCTAGTAATTGAGTGTTCTACAGTGAGAGAAGCCTTTGTATAGACATCTCAGAGATCAGAGATCAAAGTTTACCATTTTGGAGGAAACAGGAGGATAAGAGAGACACATAGATACTCAGAAAATTGACCACTTTACTGAATGTGCCCACAAAATTCTTTAAAGCAGCTGCTAATAATACTGGCAAGTATGTACACAGTTTGTCATTTAGCTAAGCTGGTGGTGTATTTTAATTTTTTAATGTTAAAATTTTTGAATCCTTATTCGTTAAAGAATTTCACTTCTCTTCTGACTAAAGAAAAGGTTCAAAAGCCCAGAATAGTATGATAATGCATCCATTTTTCACTTGTAGATAAGCCTTTCCTTACCTTTTCTGTAATTGAAAATTAATGAGTATTATGTGAAGAAAAGATGATTCCTTTATGTGCATCCTAAATCACTGTACTGAGTAAGCCTAGGCCTACATTATCCAATCGTATTCAATGTTTTTCTTCCACCTTTTTTTACATCTGATTTTGTTTCTTGGGCTAATAATAGTTTTTGTCTCAAATTTATGATCATTTTGATGTTTTCTAGCTAGTTTTCTTGATTTTCTGATCTGAAATGTTAAAGAGTGCTGAACTATTTAAATACTCTCTTGAAAACCATTATCATGGAAAGGTCATCAAAATACTTCGATGAAAACTGTTAGAAAGTTAGATCAATATCACCTTTATATGGTATTTATTACATTAGCAGAAAACAAAGACTAGAACATTTTTTGCAACTTCCAAATTATTTTCTTCATCATTAATAACTACACTTGCATTTTTTTTCTGAAATGATTTCAAGAAACTTTCAAACACACACATATGAGAAAGAGAAACAGGTATATATGGAGAATCTGAGTGAATGGAATTGGACAAAGGGTTGAAAATCATGAGTATTTTTCTCAGGCTATAATGTTTATTATTAAAAGGTAGCCTATTACCTGGGATATATATGTGAAGACTTAATTTCTTGAGAATAGGGAGAGAGCCTATAATGGGCTGGAGTACAACCTGTCCTGAGATGGCCGAGTCCAGTCCCTAGCACCACATGCCTCCTAAGCACCCAAACACCAGGTGTTGTTGCTAAGCATGACTTGGGAGGAAAGTCAAATTGACTCTGTCAGTGGGTCTGATTTCTTGCCAGAAAATGCGATTATTGGGGCCAGAGATATAATAAACTGGGTAGGGCATTTGCCTTGCACACAGCCAACCCAGTTTTGATTCCCTACATCCCATATGGTCCCTCAAGCCTACCAGGAGTAATTACTGAGCACAGAGCCAGGAGGAACCCCTGAGCAGTGCTGGGTGTGACCTCCTCTTCCCCTTTTCCGTCCCCCGAAAGCAATTTTCTAGAGAAGAAAATACAAAGGACAGGAGTGAGGGGAAGCAGAGATGCTTAGAAAGAAGTAGGAGAGAGGAAGGAGGGATGGATGAAGATAAAAGGGCCAGATGCTGGTAGTGTACATAGTTAGCTCTATTTAATTATTTAAAGAAAAGAGCTCATTTTAATGCTTAATATATATATAAGCTGCCATTATAGTTAACTTTCTCTTTTGTGGGATATCCAATTTGAATTTATTTTCACCTGTATGCCTTAATAATTTATAACTAATACAACAATTTTATTCATACATCATTATTGAGGGCAATTTATAAACACAGTTTATAGTAAAATGTTTATAAAACATCTCTCTAGGAGTGGAGGTTTGGGATGCATGTGAGGTTTGGAACTATGGTGGAGGGAGGTCAACTACTGGTGGTGGGAATGGCCCTAATTCACTGTCACTAAACACCCAGAATACCAAAAAACAAACAAACAAACAACAAAAAAACCCAGTCTCATTCAGCCAGTTCAGCCATTTAGTTAGGCTTTGTACTTATAGATGATAGCCTATAAGTATATTATAGATTTAGGAAATGCCTAAAAGAATATTTGATTATAAGTACTTAAAACTGAGGATACTAAAATTGAAGAATAAAGCTAATAGAATTTGAAGCACTTGAGGTTCTATGTACTTCAGTTTGCCATAGAATCTGCACAGTTTGAAGGGTTTTTGTTTTGAGGCCACATCTGCCTGTGTTCAGGGATCACTCCCAAAGGTGCTTTGAGGACTATATAAAATACCAGAGATCAAACCAAGATTGGGCATACAAGTACTGTCTCTCTGGCCTAGTTTTGGGCATTTTCTTAAGATACCTAGATTATTTATTTACAGTAAATTTGACCTATGAGTTCTGATCATCCTAAGTACATATATTATCAGAAGAATTAGTGAGCAATGTACAACACGATTACAGTTAACCTAAGTCTAAGTGTTGGTTATATTTTTTGAGAAGGCTCAAAGTTTAGAAAAATTAGAATACATATAACTGAGGAAGAAAGAATCCTTACCGCGGATTCTTCTTTTCATCATTGCCACTGAGCTAACTTAACCTACCTATGTCCACTTCTCTACAGCACAAGGGTTAGGGTGTACAAGAAAATAGTAGAACAGTGTTTCTCTCTATGCCTAGTTAGCAGTTGATTTGTTTCCCATCAGGATCTTTTGTATTAATTGGGAAAAGAAATGGTAAGAGATGTGACTTGATGTTGACACTTTGCAACTTGATCTAAATGTTCCTTTTGTTGTTTTTCCCTTGGGCTCCACCTGGCAAGGCTCAGGAGTTAACTCCTGGCTCTATGCTCAGGAATTACTCCTGATGGTGCCCAGGGGACTTTATAGGTATTGTGGATTGAACCTGGGTCTGCTGCATATGGGGCAAAAATCCTACCTGTTGTACTATCACTCTGGCCTTAGAGATAATAAGTGTTCTGCCTCCAGTTCTAGCTCAGAAATCTACACAATCCTCAGCTTGGCTGTGACTTCACAACAAAGTCCCAAAGACTTCTAATAAAATTTCCATTCTTGAATATGAAATAGGTTTCCATTCTCCCCTTATATTGCCCTTAGTATGGCATATTTTGTTCATTTATTTTTTTACAAAACAAATTTAGTGGTAGAGAGACCAGTTATTTTAGTGCAATGGCTTCTCTTCTGAAAAGCCTTACTGGTTAAGAATGTCATTTAAGGACGGCTTGCCTCGGCTGAGGCGTGTCTCGCTGGGGCTGTGAGTTTTCTGTTGGAGTTGTGGATTGTGCTGGTTTCTTTGCTTGGCAGACACTTGGGGGCCTCCCCAGGCATCCCCTGACGGCTTGCCTCGGCTGAGGTGAGTGTTTGGGGGCCGGAGCGCGGCCGCTCCGCTGCGCTTCGCGGCCGCGCACTCCACCTCGCCAATGAGTACCACCACAACACGTAGAAAAACCCACAGCGTAAGCGAGACAATGGGGAGACTACGCAGACCAACTTCAACCATAGAGAATGAAGATGGAAACTCTGATGACCCAACAACGACCAACTACCTAAGCAGTCTTTCAGAAATGGAGTTTAGAGACGAAATATGGAGGTTGCTATCAGATATCAAAGAAAGTATAAATCAGAGCACTAATAAAAATCAAGAGAATATGAAGACAGAAATCAGAAAACTCCAAACTGAAATATCAGATCAGATAACAGGTCTGAAAAACTCAATAGACGAATTGAAGAACATAATGGATGAGTTTTCCAACAGGTTAACAGCAGCTGAGGATAGAATTAGTGCTTTAGAAGATGAGATGCATAACAACTTTACACAGCAGAAGAGATTAGAAAAAAACCTCAAATCAAATGATCAGACAATGGAAAATTTACTCAAAGAATATGAGAAGATGAAAATAGAAGTCTTTGATAAGCTCAACAGAAACAACTTCAGAATCATTGGAGTTCCAGAGACCCAAGAAGAAAATCTTCAGGAAGAATCAATGGTTAAGAACATCATCACAGAGAAACTACCAGAGCTAAAGAAAACATGTGACCAAATCCTGCATGCCCGAAGAGTACCAGCTAAAAAAGACCCCAGTAGAAACACCCCAAGACACATCCTAGTCACCATGATGAAACCCACCGATAGAGATAGAATACTGCAAGCAGCAAGATCGAAAAGGGAAATTACATTCCACGGAGCATCCTTGAAATTTACAGCAGACCTGTCACCAGAAACACTCAAGGCCAGAAGGCAGTGGTGGGACATAGTGGCAAAACTCAATGAAATAAATGCTTCGCCAAGAATATTGCACCCAGCAAAACTAAGTTTCAGGTTTGACGGATGTATACACGGCTTCACAGATAAACAACAGCTCAAAATCTTTGCAGACTCAAAACCAGCCTTAAAAGAAAAACTGAAAGATCTACTCTAAAAACAAGACAGAACAAAAAACACACCAAACTTCTACACAAAGATGGCAATAAATCCCATGACAATTATTTCTCTCAATGTCAATGGACTAAATGCACCAGTTAAGAGGCACAGAGTGGCGAAATGGATCAAAAAACTGAAGCCAACCTTCTGCTGTCTACAAGAAACACACCTGAATAGTCAGAATAAACATAGACTCAAAATCAAAGGCTGGAGGAAAATCATTCAAGCAAACAACACCCTTAAAAAAGCGGGGGTGGCCATACTAATATCAGATGACACAAACTTTATACTCAGAAAAATTGTAAGGGACAAAGATGGATATTATGTACTAATCAAGGGATTTGTACAGCAAGAAGAAATCACTCTCCTAAACATATACGCACCGAATGAGGGTCCAGCAAAGTATTTAATACAATTGTTGACAAATCTGAAGAAGGATATCAATAATAACACAATAATTGTGGGAGACCTCAACACAGGCTTGTCAACACTTGATAGGTCAACCAAATGGAAACCCAACAAAAATATACTAGACCTGCAAAAAGAAATGGATGAAAGAGGCCTAGTAGATATATATAGGGCACTCTATCCTCAGAAACCTGGATACACATTCTTTTCCAATGTACATGGATCATTCTCCAGGATAGATCATGTGCTGGCACATAAAACATACCTCCATAAAATAAAAAAGATAGACATTTTGCAGGCTGCCTTTGCTGACCACAAGGCTCTGAAGTTAGATGTGAACTGCAAAGGGACACAGAAGAAAAAATTTAACACCTGGAAGTTAAACAGCCTCATACTCAATAACCAGTGGGTCCGAGATGAAATCAAGGAGGAAATCAAAAGGTTCCTGGAAACAAATGACAATAAAGACACAAACTATCAGAACTTATGGGACACAGCAAAAGCAGTACTGAGAGGAAAATTTATAGCTTTGCAAGCACACATCAGGAAGGAAGAAGGAGCTTACCTGAGTAGCTTAATGACACAGCTAATAGAACTAGAAAGTGCTCAACAAAAGGACCCAAAAATAGGGAGACAGAAGGAAATAACAAAGCTGAGAGCAGAAATCAACGAAGTGGAAACCCAAAAAACAATCCGAAAGATCAACGAAAGCAGAAGTTGGTTCTTTGAAAAAATAAACAAGATTGATAGACCATTGGCAAAACTCACAAAGCAAAAGAAAGAGAGAAACTTGATAACGCGTATTAGAAATGAGAAGGGGGAGATCACTACAGATACTGCAGAGATTCAAAGGGTATTCAGAGAATACTTTGAGAAACTCTATGCCACTAAATATGAGAACCTGGAAGAAATGGATAAATTTCTGAACTCATATAACCTTCCACGGTTGAATAAAGAAGAGGTAGCATATCTAAACACCCCCATCACTATTGAGGAAATTAAAACTGTAATCAAAAATTTACCCAAAAACAAAAGCCCAGGCCCTGATGGATTCACGAATGAATTCTTTCAAACCTTTCAAGAGGAACTACTACCAATTCTGGCCAGGCTCTTTTATGAAATCGAAAAAACAGGAATACTTCCAAATAGCTTTTATGAAGCCAACATCACCTTAATACCAAAACCTGATAGAGATGCTGCCAAAAAAGAAAATTACAGACCAATATCCCTGATGAACACAGATGCAAAGATCCTCAACAAAATCCTGGCGAACAGGATCCAGTGCCTCATCAAGAAGATCATTCACTTTGATCAAGTAGGTTTCATCCCAGGAATGCAAGGATGGTTTAACATCCGTAAATCTATTAATATAATACACAACATAAACAACAACAAAAATAAAAATCACATGGTCATATCAATAGATGCAGAAAAAGCATTTGATAAGGTTCAACACCCATTCTTGATTAAAACTCTCAGCAAGATAGGAATAAAAGGAACCTTTCTCAATATAGTCAAAGCCATCTACCAGAAGCCAGTGGCAAATATTATCCTCAATGGAGAAAAACTAAAATCCTTTCCTCTAAATTCTGGTACAAGACAAGGCTGTCCTCTCTCACCACTCCTATTCAACATAGCACTGGAAGTACTTGCTATAGCGATTAGGCAAGAAAAAGATATCAAGGGAATTCAGATAGGAAAGGAAGAAGTCAAGCTCTCACTGTTTGCAGATGACATGATACTCTACTTAGAAAACCCTAAAGACTCTACCAAAAAGCTTCTAGAAATAATAGATTTGTATAGCAAAGTGGCAGGATACAAAATTAACACACAAAAATCAATGGCCTTTTTATACACGAATAATGATAGGGAAGAAATGGACATTAAGAGAACAATCCCATTCACATTAGTTCCACACAAACTCAAATATCTTGGAGTCAACCTGACTAAAGATGTGAAGGATCTATACAAAGAAAACTACAAAACACTGCTCCAAGAAATAAGAGAGGACACGCGGAAATGGAAACACATACCATGCTCATGGATTGGCAGGATCAACATCATTAAAATGGCAATACTTCCAAAAGCATTGTACAGATTTAACGCGATTCCTCTAAAGATACCCATGACATTTTTCAAAGAAGTGGATCAAATACTTCTGAAATTCATCTGGAACAACAAACAACCTCGAATAGCTAAAGCACTCCTTGGGAAAAGGAATATGGGAGGCATTACTTTCCCCAATTTTAAGTTGTATTACAAAGCAACAGTTATAAAAACAGCATGGTATTGGAATAAAAACAGACCCTCAGATCAGTGGAATAGGCTTGAGTACTCAGAGAAGGTTCCTCAGACATATAACCACCTTGTTTTTGATAAAGGAGCAAAAAATCCTAAATGGAGCAGGGAAAGCCTATTCAACAAGTGGTGTTGGCACAACTGGTTAACCACTTGCAAAAAAGCGAACTCAGACCCCCAGCTAACACCATATACAAAGGTAAAATCCAAATGGATTAAAGACCTTGATATCAGAACTGAAACTATAAGGTATATAGAACAACATGTAGGTGAAACACTCCAGGACATTGAGACTAAAGGCATCTTTAAGGAGGAGACAGCACTTTCCAAGCAAGTGGAAGCAGAGATAAACAGATGGGACTATATTAAGCTGAAAAGCTTCTGCATCTCAAAGGAAATAGCGCCCAGAATACAAAGGCCACCCACTGAGTGGGAGAAATTATTCACCCAATACACATCAGATAAAGGGCTAATATCCAAAATTTACAAGGTACTGACAGAACTATACAAGAAAAAAACAACTAACCCCATCAAAAAATGGGGAGAAGAAATGAACAGACACTTTGAAAAAGAAGAAAGGCAAATGGCCAAAAGGCACATGAAAAGATGTTCAACATCACTAATCGTCAGGGAGATGCAAATCAAAACTACTATGAGGTACCACCTCACGCCACTGAGATTGGCACACATCACAAGAAAGGAAAACAAGCAGTGCTGGCGGGGATGTGGAGAGAAAGGAACTCTTTTTCACTGCTGGTGGGAATGCCGTCTAGTACAACCTTTATGGAAAGCGATATGGAGATTCCTTCACAAACTGGAAATTGAGCTTCCATACGATCCAGCTATACCACTCCTAGGAATATACCCAAGAAACACAAAAATACAATACAAAAAACCCTTCCTTACTCCTATATTCATTGCAGCGCTATTTACAATAGCCAGACTCTGGAAACAACCAAGATGCCCTTCAACAGATGAGTGGCTGAAGAAACTGTGGTACATATACACAATGGAATACTATGCAGCCATCAGGAGAGATGAAGTCATGAAATTTTCCAATACATGGATGTACATGGAATCTATTATGCTGAGTGAAGTAAGTCAGAGGGAGAGAGAAAGACGCAGAATGGTTTCACTCATCTATGGGCTTTAAGAAAAATGAAGGACATTTTTAACAATATCTCAGAGACAAGAGAGATGAGGGCTGGTAGGTGCAGCTCAGGACATGCAGCTCATCACATAGAGTGATGAGTGCAGTTGCAGAGATGACTACACTGAAAACTATCATAAAATGTGAATGAATGAGGGAAGTAGAAAGCCTGTCTCGAGTACAGGTGTAGGGGGGTGGGGAGGAGGGAGATCTGGGAAATTGGTGGTGGGAATGTTACACCGGTGAAGGGGGGGTGCTCTTTACATGACTGTAATCATACAACTATAATCATGTTTGTAATCACGGTGTTTAAATAAAGATAAAAAATAAAAAAAAAAAAAAAAAAAAAAAATAGAGGGAGGGTATGTAATCCAGCAATACCACTCCTAGGGATATACCCTAAGACCAAAAAAATCAATACAATAATGCCTTCTGCACTCCTATATTCATAGCAGTGCTATTTACAAGAGCTAAAATCTGGAAACAACCCAGGTGCCCTACAACAGATGAGTGGCTAAAGAAACTGTGGTATATCTACACAATGGAATACTACACAGCTGCTAGAAAAAATGAAGACATAAAATTTTCCTATACATGGATGGATATGGAGACTATTATGCTGAGTGAAATAAATCAGAGGGATATAGATAAACACAAAAAAAAAAAAAAAAAAAAAAAAAAAAAAAAAATAAGTGGGAAATGGGGGACACTGTTGGTGGTAAAGTTGCACTGGTGAAGGGGTTGTGCATTTTATGGGTGAAACCTGACTACGAACATATTTGTATCCATGGTGCTTAATAAATAAATTATTATTAAAACAGAAATAAAGATTTTTAAAAAGGAAAAGAAAAGTCGAAAAAAAAAAAAAAAAAAAAAAAAAAAAAAAAAAAAAAAAAAAGAATGTCATTTAAAGTTGCAGAGCAGTTGGAGCGTGGAGGCCGGTAGCTAGTGGCGCCCATAAGGGTACGTACTCCTTGCTGTTCTCTGGGCATATGGGGCATTTTCTCTGAGAAAAAGTATGTATGTGTGTTATAGGGGATGGAACCCAGGGGCTTCTTCAAGAAAAGCGCTTTACCATTCAGCCACATCCATAGCCAATGTCTTCCCATCTGCATTTGTTTTAAACAAAACTTTGCTTTTTAGATATTAATTCAAATATATCTATAGCTGAAGGCAAAGGATAAATATTTTCTCTTACCCTGAACACCATTAAAACAATTTTTTATTAAATATATTTTTTTATTTAAGTAACATGATCATATTTGGGTTACGGTCATAACCAGAACACCCCCCTTCACCAGTGCAGCATTACCCCCTCCCCCCTTCTCATCCCCTACCTGCATTTGAGACAGGCACTCTACTACAGTAATTTGTTTTTAAGTTCAGTAAGTTGTATTTTTTTTTCCTTAAAGGATAAGGGTAAAAAAAATATAGTAAAGGTGTGATAGTGGCAATCGCCAATGTTTGCATAGGTCCAGAAAAATGGAGAAAATGGAAAAAAAGTCCTTGACCTGATTACAAAAAGGCCTCACCCCAGAAGTTTATTGGCATAAGACAGACTCTGGGTTCCAGGCATACCGGTCTATCCAACTCCAGTCATTCTCAAGGTCCCGGTGAAACTTTTGCACACTTTAGCTATAGTTGGTATCAGACTTTTATATTTAAAGACTCTGGAATTTTTAAAAAAATTTTAAGTAATGAAATAATTTTGCTAAAGGTATTCTGTTTCTTTTTTTTTTTTTTTTTTCCGAGAAGCACAAAATTTTCAGATCTTTGTGTGCTTCTGTTTTGACACTTGATATATGCTTAAGCAGTCTGTGGGTGGTTGCTTCTGGGGAATTCCATATTGCCCAGAAAATATGAAGGTAGTGATGGTAATTCCATTTAAGTCATGTCTTTTAAAAATGTTTTATTTTATTTTTATTTTTTGATTTGGGGGTCATACCCAGTGATGTGCAGAACTTACTCCTGTGTCTGCACTTAGGTATCATTTCTGGAGGGCCTTGGGGGAACCATATGAAATTGAACCTGGATTGGCCATATTTACTCTACATTCACTAACACTCATTTTCTCTTTTTTTATCCTTAACCCTTTATCTCCTCTGACTTCAATGAAAATTTCACTATTTCTCTATGCTCCATTGTAGAATAAAAGCCCTTGAATTGGGCTAGAAGGTGGTGGATGGTGATGGAGGGAGGGATGAGGTCTTTATCCTCCAGCCCAGGCCTTGAGTCTCCAACCCCCTTCAGCCGTCGGGTCTGAGGTTTTAGGTTAGCGGTGAAGAAATCCACAGACAGGTTTCAGAAGATATCATCTTTATTCAGCTCTGGCCAACATGTGTGTGGCCTATCATACCTTTTACACTAGATCCCTATTCAGCCCTGCATTTTACCTTATCTCTCAACCATCTCTCCTCCTGCTGCTTTCTCAATCCATCCTCCAAATCCTCTCCTCCACCAATTCCCCTCAGGCCAAACCTTTTGTTACCTTCCAAAGACCCCTCCCAGAAATGGGCAGGTCTTATCAGCAGGTAAGGTTACCGGAAGAATGGGGGATGAGCTAACACTCCATAAGCTTTCACCTGTCCATTGACACAGCAGATCTTGATCCAGAACCCTCCTGGCCTTGATGTCAGGTCTGAGGATTATGGTCAGGACCTGTGAGCAGCCTGTACCTTCACTGGCAATTTTGAGTTCCAACCTAGTAGCCCTCTTATTAGATAGCTCTGTATTATAATAGAATTTCAACCATTAAGCAGGTTCAGCTATAGTATGGCAGATACTTATATTGCACCCAGTTTACAAAATCATTGTGTATAAACTGGGTTGTTGTTTTTTAAATATAAATTTTATATAATATTATAAAGAAAATTGTAACATACAGACAATATGTATATAGGCAGCTTATGTAAATTTTTGAAAACCGTGGTGACTAGTTACTGGTAGTGATTTTATGTTTTATGAATTATTTTTAAGTTGGCAATACTGTTGCTATACATATAAAGATCATGCCTATGCAGCTGTTGGAAAGAGGAAGTCATGAACTTTGCTTATACATAAATAGACATGGAGTATAGCATACTGAGTGACATGAACCAAAGAGAGAGTAACTAACATAGAATGATTGCATTCATGTGTGAAAATAATACCCAAGACAATAGAAAAGAAGGCCAGTAGAACTGGTCTATGGTAGAAAGCTAGCCACAAAGGAGGAGGGATTTCAATTGGGGCTGAGAAGGGACCACTGTGGTACTGATAGTTGGAAATGATCACTCTGGACAAGAACTGGGAGTTGAAAGGAGGTAAAGTGAAATATATGCATGATAACAGTATTGCAAACCACAATGAGTAAAAGGGAAAAAAGAGAGAGAGAAAAAAGAGAAGTGTCTTCCGTAGAAGCAGGTTAAAGGGCAAGATGGGAGGAAAACTGGGGAGTTGGTGGTGGGGATTATACACCTGATGAAAGGGTGGGTGTTGGGACATTGTATGTATGACTAACTTTGTATCTCACAGTGATTCAATTAACAAAGAAAAGTGAAAAGTAAAAGATAATCTGGGAGTGAATGTTTGCAAAACAAGCAAAAGAGAAGCATCTCATGGGGATAGGGATGTGGCTCAGTGGTAGAGTACATGCCTCATATGTGTGAGACCTTTATTGTGGAATCATAGTAAAAAGGAAAGCATTTTATAGTATTAAGTTTATACAGCATCTTAAACATCAAGAATAAACATGTGAATACATTAGGGGAAATGCTGGTCTGTTTCCTTGAGGTTACTGCCAGGGAAGTGACAGATTCTAGTTTGGGATTCCAGAGCAAAGTTGCTCTGTATTCCTTGTAGTGTTGATAGCATAGAGAAGCTGTTGATTTGAAGTCCTTGAAGGATAACCAGGCCCTTGGTGTGGCTGTGGGTGAATGCTAATCAGTTGTGTTTTGTGAATGTGAGACATTAGTCATTGTCTTGTCTGTGCTTTCTGATCTCACTGATCCTTTCCTTCATAATAGATATTTTCCTCCCATGTATCATGTTAGATTTTCTTCCCACCACATTTTCTTGGCTGTCTTTTTTTTCATCTCTTGCTTTCATCCCATTAGTCCATAGTTGTGTATTTTCTCACTTCTGGAAGTATTTCTGAAACTTTTGGTGTGTTCTTATAGTATCAGGTAGTTCTCTTCAACATATTTATTAATGGAGCTAGGCTTCATACAGACATCAGTGGAATCGGCATTCAAAACCCAAATGCTCTTATTTGTTTTGCTTTCCAAATAAAGCCATAAAAGTGCCCTCTTCTTCATCTGACTTAAAGAGAGTATTATCAAACAGCAAAAAAGAGATACTGGCTTGTACTTAGCATTCAAGCTAATGATGTTCATATTGTCTTATTAGAACACCTGGAGAGTGCAAGTTCTAACTCAGGTATACCAGCTACACAGAGAGGTGAGTTTGTCTGATTAAGCCAACAGTCACCCAAGATGAGAAAGTCTGGTGGTACATGGCATTCACAGACATTGAAGAAATGCTCTGGACAATGGTATAGAGAGACGTCTGGCTTTATTGTAGTTAGATTGCTTTTAGAAAAGACTTACTGTTTAAATCTTTCAGCATTTTAATAGTTTCCCGGCTTCTAAAATAAAACTTTAGCTTTCTGATAACATTTTTGTGGCTTTGTTGTTGTGACTGTTATTCTTATTACATGGAGATCTTGGGCTTCAGCCTGCCCCTCTCCCTCAGATTTTCAGAAGCTTTGTCACAAAAATCAGGCACGAAAACAGAACATTGGTGAAATAACTCTTTGGCTTTCATATTACTAATGATAGAAAGAGAGATTTTAATAAGAGATATGTCAACAATTTTTTTCCTGTGTTCTCTACTGTTTGATTCTCATTTTAATTCTGAGTTTAGGGTAAATACAGGGAAGGGAATTATTCAGAGAGTTTGGGTTGTGAATTACGTTTTAAAATACAAATAGTGAAACATTGCCAAGGGAAAAGAATGGGGCTCAAGGTCGAGAAATAGCATGCGGTCCTTTCATGACCTTCTTCCTCTCTCTCGAAGACCGCATCACAGGTGACCTCAGTAAGCATGCTCAGCAGGGCTAATGGAGAACTTGGTTGTGGGCAAATCTGAGTCTAAGAGCTCAACTCTTGGCTGTCTCTCTTATCTGACTTGAAAAGACCATTCTTTTTTTTTAAGTTACAGTTAAATTACATCATCAGAAGGAGTGTTGTGACGAGTAAGACACGTCATCCATATTTTTTCTTTGTTTTTTCTTTTGTTTTCTGTCTGTGTTTTCAGCACCGTCCGTTGATTACAGTTCCTTTGCAGACAGATGCAGCAGCTGGATAGAGCTCATTAAACTGAAAGCTCAGACCATAAGGCGCGGATCAATTAAGACAAGTAGGCGGATGTTTCTACCACATTCTGATCTGAGAAGCGTGTCTCTGATTTCCCAGTGGTGAAGGCCAGCCCTTGCTGCGCAGTAATGACCTTGCCAATCAGTCATGTCTGATCAGAGTGTGAAAGCTGCAGGCTCAGCCGAGCCCTGGGCCTCAGCCCCCGCAGTCCCACAGACCCGTTCCCTGAATATTCAGGGAGATTTGTGTCTTTAAAATGTCACTTTTAGTGAAGGTATTTCTGAAAAATATGTAAGTAGATACTTTTAACTTCTATTCAGTGGAAGGATAGGATGAGCTTTCCAGTGGAAGGGACACTCTTCCAGGACCCAAGCTAGGATGCAGTGTCTGGTATCCATCAGCAAAGTGAAAGGACAGTGTTCAGAGGGCTGGGACCAAGCTTTCTACAGATAAACTAGTTAACTCATATCTCACTGCTCAAATGACGAAGGGGCGCTGAGACCTGTGCCTATTGCCTGGTCTTTGGGTGGACATGGAGGCAAATGTATTTGAGTGAAAGAGTTTATCATTATCAGGAGAGAATCTATTTTTAGGAAAGAGGATAAGCAGTGGAACCAACCAGCTCTGGGTTCGACTTGTAGAAGTGCTAGTTAGGTGATCTTGTGCGAGTCGCTAAACTCGAAGCCTTCATGTCCTCATGTGCCCAATAGGGATAGTCATAGTGCCTGTGTGACCAGTTATCATGGATTATTACCTACTTGTATCTGACTTAGAGTCATAATAAGTGGCAGCTATTATTGCCCAGTCTAAATAACTTGTAGACAGCCAAGATAATTTAAGTTTAAAAAAATGAGTGGGACCAGAGTGATAGTACATGGTAGGGTGTTAGCCTTGCACAAGGCTGACCCTTTATTTATTTATTTATTTATTTATCCCCAGCCTCCCATATGGTTCCCCAAGCACTGCCAGGAGTAATTTCTGAGTGCAAAGCCAGGAATAACCCCTGATCCAACCCCAAAACCACCAAAATATAAATCAAGAGTTTGTTCAAATACAGAGGTTTGCTTAAAAACAAAACAAAAACAAACCCTACAATTAATTGACACAAGGTTTATCTACAAGTTGATAATGACAAAGTTGTCTGGAAAAAATGGGGGAAAAACTGCACTGGGAAATATAACAACTTTCACACTCTCATAATAATTTGTTCCTATAAATGAAAGATAATTTTTAATGCTCTGCCGCTTTTCCTTTACTTCACTTTATAACGATCATTGTGTGTATAGCTACACTGCATCAACATTTTCTTTTGCAGGAATGCCATTACTTCCAAAGAATTCCATTTCAGCATTTCTTCCATTTCTCCTCTCTTTCTGTCTCTCTCTTTTTCTCTCTCTGTAATTGCATGCAGTGCATGATAATTTCTCTCTCTCATGACATGGCTTAGCCTCACAGAGAGCTGAATGTTGTCCCCACTTATTTGGAAACCTTAGGGAATAATTCCATTTCTAGCAACTGATTTTGATGCTTTCTCTTCTTTCTCCAATTTCAGCTGTGACAGTGGAAAAAGCGAGTCCAATGGGAGAAGGGAATTTCCGGAGCCGATCCACTCCTCCTTGTACAAATTCTACTGTGGGGGTTGTTAAGATGACACCTCTTTCTTTTATTCCTGGAGCTAAAATAACAAAATATCTTGGGATAATTAACATGTTTTTTATTCGGGAAACGACTTCTCTTCGTGAGGTAATTTTATAAGTATTTCTCATTGTCTTTGTGAATTTTCTCTTAAGATATTAGTAACAAAAGCAGTGTATTTCAGATAGATGCCTCTTTGCAGAAGTTGTACACACATACACACACACACACACACACACATTCTTTTTAAGTTAACATTTTAGAATGTTTTTAGATCATACTGACCAAATTTCACATGGCAGCTGATTTGTGTTTTTAATTTTTTTTTGCTGTTGTTTTTTGGGTTATACCCGGTGGCGCTCGGGGGTTACTGCTGACTCTATATTCAGAAATCGCCCCTGGCTGGTTCTGGGGACCATATGGGATGCCAGGATTCAAACCACCATCCACCCTGGATCCAGTGCGTGCAAGGCAAATACCCTCTGTTGTGCTATCTCTCTGCCCCTCTAATTTTAATATATTTTAAAATTGAATTAGTGTGAGATACACAGTTGCAAAGTTGTTTGTGCAATGTATTGATGGAGATATGTTGGATTTGAACCCGTTTATTATCAGAAATTTCTCATTCTTGCCAGATGGTAAAGAAAACAAACTTAACCATGGAGATTTTTTTTTGTTGTTTGGTTTTGGGCCACACCCTGCGATGCTCAGGGGTTACTCCTGGCTGTTTGCTCAGAAATAGCTCCTGGCAGGCATGGGGGACCATATGGGACACCGGGATTTGAACCAACCACCTTTGGTCCTGGATCGGCTGCTTGCAAGGCAAACGCCGCTGTGCTAGCTCTCTGGGCCCAATCATGGAGATGTTAATAGCTTTGGAATACTAGCTTAAGGTTTTTTTTTGTTTTGTTTTGTTTTGTTTTTAGTTGCTATTTGTCTAGATTTGTATGTCAAAGTAGCAATTTTTTGTGTTGCTGCTCAGGGGCTATGCGCTCAGAAATCACTCCTGGTTTTGGGAGACCATACGGGAAGCCAGGAATCAAACAGGTCCATCCTGGGTCAGCTGCATGCAAAGCAAACGTCCTACCACTGAGATATTGCTCCAGCCCCTTCTTTTTAATTTTGGTGGGGGGTATACCTGGCAGTGCTCAAGGGTTACTCCTAGATCTGAAATCTCTCCTGATAGTGCTCAGGGGATATATAGGATGCCAGGGATTGAACTGGGGTTGGCTGCATGTAAAGCAAGTGTATGTACAGGCCGGTACCTGCTATACTATTGCTCTGATTCCTAAAGTAGCCAACTTGAAGGGATTGCATTTAGAAATATAGGGGGTAGAGAGGATTGTTTATACAGTTTAACTCCATTTTCATAGCCTCTGAAAAAAAACTGAGCTATTCATTTTCATCTCTTCACCAGTGTGAGAACATCCCTTTTCAGACTCTTATTTCATATCCCATACCATTAATTTTTTAGTTATTTATGGAATAATACTACTTAGAATATTCTTGATGTGGTCAGTATTGGTCAGAGCTGCCTGCTGCATCTTGCATTCTACAGGCATGTAAATACAGTCGCAGTTCAACAGATATTGGCAATGTCCTGTGATCTAAATCAGTGTCATGGATAGGGACATTTTTAAGTTCCTGAGATATGGAGTCCAGTGAGCTCTTTCTATGTCCACTTTAGCAACGGTCATATGTTGAAAGAGTGTTGCTTATCATAAAGAGAAATGTAAGGTGATTCCCTGTAACCCCACATATGCTTCTTCAATTTCCAAGAATGGCAACCTCATACCATTCCTAAATATCAGGCTACTATGTGACCAGTCACGTGTCTGATGCAGAATAAACACGCAGTGGGTTGGTGCAGATTAAACAAATGACTTTTGATGTATTTGATCCTCCCTTAAGAAATGGACATATAAATTTGAGGGTGAGGAGCTGCCATTGATTAGAACACTGACTTCTACTTTGGCTGTTTGTCATAGCATGGGATTCTTCACTCTTTTGAATTCAGATTATCTTGCCTCCTATGTGGTTTCTCTTCTGCTTAAGAAACTAAACCCCAGCATATTTCACAGTAGCCACACTTTACCAGAGGGGATATTTGTAATAACTGTGTGGTATCATTTCCCAAATTTCATTGCTCTGAGAAATTATTTGCTCACAACCTTTTGAAAAGTTACTTACTTGTAATCTTTACTACAAGGCATTTGGAATGTCCCAGTTTGAAAGGCAAGAGGGAAATGAATATAAGAAAAACAAACAAATGGGCCAAAGAGACAGCACAGCAGGTAGGGCATTTGCCTTGCATGCAGCCAACAAGGGCTTAATCCTCTGCATCCCATATGGTTACCTGAACCTGCTAGATATAATCCTTGAGCCACCCTGTTTGAATGTGGCCCCAAACAGAGAGAAAAGCTGCCAAACTCATTCTGTTATGAGGAGAGAGGCTTTTACAAAACTAGGTAGGGGCCTCTGGAGTTTGAGAAAAAATGCCATCTGGTCAAATGTTTTTCACTCAGCATATTGCTTTTCTCTTAACTTACAGTTTGAAGTTGGAAATTCCCACCTTCTAGGTGGGAAATATCTTTGGTAGAATTTGTGGGAGTCTCAGGTTGGGAAGCATTTTAAGTCATTGGCCAGCCTTTGCTTTCTAATGTTGTTGGATTTGAGATTTCACATACGTTCCCCCAAATGACTAGATTTTATGCCCATAATCATAATACTGTGGCACTGCTGGGCACAGTAACACAGGTTGTAAGCAGGGCCATTCTAGCCCTTGACTTACTGCATCTGACAGAGTTGGAGGGGCACTGGGGGCCTATAACGGGGATCTACTTATAGAGATGGTGAAGCAGTACAGTGCCACAGGAGAGAAAGTAACAGAATTAACTGACTTTTAATTGGCCACTGTCTCTGAGGAGCTTCTATGTAAACGGAAGAGAACTGAGTGAATGCTGAAATTAGGTGAGGGCTCTCCTGCCATAGCACCTGCTAAGATGGGGGAAGCAGGACAAAATGCTCTGGAAATAAATAAAAGACAGAGGTGACTAGCTCATGTTTTAGGAAAGGAACTATGGATAATTGGGAGGAAAATAATATATTGCTTTTGTTTTGGCACTCTGATAATGCCCAGGAGTTGACTGTGTGTTCAGTGGTCACTCCTAGCAGGGCTCAGGGGATTGTGATTGGTCTTAGGGTTGCTAAGCAGGGTGGAAAACATGCAATGATGCATCTTTACTCTGTATTCTCTCCAGCCTATAGGAAAGAGTTTTTTTTTTTTAAATACTATTTCTCTTTTTTAATTTTTTGTTTGGTTGGTTTTATTGTCTGCCGAGCAGTCCTGGAGACCACCATGCTGCTTGATAGTGAGCCTACAATCCGTGTACTCCAGAACTGCATGCCATTTCTTTGTATCATCTCCCTAGCCCCACAGGAAAGCTTCTTGTCCTTATTTGCTGCCACTTTATTTAAATAATGATCATTTGGTAGAAGGAAATGTTAGAGATGGGGAAACTGTTTGAATACATGATCTGTTGTATATTTTACTCCTCGGAGAGCATAACTGATTGTGGACATATTACATGTCTTCTAAGCATCAGTTTATCATCGATAAAGTAAGACCCTGTGATAGACAGTGTGTCTGGTTCAGGGCAGTTCGTTCATTGACAGGACAGATCCCATCACCCTGAAAATGAAAGTGAGCATACTGAGATGAGTCAAGATGATTTCATGTTGTACCCATTTCTGTACCCTGTCATTTAGGAAGGAGGAGTCAGTGGTTTTCTCCACGCTTTCATTGCTGAAGTGTTTGCAATGGTGCGAGCACATGTGGCTGCACTGGGGGGAAATGCTGTCGTCTCCTACATCATGAAGCAGTGTGTCTTCATGGAGAACCCAAATAAAAATCAGGTGAGATGGATTCCAGATCATCTCAGAGGATTTCCCATGAATCTTTCACCATTTCCTCCTAATAAGGGTTGGGTTGTCACCTGAGTTGTGGATTCTAGATGCATCATGACTTGATACTGACCACAGGCTGGAGAGCTTAGGTGCCATGAACCTATCCCAAGTCTCAGAAAATCTGGGATTCTCCTCTATTTTCCTATTTTCACTGTCTTCTGATGGCTGTTGATAGTCCAGTTCTGACTGACTGCTGAGAGTTAATAATGCCCACTGGATGGGGCTGTGATACATGGTCTAGCTCTAATTGCCACATGGCTCTCAGTCCTGGATTGCCATGATGTCGGTGAATTTAAAATAATTCTCTTAGCAAGGGTAAAGAAGTGTGAGTTTAGGTTAACTTTCAGAATAAATTAATTTTATCCGTTCTCATTTAAAATGGATTTTCAGTCATTCCTCTTCTCTGAATCACTTTTATCTACTTTTTTCTTTTGTGTTATCCTTTTTCCCTGATGATTTATTTATAAGTGTGTGCTCTCTAAGTTATAAAATAGTGTCTCAAATCTACGGAAACTGAGATTGTGACTGAACGTGAACTGTCATTTTCCTAGGCCCAGTGTCTTATCAATGTAAGTGGGGATGCTGTGATTTTTGTTCGTGAATCTGAATTAGAAGTGGTACCAGCTCAGCAACCTACTGCCAACTGCCAGCCATCATGTACTGGAGGAGAAGTTCGGACTTGAAACAAATGAGAAAGAAAGCAATTTCAGCTCACTGGACCTCATCTGTCTCCATTGTTCTGCCCTTCATTTTCTTAATATCTTAATAGACTTTATTTAAAAATCAGATTAAATTTGTTCTAATTAAGAAATGATAAATGTATTCAGAGTTGATTTGACTTGTCTGGAATCTCTTAGAAGCATGAAAATTTTCTGAGACCTGTGTCAGAGATGGTACTGCTTGTAAATTGTTCATTTCTTATCAGAATCATATTTTTTTATTGAAAGGCAAAGATTATCAGGAAACTAGGATAGTTATCCTAGAGTAATTTAAGAACACGCAAGCCAGAAATTCACAAGTTGTTCATGAATAAAATGACTTGAGGACTGTGTGAGCAAATGTGGAGGGAATTCTGAAAACTGGAAAGTTCTTAATGTACTTCATTTTCATGAGGAATTTGGTGACAACTGAAAGGGAAAAACAATTCTGCCATTTTTTAAGAAAAATTAAAAGTTTGCAGCTTGTATCTTCTGACTACTGTAAAAAAGTTAATTTATCAGAGCTGCTATCTTCATTGAATAACATCTCTAAGGAGGTAGGAAAAAATTACTATATAACTTCAGACTGATCAAATTTTATTTAGTGTTTAATTTGTCCAGAAGGATCTTGGCTTTAGGATGAAAAGTGTGGTGAATTTTGTTATTTAAAATATAAAATGGATCTAGTAGGAACAAAAGGTTATTTTCTGATGAAGTTATTCTGTACTTCTACCAAATAAACAGAATTTTAGTAATGTCTTAAGGATTTGGGGTAGTGACGTAGATTGTATTTGGCATAGAACTTGGAAATATAACTTGAATGTAAATATGCTATAAAATGTTGAATGTATACATAGAAATATTTTTTGTTAATGCCAAATACCTATTACAAGTTACATTCCTCCTTTGCACAACAAAATTTCTTTATAAAACTCATTATTTTGCCCTTCCAGGATAACAACTGCTTCTAAAAATTAGGAGCCATTTCCTTATTATCACAGGTGTCAATATTTTTCTGTATTTTGTTTATAATTTTATTTTTTAATAAAAAGTTTATAAAGATAAACTGGAGTATTCTTAAATCTATTTTTAATTCCCTTGGTGTATTGAGAATTTCTAGAAATTATTTTCAGTCTATCTCCATTCAACCCTTAAATCAACATTAATTTCTGTACATAAGGCTTTACACTTATTTTGGTGGGGAAATATATACATATGTAACTGGTACATGGTGCTATCTTTGATTGGTGGTTTTCAGTCAGCACTGTTTATTGAATGCTACTTAGGTCTCAGGGCAGTTATTAGATAGTGAACAAATACACAGAAGTATCTGCTCTAGTGGAACTTCATTTTTTTTATTTTATTTAAAGAAAATGCTCATATAGTGATATAGATGACCATAATACATTTGTTTTCAAATAAGTAAGAGCAAAGTTATTAAAAGATTAGATAGGAAAAAAGGTAAAAGGAAGAGAAGACATAAAAATTTAAAAAATAAAAAAGAAGGGGTCAGGGTGATAGCACAGTGGTAGAGCACTTGCCTTGCAAACGGCTGACCCAGGATGGACCTTAGTTCAATCCCTGGCTTCCCATATGGTCCCTCAAGCCAGGAGCAATTTCTGAGTGCATAGCCAGGAGTAACTCCTGAAATTCACTGGATGTGGCCCCCAAACCAAAAACCAAAAAAATAATAAAATAAATACAGTAGCAAAGTACATTTGTGAAAATTATTTTCTCCAATGAAGTCATTAATACAATGGCAGATGATGTTAGCTGTCCATTCTGTTAACTTGGTGTGTTCCAATAGGGATTAAACACAAAAAGTTGTCCAGAAATTCAAAGCACTATTATTGATACTGCAGCTTTTAGGGACATGTTCTCAGCTGTCAAGACTTCTGGTGGTGCCTGCACTTGCTCCAAAAAGCCATAGTGTTACTAGTCCAAATACCTGAAGTTGGGTCAGATTGTTATCCCCTAAGAAAATTGTAGAGAAGTGTTGAGGCAGGGCCAATGACAAAATGGTGATTCTGGGTGATGGATGCAGAAAGCATGGCTTTGGCAGTGTGCGTGGTTGTCCAACCCTCTCCTGAGATATCCAGCTTTCTGCTGTGTGGCTGGTGTACTCAAAAAAATTTTTATGGCTTAATGTACATCTCTTGCAAGAAAAAAAACCTGGAACTTATTTTCAGTGACTAAACAGGCAGTTATAACTAAAATGAATGCCTTTATGTGCCAGGAAATTATGATTTTGTTTATTTGTTTTGTAGAAATCCTTTTAAGATTTATAGAAACTGAGATATCTACTACTCTTACAACCTGTGCTTAGTTGTGAAAGCTTAGTAGAGTTGATGACTTGCCCACTGCTACAAGAAGCGCAACCAGGATTCAGGTGCAGTCTCTCCAGTTCTAGAGGCTTCACTGGTGACTAAGAAACTGTAGATTGGCAAGAAAGTCAGTTTCCAAAGGTTAAAATTGAAAAAAAACTGGAAGTTGATGCGGCTTGCCTGCTTATTCCATATGTCCATTCACCTATCTGTTATGCATTGGACAGCTACTTTGTGATTTATCTAGTGTGTCTCATGGTCCCTTCTAAAGCAGGGGAATAATCTCACTTTCTGTTGAGTTCCCTTTTTCAGTTCCCTTTTTCAGTTGTATCTTCAGCCATAAACATTCTTAATTTACTCTTTAATGGTTTACTCTTTACTGCTTTAAGTTATTGATAGTTGAGTTTTAGGTATATAATATTTCAACACCAAATACCACCACCAGTGACACCAGTGCTTGCATACTCCGTTATCCTCTATTTCTCAACCACCCCCCCCCACCAAACTTCACCTGCCACCTTGGCAGGTACATTGAAATTTGGTAGATTGAGATTATATTTCATGTTTTCTGTGCTTTGGATGTATTGCTAAACACTCTTCCACAGTTCTGATATAACAGAAGCCCAGATCCCTGTTCCAACATTACTTTCTTTTGTTATCTTCCTCCTTTCCTTGAATTCTCTCTGTTCTTTTTCTCCCTAGGCTCTGAGATCAAAGATGATCTAGGCATCCCCATAACTACATTATGTTTCCTAATACAATTATTTTATATTCCAAAGATAAGTTAGATAATTTTGTGTTTGTCTTCTGACTTTCCTCAACATATCTTCCAGTTCCAACCGGGTTGCAGCAAATTGCATGATTTTATCACTCCTTGCTGCTGCCTAGTATTCCATGTGTATATGTACAATGTCTTCATAATTTATCTGTCACTGACTCCTAGATTGATTTTATATCTTATTGTAGTCATTGCAGTAATTGTAGTCATTTTAGTAATGAATAATGGTTCACACCTGTACTTTTGAATATTTTTAAGTCCTGTGGATAAATACCCAAAAATAGTATTGCTGGATCAGTTCTAAGTTTACTGAGGTCTCTATATACTGCTTATTTTTTTTTAAAGCCTTTAATTTTATTCTTCAAAAGCGTTCCATTTTTTTTTTAAATTTTGCTTTCTGACTCTGTGCTTGTGCCTTCAACACTTTAACAACACTTTAACAAGGAAAGCACACTTAATCCTGTCTCGAACGCACTTAGCGCACATGGAGCCACCATAGGCCCGGCTGACATGTTTCTTTGTTTTAGATAGTCTTCAGAACTTTAGGTCTCACAGCGCGAAAGAACTGGTTGAAGTTGGCCAGGGCACACACCACATGCAGACTTGGGTGCCTTCCCAATCTTTTTGGTATAAAGATAAACAATCCTATTCACAGGGGTTTGGGACAGCCTAGTTTTGTTGGAGGCTGTATTGTAGGAGAACCTACGACGGTATGTCAAACGCTGGACCATTCTGAAGGCCTCTAAGAGACCATCCCGGAAAAGCTACATACTGTTTTTTAAGGAATTGAACTAGACGACATTCCCACCAGCAGTGGGTGAGAGTTCCTTTCTTACCATATCCCTGCCAGCACTATTGTTCCTACTATTTTTGACATGTACTATTCTCACTTGTGAGAGATATATCATTGCTGCCTTGATTTGGATTTCCCTAATGATAAGTGGTGCTAAGAACTTTTTCATGTGCCAACTGATAATTCACTTGTCTTCCTCTGAGAAGAGACCATTTCCTCTCCCCATTTTTGATGAATTTTTGAATTTGTTTTTGTTGATCTTTGTTAACACTTTATATATCTGGGATAGTAAGCCCTTACCTGATGTGTTGAAATCAAATAATTTTCCCATCAGTTAATTTAGTTCTGACCTGTGTTTCTTTTGCCACGCAGAATTTTTTTTTATGTAGTCCTATTTGTTTATTTTGTTGCCTGTACTAGTGGTATCATAATTGAAGATGCTTTTGAGGCCCATTTCTTGGGATGTGTTTAGGTTGTTGATTTGAGATTTTTCTTCTTAATGTAGACCTTCACTGCTATAGATTTTCCCTATAGTAAAGTTTTTGCTGTTTCACATAGGTTTTGGCAGCTTGTATCTTTATTGTCATTAGTTTCAGGAAATCTTTGATCCAGTTGCTGTTTAGCAATGTTTTGTTCAGTCTCTGTATATTGTTAATTTTTTCCATCTTCTTTCTGTGGTTTATTTCTACCTTCATGATATTATGCTCTGAGAAGGAACTTTGTACAATTTATTTGAGTTATGCCCTAACATGTCATCTATCTTGGTGAATGTTCCATGTGCACTAGAGAAGAATGTATATTCTTGTTTTGATGATTGAAGAGTACAGTTTAAGTCCAACAACCTTATTTTTTAGTTCCTCATTTAGGGCTCCTATCTCTACTGATACTCTGTCTGGTTTGTCTATTTAGTGTGAAAGTTGAGTGTTGAAATCTCCCAGTTCTATTGTGTCTCCATCAATGTCTTTCTTTAGATTTGTTAACAAAAGCTTTATAAACTTTTCTAAGCCTTCATACATGTTAATAACATACATGTTAATTATAGTATTTCTTTATTGTTCCCTTAACCAATAGGTATTGTCCATCACCATCTCTCCCTTCTTTATAATGAATGATAATAAATGAGATTCAATCTATTATAAATATGGCTGTCCCAGCTTTGCTATTTTTTCATCCATTGGTTTTCAGTATTTTCCATCCTTTCTCTCTGGATCCATATTTATCCATTAGGTTTAGATGTTTTTCCTGTAAGCAGCAGATGGATGGATTTTCTTTTTTGTTCCACCCAGCTATTTTGTGCCTTTTTATTTTGTGCCTTTTTTGGCCCATTGACATTGAGAAATATTAATAATATATAGTGCTGTATTGTCATTATTGTGTATGTATATGTGAAATCTAGCTGCTTTTTCAAGAATCTGTTTTTTATAGATGGCCTCAAGTTAGTCTTGGAGGATTATTTGTCACAAATGCTGCTAGTACTTGTTTATCTGAAAGGTTCTAATATCTCCCTCAAGTTTAAGTGATAGTTTTGTAAGACTCAAAGCTGGGTTTATTTTCCATTCAATACTTTGAATATGTCATTAACTCTTTTAGCTTGTAAGATATGGAGAAAGTCTATTGCTACTCCTATGTTGTTTATTTTATATTAGAGGGATTTTTTTCTTGATGCTTTAAATAGACTGTCTTTCTCTTTTAATTTTATCATTATGATACTATATATATCTTGGTGTTTTGATTTAGTTTATTTTGTTTGTTACCCTTTAGACCTCTTGTATTTGCAGGAGGCTCTCTCCAGAGATCAGGAATGTTGTCAGTGATTATTTCTTTTTTTTTCTCATTTGAACTTCTTTTTTTTTTAATCATAGTGGCTTACATATCATTGACAATAATATTTTAGGTACATATTAACATAAAATGAGGGGAATTCCCATCACCGAATTGTCCTCCCTCCACCTCTGTTCCTGTCCTACCTCCCATATCCTCCTCCCTCACCCCCGGGGCTGCTAGAATAAGTGGTCCCCTCTGTGCCTAGCTTACTACTTATAGGTCCTACATCTGTGTGGTTTTGGTACCTCCCTTATTTCCCGCTCTAATTTGGAGGCTGGACTAGATAGTTCAATTTATGTGGTTTTGTTTGAAGAAGAGAAAAGTAATAAACTGGGGGAAAAATTAAATACCCCGAAAATGGGCAGAGTCCTTCTGGAGACAAGGGGAAAAAGAAGGTGAACTCCACAACAGTGTCAGTCAATCTTCCCCTTTTCTTTTTTCCTCTTGTTCTGGTATTATTATGAATCAGATTATTCTTGCTATTTTCTATCACAAATCCTACGTTCTCTTTTATTTGTTTATCTCTCTTTTGTCACTTCATTCTTGGTATGGTCAGTATTTTGTCTTCAATATCACTAGTATGGTCCTCATGTTAAATTCTGTTGTTATGAATGGATATTTTATTTTTAATTCCTTCAATTCTATTTGTATTGGCTCTTTGATACCTTGTATCAGTTCATCCTTCAGTTAGTTGAACTGATCTTCCAATGATTGTCTTATTTCCAAAACCATTGCATGGAGCAGTGCTTTAAGCCTCATCTATGAGGGTTGAGACTTTGGTTGAGCTTGATTTGGCAGGGTTAGTTTACCTGCCTACCAGAGTATGTGAATTCCTTTGTTTCTTTATTTTTTTAAAAGATCTATGCATGTTGTGTTTTGAGTTTCAGATTTCTAGTTTTCTGAGATCTGAACGGTTTCTTTATATTTAAGCACAATGCTACTCCCTATAATCTGTTCATTTAACAATTTCAGTGCCCTAACATATATATGAATATATTTTAGTGTCCATACAGATGAATAACTAATGATCCCATTTGCCTAGAGGGAAATTGTGGAGCTACCGAGGCAAAATGTCAAAACCAAAAACATTTGGAGATAGTAGGTTGAGAATCAATCCTCAAGCTCTGAAACCAGGCACTGGAGAGAAACAGGTCTGGAAGCAAACACTGATGTAGAAAATAAACCACACACACTGAAGGGAGTGAAAGAGATTCAGGAATTCCAATACACAAGCCATCTACTCCTAAGAAGCAGGCAGCTCAGTGGGGAAAGCCAGAAATGCAAAAGAGCATTTTTTCTGAGACCTGGGATATTTATTAGGAAGAATCAGGCCACAACCCGGGGTGGAGTACAAGTGATCTAAACACCAATCTAAGTTGCCACATTAAAAGATGTTTTCAACCAATGAGTAACAAGGCATAACAGTGGCATGGCATCTGGTAAATCCAATAGTAGGTGGAAAGAGTGACATTGTCCTGCAGATGCACAAATATCCACATGGTTTTGGGTTCAAGAGGCAGGGGGTGGTGGCACAGTAGCTTTCTGTTTAAGAGCAGCCAGGGAGAAGTGGTACATAGAATGGGGACTGTAGAGTAAGCGGCGATCAGAGTCCTGTATGCATCTTTTGTATGACAAAAGAGATTGGCATCTGCATTCTGGGCTCCTCTGGGTGTGTCCTATGTTCCACAAGCAGGCATGGGGGCTTCTTGGTGCAAGACAGTCAGGGAGAAGTGGCACCTGGTGCAGAGACAGTGGGTTGGATGGGGATCCTTAGACTTTATTAATGTTTGATAAACCAATATGTAAAACAGGCTGGGCGGCCTTCTATTCATTTTTGGTAAAAATGGTTGATACTCAGTCTTGGGAGTCTTGGGCTGATTTCTAGAAAAATTGGAATGGCTGAAACACTCAGTCTTGCCTCATAAGGCTGTTGCCTATTGACCTGAGAGCACTATGTCCTGAGATTTGCTCCATCCTGAAATGCTAATGCTCTATCTTGCAGAAGCTGCCATATCTACATATGTAGAAATTCCCTTAGAAATGTGATGATCTGTAGTAGTAGAAGTACAGGGACCCAGCTGTTGGGAATTCTGAAGCTAGGCTCTACTCTTTACAGAGTGCTTCATTGCATTTGAGCCTTATTGTTGTCAGTTATACAATTGAATTGACCTTTGTTTAGTTCACTGCATCCCTGACCCACTTCATCATCTTCTCTATTCCATTTCTATCTGGCTGCTGTCTCCTGCTCTGCCCTTGTGTGAGAGCATACCAGGACACAAGCATAAGGTTACAGTGTTACAGAACTGGATATCCACCATGCTTTTTTTTTCTCTTGCATACATATAACTTTTTTTTCATAAAAGCACAGATGGTATTATACAGGCAATTTATTCCTAATGGCTTTGTTATTTACCTTTTTATATTTATATACCTATATATACCTTTATATATATATATATGTTATTTACCTTTATACTGTTGTGCTTGACTTTTTTCCCCATCACATCTCTTCAGTTCATATTGTTTATCCTCAGATAGAATACATAAACTTATGCTTTATGTTTAGGAAGATTAATCTATTTTAAGGGTAAAGATGAGGCATGACATTTTGACAAGTAGATAGAGTTGTATATAAAACCAAGGTTCAGGGGCAAGAGTAATAGTCAGTGGGTAGAGTTGACATGGGTTCAATCACTGAGTACAAATAGGTTTGATCCCATGACAAAACAAAGCAAGAAAAGAGAAAAAGCATCAACAAGAAAATAAAACTAGTTTGACCATTTCCAAAACCATTAAGATTTCCCTCCTCTAGCACTCAGCCTGCCTCATGGTCGGTCCATGGCAGTGGGATTTTCTTGGTAACTTTACCCCCATGTGATGCTGTTTCAAGGACACTGTCTTTGCTGACGAGGGTATTTTTTGACCTTGCACTTCTCTGTATAAACTGCAGTTGACTTTACTTTGTTGATGAATATTCTACTCAATAGAACTGTTCATTCTTTATTGTTGATCTCATAGTTTATGGTAACTTTTGTTCATACCTCAACTATAATTTTCAGGGTAGGGGGTGGCCTTCCAAGCAGTGCTCAGGGTTTCTACCAGTATGAGACCTCACCAACAAGGCTCTGGCTCAAGGATATGATGCAACCTGAAGTTGTACAACACTGGGTACCCTCTAAACACACATGAAAGGGTGCTTGGGGGCCCACATGGTGCTGGTGATTAAACTGCAGCTGCACATGTTCCCATGACACTGGGCTATCCCTTTATCCCTATTATCTAAGCTACTGCTTGAGATATGTTTTTGGTTTGCTTTGGGATACTCCGACAGTGCTCAAGGATTAATCTCAGCTCTGTACTGAGTGATCACTCCTGGCAGAGCTCGGAAGTCCATCAAGGGTACTGGATATTGAATCAGGGTTGGCAGCATACAAGGCAAACACCCTGCCTGCTATACTAACTCTCTAACCCTAAACTCTTTTGGTTATGTCAGACAATGCCATAGATTTTTCTTAGATTCCTTTAAGTTAGGACACTCTTGTCTTAACTTTCTTGGCATCCTCCTCTGAGTGAGTCCCCATTTTTTCACAACAAACTTGGTATCTGTCATTGTTTCCTGTTAGACAAACACCAGTGAGATGGAGACCTGAAGGTGCCAAGCCTACTCTTTGGGAGCCACCATAGCCAGATCTGGTGCAGGAACCATCTGAGAACAGCACATTCATTCACAAACACTTTTACTCAGCAAAAGGAGCACACCTGAGATTTGGGCATTGCTATTCAGGAGGCTTCTTTTTTTTTTTTTTCTTTAGATTTTGGGTCACACATGATAATACTCAGGGGTTTCTTCTTTCTTTGTGGTCAGGGCTCTTAGGACCATAGGACAAAATTGGGTTGTCCAAGTGCAAGGCAAATGCCTCACCCCCTGTTCTATTGCTCTGCCTTCCAGGAAGATTCTTGAGCCCCCCCTCCCCCCATCTCAGGTTTTATTTCAGGATAAGATGAAAGAGAAGGAAGAAACTAGGCTGAAAGCATAATAGGGTAAACCTTAGCCCAAGAATTTTTGACTTTCCCCAAAGGAAAGACATTTTAGGGAGAGCAGGTAGAAGAGGATTCTGCCAGCAGTGTTCAGGGGAAATTTCTTGCTCTGTGTTCAGGAGTCATACTGGCAGTGTTTGGGGGACCATAATGTATATAGGAGTGAAAGATTTCAACCCATATCTCTGCATGCAAGGAAAGCTTATTACCATCTGCTCTATCTCCAACTAAGAAAAAAATTTAAACACAGGTATATAAAATATATAATATAATATATATGAAAGACCTCCTTAAGGAAGTCCATGCCCGAATTATTTTCAGAAGCTATGAATTTATTACCTTCTATAATAAAAGACGTTTGTTATTTTTTCTTTTGGTTTTGGTTTTTGGGCCACATATGACTGCTCAGACCTTACTCTTAAGTCTCTGGGCTTAGTGTCTTCTGTCTGCGTGGGGGACTACATGTGGTGCTGTAGATTAAACCAGAGTTGGCTGAGTGAAAACACTTTACCCACTTTACTATTTCTCTAGCCCATGTGTGTGTGTGTGTGTGTGTGTGTGTGTGTGTGTGTGTGTGTGTGTGTGTGTGTTTTGCAGAGGTGAGGGTTGTCCATTAGCAGTTCTCAGCAAGCCTCGCCTGAGGTTCAGTGTGAAGCCAAAGGGTGCTGTGCAGCTCAAGTCCTGGTATGCTGCTCTCACACTGCTCAGGAGCCCCCAAAACGGCAGCAAATGATGCTTAGGGAATTACCTGGTTCCAGAAATCAAATTGGGGGTCCCTGATATGCAAGGTGTTTGTCTTAATCTCTGTATCTCTGTAGTCCTGTAGTTTTAATTAGGAAGTGTAGGAGGGGAGAAGGAGAATAGAGCCCCATAAAGTAAGTGAAGAAATGACACCCCAACTTTGGATGATGGATGTTACAGTAAAATACACCTTAATAAAGTACTTGGTTCACCTGATCAAAGTGAAAGGCCTTGAGTTCCTGAAATAGTAAAATTGTCCTTGGTTTTCTGTGAAGACTGAAGACTAGAATCTAATTACTATATTCCTCAAAGTGGAAAATGCAGGGGGAGATTCCAGAGTAGTTCTTTCTATGTGAGGAAGACAACAGCTCAGCAGTGAAGGGGACTTCCCTGGACTATGTTCTCACTGAGAGCAAGAAATGGAGGTTCACGTAAAGAAAGACTCCATCCTAGGTTCCATCCTTTGACCTGTGCAAATACCAAGATCTCTAGCTACAGAGCAGGATTTTATCATCCACGATGGAGTGCAAAGTTTCCAAAGGAAACCACCAAAGGACCAAGGAGAGCTAAAAGAACATGTATGGAGCCTGTAGTTATTCCTATGATAGTATACTTCAAGAGCAGAGATACCCTGTATCTCTTAAGGCCAAAGGAATTCCCTTTATAATTTCCCCAATGTTTACTGTGACTATACAAGAAAAAAAAAAAGAGAAGCACAAATTAACTTTTTTTTTTTTGGTTTTGTTATTGCTGTTGTTTGTTGCTTGTTTGTTTGTTTTTTTCATGGTTTTTTTTTTTTTGTGTGTGTGCTTTGTTTTGTTTTTATTTCAGGACCATGGTTATTGTGTGGTTGGTGTCTTTATTGCTGTAATGCTTTTCAATTTTTTTGTTTGATTTTGTTTTAAATATTTTTAGTATTTTTGTTATGTTTTTCTTCCTTTTTACGTTTCTTCTCTTAAATTGATATTTATAGCCTCTAGAAGGACTCCTCCCATTTTTTGCTTGTTTGATTTTTGCCCCATTTTATTTTATTTTTTTTCTTTCCTTCAAACAGAACCACATAATTTGAGCCATCTTATTCCGCCCCACAAACTGAGGGAGAAATAATGGAGGGTACCAAGAACAGACAGTCAGATGAACATTAAATAAAAATAAAAAAATGATCAGACTTAAACACCAAATCTAAAGCCAACGACAACAGAATTGACACCCAATCTACAACAGGCTAGACACAGAGACCAGTTATACTGGGACCCAGGGGGTAAAGGAGGGGGATGTGGGATGCAAGCTGGGAACAGGGGGGAGGGAGGACAACATTGGTGGTGGGAATGCCCCTAATTCAATGTCACTATGTGCCAAAAAATTACTGTGAAAGATTTATAATACACTTTGGTCAAAATAAAAATTAAATAAAAAGAAATAGAGGTTCAGTTTGAAACTATAGGATATTGAATTTTGCCAACAACTTTATGATGCAGAAAATAAATCTTTAGGGCCGCCAAGAAGGAAAATTGTCACTAAGATTTTTCTTTGGGCTGTGAATGTGGCAAGTTAGCAGAAATTAAGCCACCCAATTTTGGGGCATTTGTCATTTGTTAGTCATAGAATACAATATAATTTCTTTTTTGTTTTTGTTTTTGGATCACACCCGGTGACTCAGGGGTTACTCCTGGCTCTGCTCAAAAAATTGTTCCTGGCAGGGCTGGAAGGTGCATGACATGAAGCTCACCACATAGAGTGAGAGTTTAGTTAGAGAAATAACTACACTGAGAACTATCAACAATGTGAATGAATGAGGGAAGTAGGAAGCCTGTCTAGAGTACAGGTGGGGTGGGGTGGGGGAGGAGGGAGATTTGGGACATTGGTGATGCGAATGTTGCACTGGTGAAGGGGGGTGTTCTTTACATGACTGAAACCCAACTATGATCATACTTGTAATCAAGTTGTTTAAATAAAGATATTAATAAAAATAATCACTTCTGGCTTGGGGGACCATATGGCAGCGGTGGCGAACAAGTTCGACACAAAGAGCCAACATTTTAAACTGTGAGAGTCAGAGAGCCACACCATGCAGTGACCTGCCAAAACAGACAAACACTCCACAAAAGCATATAATTTTAACAATGATATATGAAACACATATAGCATTTTGCCATTTTGAGTGAGGGTCAAAATCCTGCAGTGATGGTGAGGGTGTGCTGCGTCCTCCACACTAAGAACTAACGGCAAGATGGAACACAACATGTGACACACGGTCCCGCCCCCCCCCCCCCCCGCTGGCCCATGCAGTTGTTTCCGAGGGATGGGAGACACGCTCGGAGATCTCTCCTGAAAAGCAGCAGAACAAAATCCAAACTTGGCAAAGAGCCACAGTATACAAAATAATAAGAGGCAAAGAGCCGCATTCATTAGAGCGTCTTTGCCACCCCTGCCATATGGGTCACTGAGGGATCGAACCACTGTCCGTCCTTGGTCAGCCATGTGCAAAGCAAATGCCCTACTGCTGTGCCACTGCTTCAGCCTCAATATAAATTCTCTCTCTCTCTCTTTTTTTTTTTATCAGTGTCAACTCGATTTATTTCTGTAAATGGATATTACACATTTCAACATAAATTCCTTTCCAGGAAGACCAGGGTCAGGAGGCACAGTGCAGATGCACTTTTTTGGGGGGGTGGTGGTGTCATACCCGGTGGCACTCAAAGGTTACTCTTGGTTCTGTGCTCAGAAATCGCTCCTGGGAAGCACTGGGGACCATATGGGATGCCGGGATTCGAACCAACATCTGTCCTGGGTTTGCGGCTTGCAAGGCAAATGCCCTACCGCTGTGCTATCTCTCCAGCCCCCACAATATAAATTTTTATAAAAATCAAAGTGCAGTGACCATAGATAGTTAAACTATATCTGGTAACATCTACTATGAAATACAGGGATTCAAATAAAGACATCTTTGTATATACTCATATTTTTCATCCTATAAAATTTCCATAATCACTTAATTAATTAATTAATAGAAATCCAGGATCTCAGCCTTTGATCTCACCTCTAAAGTTATTCAAGAATTCTGGAAGTTCAATATCTCTACTCATCTGATTTTCGATTGCTCTCCACACCAGTTTTGGACACTTGTGTTTTCTTTCTTTCTTTTTCTTTTTTCTCTTTCCTTTTTTTTTTTTTTTTTTTGTGGTTTTGGGGTCACACTCGGCAGTGCTCAGGGGTTACTCCTGGCTCCATGCTCAGAAATTGCTCCTGGCAGGCACGGGGGACCATATGGGACCCGGGATTCGAACCGGTGACCTTTTGCATGAAAGGCAAATGTCTTACCTCCATGCTATCTCTCCGGCCCTTTGTGTTTTCTTTCTACTGCCACATAATGATGCTGTTGGAGTGAGATTCACTCAGCAGAGCGGAAGTTGCCAATCGATTATTGTAAGCGGAACAGGAAGTGCTTGAGGGACCATCCACGGTGCCAAAGACAGAACTGGGGTAGGCCATCCTTTCCTTGTGTGAATTCTTTGGCTCCTCAATCCCAGTTTTTACAAAGCTGTATTCAATAGATAGAGCAGGGAGTAGAAAAGTTGCCTTTCATGTGGCTGACTTTGATTCAATCCCTGGCACCCCCACATGGACTACTGAGTTCCAGTAGAATGATCCCTGAGCATAATCAAGAGTGTCCAAAGGGCCCGGAGAGATAACACAGCGTTTGCCTTGCAAGCAGCTGATCCAGAACCAAAGGTGATTGGTTCGAATCCTGGTGTCCCACATGGTCCCCCGTACCTGCCAGGAACTATTTCTGAGCAGACAGCCAGGAGTAACCCCTGAGCACCACTGGGTGTGGACCCCCCCCCAAAAAAAAAGAGTGTCCCAAAAAATCTTATCAAAAAAGATAGTGTTTTCCAAGCATTTTTTTTTCAAACTGTAGCTTGTTTTCGCATACTTGAAGTCTATTACTTTTTGATTTTGTGGTTTATCTTTTTTTGTGGAGGCAGGGAGTTACACCCGGCAGTGCTCAGGGCTCACTCCTGGCTTTATGCTTAGAAATTGCTCCTGGCAGGCTCGGGGGACCATTTGGGATGCCAGGATTCTAACCACCGTCCTTCTGCATGCAAGGCAAATACCCTACCTCCCCATGCTATCTCTCCGGTCCATGTGATTTATCTTTTATGTTGGTTTTGGTCTTATATTTGGGGAGGGGTCTTCAGGAGACCTGGGGTGATGTCATGGCAGATTTTGACCAATGGGGCATCATTTCAGAGCAAGTATCTGAGACTGCAATGCTGCTGGTTTGAGGAAGCGGCAGGGAGAACTCCAGGACCATCGCTGACAGTGCCTAGGAGACCATGTGACACCATGGATCTAACCAGGGTTGGCTGTGTGCAAGGTATGTGCTTACTTGTGCTATTCCTCTGATCCTGCATTTTCTATATTTTTAGAAAATTTGCTGAACACACCATCACAAAAATTTCCTAGAAATGTCACAATGTTGGCTTTATTGTTAGATAATGATCCTTTCCAGTTATATTTTGTATATAATCTGAGTTCAGGGTCAAGATTTTTGTTATTATTTCCTTTCGTTTTTCCATCTGGATTTTGTTACAGCAAATCTGTTGAAAAGATGAATCTTTCTTCATTGCATTGACTTGACCCCTTTGTTGAAAACTGATCTCTTTTTGATTGAATATGCAACTAGATGTCCGTATATTCTCCATTTC
Source organism: Suncus etruscus (assembly GCF_024139225.1). Lineage (NCBI taxonomy): Eukaryota > Metazoa > Chordata > Mammalia > Eulipotyphla > Soricidae > Suncus > Suncus etruscus. Next base: position 26,323,026 of record NC_064858.1, read on the forward strand.
TCTGCTTCTGCTGTCACAGTCTTGATTCTTGTCACTTTACATCAAGGGATGGGAATCTTACAACTTTGAGTGCAGACTTCAGATGATTCTCTTATTATTCTAGCTCCTTAATTTTTTTCTCTTTCTCTTTTAGTAGCTGAAAATGGAGATTTTAAAACTGATATGTAGGGACTGGAGAGATGAATGAGAATGAAACAGCCTGATCTATCTTTCCAGGATGTGCTCTATCTGTGCAAGGTCACAAGTTCAATCCATTCCCTTCTCTCAGCACCTTCTGGAGTATCCCCTAGATAGGAAATACATATTGAATATGCTGATTCATACCCTGTCGCTATATTCAGAAGCAACTGAGGAACAGATGCGAGCAACATCAGATGAGCTCAAGCACCACCATTGTTTATTGTAAAATATTACAATCTTACCTACAGATTTCTATAAATTGGTAAGCATTTCCAAAAGAATGAAATGTTGAGTCCTAATTTATGACTTCCTGTGAGTTTTCAAAAAGACAATGAATTCGAGACTAATTTGCTAATTGTTAATTTGAACAGTATATTATAAAGGGTTGAGTTACATTTCCCAAATACTGGGTTTAAATCTTCATCCACTGATTGAACACATATTTGTTCAATTTGATACACATATTTGATAATTATGTAATATATGATGTGTAGATATAATAAAATGTGTATCATTTCAATGATTCAGAATTTTTGATAGTTGTGGCCTTTTCTTTCATTGCTAAGCAATAGTCATTTTATCACATTTTACAAACTTTTACTATGAAATGTTATAAGTTAGTAAAAAATAACTGCTATAGTAATAGTAGCTAATATAGATTCTTGAACACTTTCCTCAGTATATGACATAATTCTTTTTTATAATTACCTTTATTTAAACACCGTGATTACAAACATGATTATAGTTGTATGATTACAGTAATGTAAAGAACACCCCCCTTCACCAGTGCAACATTCCCACCACCAATTTCCCAGATCTCCCTCCTCCCCACCTCTCCACACCTGTACTCGAGACAGGCTATCTACTTCCCTCATTCATTCACATTGTTATGATAGTTTTCAGTGTAGTCATCTCTCCAACTGCACTCATCACTCTATGCGATGAGCTTCATGTCATGAGCTGCCCCTACCAGCACTCATCTCTCTTGTCTCTGAGATACTGTTAAAAATGTCTTTCATTTTTCTTAAAGCTCATAGATGAGTGAAACCATTCTGTGTCTTTCTCTCTCCCTCTGACTTACTTCTCTCAGCATAATAGATTCCATGTACATCCATGTATAGGAAAATTTCATGACTTCATTTCTCCTGATGGCTGCATAGTATTCCATTGTGTATATGTACCACAGTTTCTTTAGCCACTCATCTGTTGAAGGGCATCTTGGTTGTTTCCAGAGTCGCTATTGTAAATAGCGCTGCAATGAATATAGGAGTAAGGAAGGGATTTTTGTATTGTATTTTTGTGTTCCTCGGGTATATTCCTAGGAGTGGTATAGCTGGATCGTATGGAAGCTCAATTTCCAGTTTGTGAAGGAATCTCCATATCGCTTTCCATAAAGGTTGTACTAGACGGCATTCCCACCAGCAGTGAAAAAGAGTTCCTTTCTCTCCACATCCCCGCCAGCACTGCTTGATTTCCTTTTTTGTGATGTGTGCCAATCTCAATGGCGTGAGGTGGTACCTTATAGTAGTTTTGATTTGCATCTCCCTGACGATTAGTGATGTTGAGCATCTTTTCATGTGCCTTTTGGCCATTTGCCTTTCTTTTTTTTCAAAGTGTCTGTTCATCTCTTCTCCCCGACATAATTCTTTCATTATGGTGCTTTTTAATGTATTTAATTGGAAAACTTGTTATTCTTATCATTATTTTCTTGACAGGAAATTATTTTATTTGACATTATGGAAAATTAGATCTTCAGAGAAGTTGAAGTTTAGCATAAAAAATTACCCAACTAAAAATGATTAGAAAAATTTTTCCTTTTTTGCAGGCAGACAACATTGAATTCTTATAGATGAGATTTTTTTTTCCAAGATTTTCCGAGACATAATATAACAGGCTAGCATGAGACTGAAAATAATGTCCCTATAACCCACAAGACAAATAGCATGCATAGAGCTTACTAGTGGAATCATCAATTTACATGCTTCTCGCCTGTCTTGTATGGTTTTGCTAGGCTCTCATTTAGAAAAAGGGCCTGTTAACAGATGCCTGATCCTGTTTCTTTCTCATCCTCTGAAACTAATAGAACATTCGTGTGTGTGTGTGTGTGTGTGTGTGTATGTGTGTGTGTGTGTTGGTCACACCAGGCAGCACTCAGGGGTTACTCCTAGCTCTACGCTCAGAAATCGCTTCTGGCAGGCTGGGGGACCATATGGGATGCCGGGATTCGAACCACCATCCTTCTGACGGTGCAAGGCAAATGCCTTACATCC